>NC_141877.1:493516784-493819815 GCF_056163025.1 Triticum urartu
GGCCTCGCCGATGCCGTGCGGCGAGCTCTTCATAGGCACGGCGCTGGCGCTCCATCTCCGTCCGCGTCCAGCCGTCGCGCGCCCACTTCAAGGCCGCCGCGTCGACGAGCGCCTCCTTCTCACCACCAGCGATCCCGTGCTTCGTCTTCATGAGCGAGCCCAGGCTCCTTCTTCACGGCGGTGAGACCCGGCTCCCTCTTCGGCTTGACGAAGCGGGGAGGAGCCAAGGAGAAGGCACGCCCGCCGCCTTCGTTGATGACGATGCCGACCGAGCGGGGTCTCCGCTGCGGGCTCGGCCTTGACGCTGAACACCACCGGAGAGCCAGAGGAGTGGGAAGAGGAGCGAGAGGAGGAGCGGGACAAGGACAACTGTGACGCCCCCGATTTGACCGTACACTAATCATACACGCAAATGTGTACGACCAAGATTCGGGAATCACGAGAAGATATCACAACACAACTCTAGACACAAATTAAAATAATACAAGCTTTATATTACAAGCCAGGGGCCTTGAGGGCTCGAATACATAAGCTCGAAAACACAAGAGTCAGCGGAAGCAAAAATATCTTAGTACAGACATAAGTTAAACAAATCTGCCTTAAGAAGGCTAGCACAAAAGTAGCAACGATCAAAAAGACAAGGTCTCCTGCCTGGGACCTCCTATCTACTCCTCGAAGCCGAACTCCACGTAGAAACAACATTGGGATCCTCTGGCTCCTGGACTCCATCATCTGGTTGCAACATCCGAGAAAAATGGAAAAGGGGGAAAAGAAATAGCAAAGCAACCGTGAGTACTCATCGAAGTACTCGCAAGCAAGGATCTAGACTACATATGCATTGGTATCAATGAAATGGGTAGTATCTGTGGACTGAACTACAGAATACCAGAATAAGAGGGGGATAGTTAGTCCTGTCGAAGACTACACTTCTGGCAGCCTCCATCTTGTAGCATGTAGAAGAGAGTAGATGGTAAGTTCACCAAGTATCATCGCATAACATAATCCTACCCGGCGATCCTATCCTCGTCGCCCTGTTAGAGAGCGCTCACCGGGTTGTATCTGGCACTTGGAAGGGTGTATTTTATTAAGTATCCGGTTCTAGTTGCCATAAGGTCAAGGTACAACTTCGGGTCGTCCTTTTACCGAGGGACACGGCTATTCGAATAGATAAACTTCCCTGCAAGGGTGCACCACATTTCCCAACACGCTCGATCCCCTTAGGCCGGAGACACTTTCCCGGGTCATGCCCGGCCTCGGAAGATCAACACGTCGCAGCCCCACCTAGGCACAACAGAGAGGTCAGCACGCCGGTCTAAATCCTGTGGCGCAGGGGTCTGGGCCCATCGCCCATTGCACACCTGCACGTTGCGAGGGCGGCCGGAAGCAGACCTAGCCCCCTTAATACAAGAGCAGGCTTACGGTCCAATTCGACGCACGCTACTCAGTCGCTGACGTCACGAAGGCTTCCGCTGATACCATGACGTCGAGTGCCCATAACTGTTCCCGCGTAGTTGGTTAGTGCTTATAGGCCAGTGGCCAGACTCACATCAAATACCAAGATCTCGTTAAGCATGTTATTTTGAAATAACCGCGGACGGCGACCACAGCCAGGCCCAACTCTCTCCTAGGTGGTCTCAACCTACCCTGTCGCTCCGCCACAAAGATCCACTCAGAGGGCCATCGGGACAAACATCCTTTCGGACCCAATCCGTGAATCACTCGTGGGTACTCTTCGAGCCGACCCATCTTTAGTCACCACAAGTATCATATAGTATGTATAAGTATATACCCGTGATCACCTCCCGAGTGATCACGGCCCGATAGTCTAGCATGGCAGACAGACAAGAATGTAGGGCCACTGATGATAAACTAGCATCATATACTAAGCAATTAGGATTGCAGGTAAGGTATCAATAACTGTAGCAACAATGACAGGCTATGTATTAGGATAGGATTAACGGAAAGCAGTAACATGCTACACTACTCTAATGCAAGCAGTAGAGAGAATAATAGGTGATATCTTGTGATCAAGGGGGGGGGGCTTGCCTGGTTGCTCTGGCAAGGAGGGGTTGTCAACAACGTAGTCGATCGGGGCACCAGCAGCGGCGTCAGTCTCGTAGTCTACCGGAGAGAAGAGGGGGAAGAAACAATGAATAGAATGTAAACCGATGCATATCGATGCATGACATGACAAGTAACAGTGCTAGGTGTGCCCTAACGCAGTATGAGATGATACCCGCGAAGGGGGAAAACATCCGGGAAAGTATCGCCGGTGTTTTGCGTTTTCGGACAGATGAATCGGAGGGGGAAAGTTGTGTGTTTGCTATGCTAGGGATGTGTGGCGGACGAACATGTTGTGTATCCAGATTCGTCTCGTTGTTCTAAGCAACTTTCATGTACAAAGTTTTTCCATCCGAGCTACGGTTTATTTTATATCGATTTTAAAGGATTTAAATAATTTTGAGCATTTATTTAATTATTTTAATTCAACATTATCCAGAATAGTGTTTGCTCACGTCATCATGACGTCAGCAGTCAACAGAGGTGTTGACTGGTCAAACTGACATGAGGGTCCTGCCTGTCATTGACTAATTAATTAACTAACAATTACTTAGGTTAATTAGTGATTAGATTATTTTAATTATGATTAATTAACTTAATTAATTTAATTAATTAATTTTATTTTATTTTTATTATATTAAATTTTAATTTTTTTATATAACCGTTCTGGGGGTTGGGCCCCGACCGTCATTGGGCCTGGGCCTTAGCCGTCGCGTGGGGTTACGGGCGCGGGCGCAGCGGGCGCCCGATAGGGCGCCGCAGGGCGACGGGCAGGGGGGTTTGCGATGGCCGGCGGGCAGCGGCCGGAGGCGAGGCCAGCAGCGGCGGTGCGGATCAGCGGCAGCGAGCAGCAGCCATGGCAGTAGGCGGTGGTGCGCGCTAGCGAGCGCGGGAGCGAGGCAAGGCGGAGGGCCACGGGCGCAGGGGAGGCGGCGCCGGAGAGGGCAATGGCCGGAGTGGCCACGGGCGACAGTTGCGGCGGGCGGCAACGACAACAGTGGGCGGCTGCGAGCCCATCCCCGTGCGGGCGTGTGCTGGTACGAGGCTGGGCGAGGCGGGCAGTAGTGGGGCACGCGGGCGAGCGCGTTCGCGCGCAGCGCGCGACCATGGGCGCGATAGATGCAGGGTGGGCGGGGGTCGGGCACGACCACGACGAAGTTGACGGCGAGCGGAGTAGCGGGCGGTGAGGGGTGATGAGGCCGCGGCGGACTGCGACAGCGGGAAGAGCCGGAGCGAGAGCATACACGGGGCCGCGGCGAGCGTCGGTGTGGGAGGCGGGGCCGTGCGGGCGTGTGTGCGGGGTGGGCGTTCGCTGCGGGTGGACGGGGAGGAGAAGGAGGGGGGGGGTCTCACAGCGGGGTTTGCAGGGCACGGGGTAGTGGGGGTCGAGGAGGAGGACGGGGACGACACGTCGGAGGTGGGGAGGCAGTCCGGCGGGGAAGGTTCGGCGAGGTGGCCCCTTGCGGCGGCGGCGTCGAGGCCGAGCCCCAGTCGAAGGGGACGAGGTGGCGCGCGGGCGGTTGTCGGGGCAAGGTGAGGCAGCGACGACGACGAGGACGGGCGCCCTGGGCGCGGGCGGGCATCCAGATCGAGCAGGGCAGGGGGTCATGCGGGAGAG
This sequence comes from Triticum urartu, assembly GCF_056163025.1. Taxonomy (NCBI): domain Eukaryota; kingdom Viridiplantae; phylum Streptophyta; class Magnoliopsida; order Poales; family Poaceae; genus Triticum; species Triticum urartu. The sequence goes on from NC_141877.1 coordinate 493,520,464, forward strand.
AGAGGGGGTCATAGGGGTGGGAAGTGGATCGGGGGTCGAGCGCTCTCTCCTGTGACGACGCTGGAGGGAGAGGGTGGAGATCGTGGGGGAGTGGGTTGGTTCTAGGGTTCGGTTGGGGGATTGGGGTTATAGGTCAGGGGGTGTGGGGAGTGGGTCATCCTGGTCGGCTGTGGCCAACTGGGCCAAGGTCCACTAGGGGGATGGTTGTTTCTGTTTTTTCTATTTCTGTTTTATTTTTAGTTCCTTTTATGTTTAGTTTTATAAACTATAAAAATAGTCTTTAAGTTAGCGTTACTAAATATAATACTCCCGCTACAATTTGGTTACCCAACAAAAAGTAGTTTAACATTTTATAAATTATAAAAGGCTTTTAATAATTGTTTTGCCGCTGTTTTATTTATTTTAAAGCATTTAAGCATTTTATAACAAAGTGGTTTCTTCACCGTATTTACTTATGAATTATTTAGCACATATAGAACATTTTAGCTTTAATGTTTGAAAACTTTATTGTTTGACTTTATTTTAAATTTGAAATTTGGATCGGTTTTGAACTAACGTGAGATTAATCACATTAATCGTGGTGACGTGGCATCATTAGTAGAGGGTTACTATAGCTTAACGATCCGGGTGTCACAATTCTCCTCCACTACAAGAAATCTCGTCCCGAGATTTAAGAGGTAGTGAAAGGGAAAATGTTTGGTAACGAATCTAGCGGGTCTTCTCATTCTGGCTTGCTCTTCTCGAAGAAGCCGGTCCAATACGTTGATGTCTTCATTTCTCTGCTTTAGGTCATCATGATGAAGTCAACATCCTTTCTTCGGAAACTCCATCATACTTACAAAAGAATAAAGGGTGGCATTCCGGGAGAACAGACCTCTGCAAGGTCGACTATCTGGTCGATGACATCAAGGACGGTGGCAGAAAGTAACTCTTGAACTGAAACTTAAGAAAATACCGAGAGCAAAGTAAGAAAGTACCATGAGAAGTTTCGAGCGGGCAGGCAATCGTTCGATGCCTGTTATAGGGCGTGGAAGGGGTTCAAAGCAACGGGAATAAGTATTGTGTTTGATACCAGAATTGTTGATCTCTCGAATGGTGGCTCGTGAATTACATACGAGGCCACGCGCGAGGAACAACCTTGGAAACATGGGGTGTACAGGAGAGTCAGGTTTCAATCCTATGGACCTGTGGGTTATGGGCCCACCATGTGTGTTAAAAGTAGAAAAGTGGTGACATCGTGCACGGTCATGATAGAAAGGTATGCCAGAGAATAACCGGTCAGTTATGTTGGCAGCATCGTTGGTACCAAGGGTGAGGGACGAAGAGAACCATTTTCCTGCTTGTTAAACGAGGCAGACCAATAGGCAAAGTTCTCGTCCATCGGTGGTTACCGAAATGTTATCAACGGTAGTAACAGGGTCTTACTGACACGGTTGTACACCAAGGTGTTTATATAAGTAGAAGAATGTTACTGCTTAGATCATATAGATCATAAGAAAGGTTAAAAAAACAATGGAAAGGAAAATGCGATCATCAGATTAAACAGAACAATGGAAAGGAAAAATGTGTTTAAACACATAATTCAGGGGGTATATCCTTCCCAAGGACAAGCAGAGCATGATATCCCTGACATGATAGAAAGTAGAAAACCCTTTAGGAAAGGGGAGATAAATTTCATGACATTACCCATACAACGATGTTTGGATAATTTGATAAAGAAAATTTAGCATTGTGCTTCAAATGTTCTTATTGAAAACCGGAGTACCACAGACATGCTTCGAGATAGCATTGACATTGTCATTGGGTAAAGATCAGACTTTGGATTCACAAGGATCCGTCAGGAACAACTTATAGAATAAGTCTTACAATTTCCTCATGGAAGAATGGCTAAACTTGCTAAAAAGGAAACTATAACAACAGGTCCTCCGCCAGGTGTGCTAGGCATGACATCACCTTACCGGGTCATATAAGGACCAATATTATGACTCTTGGAAAATATCCCAACCATCATATCTGACCGAGTTTCAGATTTGGTTGGGGTCAGGATACCTCAGAATCAGGATGCCTAAGAAGAAAAAGGTGCAACACAAATTGTCAAGATGACATTGTAAGATTCTCGGGAATTGAACTACGGAAGCGAGTTCCAAAACAAGAGTTCATCATTAAATGAAGGAGAGGTGAGGAGGTGGCTGATTGACTCAGCGACAATTCATTGAGATTTTCAAAAGATGGATTTCCACACTTATGTGAACAAGGGGATAACATTTGTCGGATCAAATGATATAATGATGTATGTTAGAGGAAAAACATACACAATTAAACATTGGCTGAAAGGTGCACCCAAAATATGGGCTTAGGTAGTACGATCAATGTTAGAATGGTGATTCGATAATCATTGGCCTAAGGATGTAATGTTGACCATTAACTCCAAAGCAATAGGGTTGATAGAAGGGCAGAATCCAAACAACACCGTTCACCTGTTGGTATCCCGGTTAGAAACAACACAAGAAAGAATGGTGATGGTGAGAAGTATCACCATACCAAGAATTCTTAAGAGGTGGAGCAATTCCCACAACATTCTTGACATAAAAGATGGTAATACTCCAAGGTAAAGAAGAACATATGCTGGATAGCAAGGGACTCAAGATTCAATCCAAAACATGAACACATTTGTGTTGAGGGAAGACAAGGATGCTGTCGATGATAACATAAATCATCAAGGGGCAAGGATGGTATTTCTCACCATGAATTTGATCGGTATCTTGGAAGACCTCAGAATGTTGATGATGATCACAACACAGTTGTTGAGAGGTTTCAAGAAGATGTAACCTCAGCGATGACATCAAGTCAACGGAATGATGAAGCAAAAAATTATTGGAACCACGAGTACGACACAAACTCGAAATCAAGCTTGTTGTTCAAGGCGAAATGATATGACGAGGAAAATCGACGTAAGCTTAGCTCATCGTCGAAAGTGGTGCTCCGAGAATAAGGACCAGGTAGCACAGTTAAAATCATCATGACAATGATATAGCCAAACAGGCTAGGAATTACGTGATTAGGTACAAACTCGTACCTAAAGAAGACTAGTAGACTGCCCGTGCGTTGCTACGGGCATTAAAAAAATATTGGTTGTGGCTATTTTTAACTTTTTACTGGTTCCATATGTTAACATAATGCATGTCAAATTTTACAGCTATATAAAAGATAGCTAGTAATAGACAATTTTTTAAAAAAATCCTTACAATAAGAAAATGTAATTTGACTATGTTTACATAGAAAGACTTATCAGATCTGATGCAAAAAATAAAGTAAGTGTTACATAAGCGCTGATAGCACTTGAATGCCTTTTCTGCTTAAGATCGACTGTCTCAGGAATCTGGTCCATTGTTACTATCCATTAATTAAAGACAACACATGGAGGATGAACCCTTCAAACAAATGCTCCAATGTACTACTACAACCAGAAACTTGATTGCATTATGCAATTGCCTAGAAAACTATTACATACAAAATGAGGGACTTAGAACCATACCATTTAGGAACCATGGAAACACAAAATATTTGAGCCCTTCCGCATCTATTATTCATAGCTCACAACATTTTGGACAGACCTCATCTACTTTTCTTGGCTCAAAAGTATCGAGGCCCCTCCGGCTGGGCTCAACTTCTAGGATATTTCTTCTTTGAAGGCCAGGAAAACAGTCATCCGGTATCCAATATGATCGCTGGCGATCGCAAATAATACTTATAATTACTTGATGTTTTCATGAACAATATGTAAATAGTAAAGTATTTATAATCAACATCTTTCATTTACCATCTTCTCATCTCGGGTGCAACTGCAGTAGCTTGATCTAACAACACCCTACTGGAATATAGTCACAGAATGTGCTTTAATTAGAAACACAACAATCAAGTATTACGCAATCACATTGAATGTAATAATTTAAGTTCAACAATAATGAATAACATGATATTGTTTAACAATAGGGTTTGCTCTTAGCATGGTAACCATTTCAATGACCATTGCACACAACTTCAACCATCTGGATCTCTAACATTACATAGCCCCATGTAAATTGCACACATGTAGTCCTTGTAAATATTTGCCCAGTAGGCTTTTAGCCAACTGTTTTTTTATGAAAAGGCTAGTTAAGTGAATGATAACATTGTGAGTTGATTCATGGTAAGATCATGCCAACTTTCACAAGTATATCAGCAAGACAACTCCATCTAGGAGATTCTCTAAGGAGAAAATCATATTCTACACATATAGCAAACCTGCATCATATAGCACTACAAATTAATGCTTGACATTCAATTTGAGTTTATATTTTGTTCCATCCATATACATGGTATATAATGTTGCATTTAAAAATCTCAATTTGTATCATTATGAGCAGCAAATATTGCATCATACTAATTTAAATAAGCCAAACTCAGAGCATGAAATTATGTCGTGGGTCATGTTCTATTGAAGAAAAATAACCCCGAGGTTTATAGATCTGATTCAAGTGAAATAAGGAGGGAACAAATGAATGAATGAATCACGTAATATCTCATTTCTACAAGGGAACCCATCAGCCTCCTCACTAGCGTCGAGGAATCCCATTTGGCTATTTCCTCCGCCCCAGGCCTCAACATCTTGTATAACATGTCCTTTGCCGCCCTTGACGTATTCTCCGCCAGCACCATCGCAAAGCCATGTCAACCATGTTTCACTTCACGCCTCACGTATCACAAGTACTATTACTCAGCCATGCATATGAGTGAAGTATAGGAAGGGATCACTATTACAGTACTATGCACACACCATAATTAGTTTTGCCGAGTGAAAGGGAGGGTTATATCGTCCCTATATGCCATTGACAAGACCACATTGACCACCTCGGGTATGGCTGTTGGTATGATTAACAATGACTCAAAACAGAGAAGGGGAGGCAGATTTGCATTATTGTATTGTTCACTCTCCTGATTAATTGACATATGAGCTACCATGGCCAATCATATAACCACTCGTCAGAAATCTAGCTAAAAGTGTAAATAAAGGACTACGCTCAAATCTCATTCCTATGAACACTCCAAACTTGTACATAAGTGATCATAAATAAGGTCATGACAACATCAAATTAATGCAATACTCCAGGTATTGTCCAAAGGCCCACTAATTTAGTAGCAGCCCGTTCATGGATTTCCCAAACCTGACCCTTTCTACAAATTAACATAGATATTGACGAGAATCTAGTTGTTACAATCGGTTTAAGCAATATCATAGCTATGTGGAGGTCATTGGCAGCCTTGACACCCCTGCCGGAGTTCGGTGAAGCCCTTGAGCTCCTCCTCGAAAATACCACAAAATATACCATCTTTGAAGATTACCCTTTCTATAGACATAACTAAGTTTTGACTTATATAGATCTGAACCTGCACAATTCCAAATAAAATCAATGCTTGGGAGATGACTTACCTTCTATATGACTCTGGTAGTTGTCATTGAGCCTTTCACTACTGATGATGGGATGAGTTGCCTTTTTGTGAGGTGTGTCCCAATTTAAGTTTTGTTCAGAATTGCATGCTAAGTAGATCATAGAAACAAAATCTGTAGTTCTGAATCCTACAATCTTAAGGAAAGTTATTTCGAAGTAATGGACTATATACACAAACTCCAAATCTCTAAGAAATTCCTGTCAGTAAAAGATGCTCTTACACTGTTGGACACTATATCCTTCAAAAACACATACAGTTCTGTGCTAAAATACCTACAAGTCTTCTCTCACAGCAACAACTCTATCTTTTCCTTGTTCACCATATACCTATGCAAGAACTCCGCAAGGTACGCATCCACCTCCCTCTCCAGCAAGAACTTGACCGACTGCCTCTTCTCAGACTTCCTGCACCTCAAGGCCATATCAGAAAAAATACAGAAACCACATACAACCAGAGTACATGAGTTTATATTTTGTTCCATCCATACACATGGTATATAATATTGCATTTTAAAATCTAAACTACCATAATTATTAGCAGCAAATATTGCATCATACTAAATTAAATAAGCCAAACTCGAAGCATGAAATTATGCCCTGGGTCATGTTCTACTGAAGAAGAAAAACCTGAGGTTTATATATCTGATTCAAGTGGAATAAGGAGGGATCAAATGAATGCATGAATCACACAACATCTCATTGCTACAACGGAACCCATCGGCCTACTTCTCGCTGGCACCGAGGAACCCCATTTGGCTATTTCCTCCACCCCCGCCCTCAACATCTTCTAAAACATGTCCTCTACCGCCCTTGACGTCTTCTCTGCCAGTGCCGTCGCAAAGCCATGTCAACCATGTTTCACTTTACACATCACGTATCACAAGTACTACTACTCAACCATGCATATTAGTGAAGTATAGAAATGGATCTCTATTACAGTAATATCTACACAACATAATTAGTTTTGCCGAGTAACACTTGTATATTTGAATTTTTGAGGGTATTACAAATCACTAAAAACTGTGTCAGAAGCTATTAATCAATATTTTGTCTATAGTAGACCTACATACCATCTGGAGAACTCTCCACGTGGCTGCATTTTTTGATTGGGTATACATTGTCTTGGCTGACAATCTGCCACGGGCTAAAGTTCTCAAAAGTGTTAAACATCATAGTTATTATGGATTTTCTAGATAAAAAAGATTGTAAGATTGCCATGTCTGACCATCTCCCACAGGCTAAAGCTCTCAAAAGTGTTAAACATCATAGTTATTATGGATTTTCTAGATAAAAAAGATTTTAAGATTGTCATGGCTGACAATCTCCCATAGGCTAAAGCTCTCAAAAGTGTTAAACATCATAGTTATTATGAATTTTCTAGATAAAGGACAATGTATGCAAGTCCAAACTTGTAGACCCTAATGATCTGCTCACAGTGATATAGTAAACAACTGATTTCAAGTTCTTCTTTACCAATAATCTGCAACCAACCTGTGTATTTAGTTATAAAATTGTTTCTAGAAATATTCATACTAATTCGCTGAGTTCTGAGACACGCAAAAGATACTTTCAACAGGGTTACAATATTAATCAAGATAAATTTATGGCTTCAGATCTAATACTATAGTGGTTCTCTCGCATCATGCACGTTGTAAGATTTTTTTTGTTTAGTTAAATAGTGGATAAAAAATCTAAGCCACCCAACCAAATTTGTAAACCGCTTCTACAAAATCGAAACAAAACTTAGTACTTCAATTAGACAATTTCACAATCAAACAAAGCATCAATTAAATAGTGTTAGTCCCAAGTGTATGAATCACTTACAACAAAGCTTGCTAACCCGTCCAGCTACATCATCAATCTCGTATCCAAACTTCTTCGTGGCCTCTGTGTAGTCGCTGGTGATGTCGAGGTTGCCCAATGTTGTCGGTTAGAATGCAGGCCTGCAGGTAATCCATGAACATGTTGTAGTTCTGCTTGGGATCAATCTTTGGTAAGTGTCAATCCATCTAGTATAAGAGTGATCTAAACTCATTTATCAAATACCATGCTCTAAACAAACTCATGTGAGAAATGAATCTAGGAAGTGTAAATTAGTAGCAGTAAGAATTGTAAGAAGCCCTCAGCTCAAACTATAATATAGCTAAAATAATAATTAATTTAACAGTTGTGATACATATGAATTAAACAACCACTTGATGAAAGACTCAATAGTTGGAACAATACAATTTTCTTTATATGGACATATATTAAAGAAAATTTAGGCATTTATAGTTGGAACACCATATCTCGTTACTTCTGCTGCCACACTATTCTCTCTGTCAAATTAATATGTGATTGCATCAGAACATAGCAGATATCTTGATCAACTCCTAACAGGATTCAAGTCAACATTGAAATCTGCAAGAAGATCGTGGATCAGCAATGTGAGAAAGGAAATAATCATAAAAATAATAATCAAGATGTTGTAATCCCTTGATGTATACGCATGGCGATTACATAATAGTGTAAAAACAGATTGGAACAATACAAACAGAACTGGAAGTTTCCTGTTAAGTTAGGAAATCAGAAGCATTGTTCAGCTTGCTAAAATCATGCTTCATTTAACAACATGAGAGCTCAAAGTAAGTTCATGTGGCTTTTGTTCAAGAGTGGTCATGAATTGTTCAGCAAAACAAAAACAAGTGCATGCGATTTTACCAGACAGCACGACAGCAAGCGCATAGAACACACACGGGCTCAGTAATGACAGCAAGCACACAGTGGCAGGGGCACACCACACACATGCGAAGCAGCAATAGTAACAAGTGCACATCAGCAAGCAAGCATGCATGCTAGCGGCTACAAAAAGCTATACGGCGGCTTGTCTCCCTCAACCTCACCAGCAACCAAATTGACCTCGTCACCTCATGCCCAACCTGTCTCTCCCGCTCTCCCTTCCATCCAACGCCGTCCAGCCTTCCACCTGTCATTGTCGTATTACTCCGGACCGAGACCATCCCGTCTATCTCCGATCAGCCTCCTTCCTCTCGTCTCCTCTCTCTAATCCCCGGTGCCACCTGCCTTTCTAGCAGATCAGGGCAGAGCAAGGCATCGAGGGATGGTCCAAACCTGTCTTCCGAGGGATCAAGGTCAGGTCGGCCCCTCTGATGTGATGACGGTGATGGGTGGAGAAGGGATATGGTCGACGACCCGAGAGACGGGGACCGAGAGGAGTGGAGTTTCATGCGGGGGTGGAGTATTTTTGTGCGTGCGTAGGGGGAAGTGGAGATGAAAAAAACTACAAATAAACCATATGAAAGTGGGATACAGAAAAAAAACCAGGGAGGCTATCCCACCAAGTGAGACATTAGGAGTAGAGATCCTTATGGTTTTACACTGAGAATGTAGCCATAAACCACAAAAAACCGGCATGTTTCTTTTACTAAAAGGAAAACTTAAGTCAGCACATAGCAAGTTGTGGTAAGTGTACTTCATATCCAAGTGGTTTGAGTTAGCTTGATTAGTCAGATGAACATGCTCTAGGCTAGGAGGACATTATCTAAGAAACTTAATATTAGCAAAGAAAAGATGGATAATCTTACCTGGACTTCTTGCCATGACGACACCTTGACAGAGAGCACAAAAGAGTACTACATCAAAAGAGTACTTAATATTAGCGAAGAAAAGATGGATAATCTTACCTGGTTATGTAGTATACTACATCAAACAATGATCACATTCTTTAAAGAAAAATATGTAGTATATGATACGTCCATTTTGCATCATGCTTTTATATCAATATTTATTGCATTATGGGCTGTAATTACACATTATGTAACAATACTTATGCCTATTCTCTCTTATTTTACAAGGTTTACATAAAGAGGGAGAATGCCGGCAGCTGGGATTCTTGGCTGGAAAAGGAGCAAATATTAGAGACCTATTCTGCACAGCTCCAAAAGTCCTGAAACTTCACGGAAGCTATTTTGAGAATAAAAAAAATACAGAGCGTAAGAAGTTCCAGAGGGGGCCCACACCCTGGCCACAAGGGTGGGGGGCACGCCCTACCCCCCATGGGCGCGCCACCCTGCCTCGTGGGCCCCCTGGTGGCCCTCCGATGCCCATCTTCTGCTACATGGAGTCTTTCGTTGAGGAAAAAAATCATAAGCAAGCTTTCGGGACGATACTCCGCCGCCACAAGGCGGAACCTTGGCGGAACCAATCTAGGGCTCCGGCGGAGCTGTTCTGCCGGGGAAACTTCCCTCCGGGAGGGGGAAATCATCACCATCGTCATCACCAACGCTCCTCTCATCAGGAGGGGCCCAATCTCCATCAACATCTTCACCAACACCATCTCCTCTCAAACCCTAGTTCATCTCTTGTATACAATTCTTGTCTCTAAGTCTGGGATTGGTACCTGTAGGTTGCTAGTAGTGTTGATTACTCCTTGTAGTTGATGCTAGCCAGTTTATTTGGTGGAAGATCATATGTTCATATCCTATATGCACATTAATACCCCTCTGATTATGAACATGAATATGCTTTGTGAGTAGTTACGTTTGTTCCGGAGGACATGGGGACGTCTTGCTATTAGTAGTCATGTGAATTTGGTATTCGTTCGATATTTTGATGAGATGTATGTTGTCTCTCCTCTAGTGGTGTTATGTGAACGTCGACTACATGACACTTCACCATTATTTGGGCCTAGAGGAAGGCATTGGGAAGTAATAAGTAGATGATGGGTTGCTAGAGTGACATAATCTTAAACCCTAGTTTATGCGTTGCTTCGTAAGGGGCTGATTTGGATCCATATGTTTCATGCTATGGTTAGGTTTACCTTAATACTTCTGTTGCAGTTGCGGATGCTTGCAATGGGGGTTAATCATAAGTGGGATGCTTGTCCAAGTAAGGACAGCACCCAAGCACCGGTCCACCCACATATCAAATTATCAAAGTACCGAACGCGAATCATATGAACGTGATGAAAACTAGCTTGACGATAATTCCCATGTGTCCTCAGGAGCGCTTTACTTCATATAAGAGTTTGTCCAGGCTTGTCCTTTGCTACAAAAAGGATTGGGCCACCTTGCTGCACTTTATTTATTTTTGTTACTTGTTGCTCGTTACAAATTATCTTATCACAAAACTATCTGTTACCTATAATTTCAGTGCTTGCAGAGAATACATTGCTGAAAACCGCTTATCATTTCCTTCTGCTCCTCGTTGGGTTCGACACTCTTACTTATCGAAAGGACTACGATAGATCCCCTATACTTGTGGGTCATCAAGACTCTTTTCTGGCGCCATTGCCGGGGAGTGAAGCGCCTTTGGTAGGTGGAATTTGGTAAGGAAAAATTTATATAGTGTGCTGAAATTTACTGTCACTTGTTACTATGGAAAGTAATCCTTTGAGGGGCTTGTTCGGGGTATCTTCACCTTGACCAGTAGAGCAAAGAGTTGCTCCGCAACCTACTCAACCTACCGAACCTACTGAAAATGAAAATGTCTACTTTGAAATTCCTTCGGGTATGATAGAAAAATTGCTAGCTAATCCTTTTGCAGGAGATGGAACATTACATCCTGATGAGCATGTAGTATATGTGGATGAAGTTTGTGGATTGTTTAAGCTTGCAGGTATGCCCGATGATGTTATCAAGAAGAAGGTCTTCCCTTTATCTTTGGAGGGAGATGCATTGACATGGTATAGGCTATGTGATGATATGGGATCATGGAACTACAAACGATTGAAATTGGAATTTCGTCAGAAGTTTTATCCTATGCATCTTGTTCATCGTGATCGTAATTATATATATAATTTTTGGCCTCGCGAAGGAGAAAGCATCGCTCAAGCTTGGGGGAGGCTTAAATCAATGTTATATTCATGCCCCAATCATGAGCTCTCAAGAGAAATGATTATCCAACATTTTTATGCTCGGCTTTCTGATAACAATCACACCATGCTCGATACTTCTTGTGTGCTGGCTCTTTTATGATGAAGACTATTGAATTCAAATGGGATTTATCGGAAAGAATTAAACGCAACTCTGAAGATTGGGATCTCGATGAAGGTAAGGAGTCAGGTATGACACCTAAGTTTGATTGTGTTAAATCTTTTATGGATATCGATGTTTTCCGTAAATTTAGCACTAAATATGGAGTTGACTCTGAGATAGTAGCTTCTTTTTGTGGATCTTTTGCTACTCATGTTGATCTCCCTAAGGAGAAGTGGTTTGAATCAATGTTGCAGATATCGCTTATCGGGAACTTATCGGTCGACCCATGATAAGGGGTAAATCGGCTAGTTTATCGGCATATCAGCCGATTTATCGCCATATCGGCTGATTTATCGGCCGATTTATCTTATCGGTCTGATAGCGGTAAGCGATAAATCGGCCGATTTATCGGCATATCGGAAGATATCTTGAACAGTGGTTTAAATATAATCCTCCCATTGAAGTAAAAGTAGTTGCACCTATTAAAGTTGAAGAAAAGACTATCACTTATAACGATCCTATTGTTCCTACTGCTTATGTTGAGAAACCACCTTTTCCAGTTAGGATAAAAGATCATGCTAAAGCTTCAACTGTTGTTTGTAAAAGCAATATTAGAACCTATACACCTCCTGAGCAAGTTAAAGTTGAACCTAATATCGCTATTGTTAAGGATCTCTTGGCTGATAATATTGATGGGCATGTTATTTATTTCTGTGATGAAACTGCTAGAATTGCTAAACCTTGTGCTAAAGATAAACATAGACCTGTGGTAGGCATGCCTGTTATTTCTGTTAAATAGGAGATCATTGTTATCATGGCTTGTGTGATATGGGTGCTAGTGCTAGTGCAATACCTATTGACTTATACAGAGAAATTATGCATGATATTGCACCTGCTGAGTTAGAAGATATTGATGTCACAATTAAACTTGCCAATAGAGATACTATTTCACCAATTGGGATTGTTAGAGATGTTGAAGTCTTGTGTGGGAAAACTAAATATCTTGCTGATTTTCTTGTTCTTGGTTCCCCACAAGATAGCTTTTGTCCCATTATATTTGGTAGACCCTTCTTAAACACTGTTAATGCTAGGATAGACTGCAAAAAGGATGTTGTTACTATTGGTTTAGGTGATATGTCTCATGAGTTCAACTTTTCTAAATTTCGTAGACAACACCGTGAAGAGGAATTGCCTAGTAAAGATGAAATTATTGGTCTTGCTTCTATTGTCGTACCTCCTAGTGATCCTTTGGAGCAATATTTGCTAGACCATGAAAATGATATGTTTATGAATGAAAGAAGGGAAATAGATGAAGTGTTCTTTAAATAGGGACCTATTCTGAAACACAACTTGCCTGTTGAAATCTTAGGGGATCCTCCTCCACCCAAGGGTGATCCCGTGTTTGAACTTAAACCATTGCCTGATACTCTTAAATATGCTTATCTTGATGAAAAGAAGATATATCCTGTCATTATTAGCGCTAAGCTTTCAGAGAAGGAGGAAGAAAAATTATTGAAAACTCTGAAGAAGCACCGTGCTGCTATTGGATATACTCTTGATGATGTTAAGGGCATTAGTCCCACTCTATGTCAACACAAAATAAATTTGGAGAAAGATGCCAAACCAGTTATTAATCACCGACGATGGCTGAATCCTAAGATGAAAGAAGTGGTAAGAAAATAAATACTAAAGCTCCTTGAGGCATCTATAATTTATCCCGTTGCTGATAGTCAGTGGGTAAGTCCTGTCCATTGTGTTCCTAAGAAGGGAGGTATTACTGTCATTCCTAATGATAAAGATGAATTGATTCCGCAAAGAATTATTACAGGTTATAGGATGGTAATAGATTTCCGCAAATTAAATAAGGCTACTAAAAAAATATCATTATCCCTTACCTTTTATTGATCAAATGCTAAAAATATTATCCAAACATACACATTTTTGCTTTCTAGATGGTTATTCTGGTTTCTCTCAAATACCTGTATCAGCTGATGATCAATCTAAGACCACTTTTACTTGCCCTTTCGATACTTTTGCTTATAGACGTATACCTTTTGGTTTATGTAATGCACCTTCTACCTTTCAAAGATGCATGATGGCTATATTTTTTGAGTTTTGTGAAAGGATATGTGAGGTATTCATGGATGATTTCTCCGTTTATGGATCCTCTTTTGATGATTGCTTAAGCAACCTTGATCGAGTTTTGCAGAGATGTGAAGAAACTAACCTTGTCTTGAATTGGGATAAATGACACTTTATGGTTAATGAAGGTATTGTCTTGGGGCATAAAATTTCTGAAAGGGGCATTGAAGTTGATAAAGCTAAAGTTGATGCTATTGAAAAGATGCCGTGTCCCAAGGACATCAAAGGTATAAGAAGTTTCCTTGGTCATGCCGGCTATTATAGGAGGTTCATTAAGGACTTCTCAAAAATTTCTCGGCCTCTGACTAATTTATTGCAAAAAGATATACCATTCGTCTTTGATGATGATTGTGTAGAAGCATTTGAAATACTTAAGAAAGCATTGATCTCTGCACCTATTGTTCAACCACCTGATTGGAATTTACCTTTTGAAATTATGTGTGATGCTAGTGATTATGCCGTAGGTGTTGTTCTAGGGCAAAGAGTTGATAAAAAATTAAATGTTATTCAATATGCTAGTAAAACTCTAGACAATGCCCAGAGTAATTATGCTACTACTGAAAAATAATTCTTAGCAGTTGTATTTGCTTGTGATAAGTTCAGACCTTATATTGTTGATTCTAAAGTAACTATTCACACGGATCATGCTGCTATTAAATATCTTATGGAAAAGAAAGATGCTAAACCTAGACTTATTAGATGGATTCTCTTGCTACAAGAATTTGATTCGCATATTATTGATAGAAAGGGAGCCGAGAACCCCGTTGCAGATAACTTGTCTAGGTTGGAAAATGTTCTTGATGACCCACTACCTATAGATGATAGCTTTCCTGATGAACAACTAAATGTCGTAAGTGCTTCTCACACTGCTCCATGGTATGCTGGTTATGCTAATTAGATTGTTGCTAAGTGTATACCACCTAGTTTCACATACCAGCAAAAGAAAAAGTTTTTCTATGATTTACGACATTACTTTTGGGATGACCCACACCTTTATAAATAAGGAGTAGATGGTGTTATTAGACGTTGTGTACCTGAGCATGAATAGGAACATATCCTACGCAAGTGTCACTCCGAAGCTTATGGAGGACACCACGCCGGAGATAGAGCTGCACATAAGGTATTGCAATCCGGTTTTTATTGGCCTACTCTCTTCAAGGATGCCCGTAAGTTTGTTGTATCTTGTGATGAATGTCAAAGAATTGGTAATATTAGTAGACGTCAAGAAATGCCTATGAATTATTCACTTGTTATTGAACCATTTGATGTTTGGGGCTTTGATTATATGGGACCTTTTCCTGCCTCTGATGGGTATACACATATTTTAGTTGATGTTGATTATGTTACTAAGTGGGTAGAAGCTATTCCAACTAGTAGTGCTGATCATAACACCTCTATTAAGATGCTTAAAGAAGTTATTTTTCCAAGGTTTGGAGTCCCTAGATATTTAATGACTAATGGTGGTTCACATTTTATTCATGGCACTTTCTGTAAAATGCTTGCTAAGTATGATGTTAATCATAGAATTGCGTCTCCTTATCACCCACAGTCTAGTGGTCAAGTAGAATTGAGTAATAGAGAACTCAAATTAATTTTGCAAAAGACTATTAATAGATCTACAAAGAATTCGTCCAAGAAACTTGATGAGGCATTATGGGCCTATAGAACTACATATAAAAATCCTGTGGGTATGTCTCCGTATAAAATGGTTTATGGAAAAGCATGTCACCTACCACTCAAACTAGAACATAAGGCATATTGGGCTATTAAAGAGCTCAATTATGATTTCCAACTTGTCAGTGAGAAGAGGTTATTTGACATTAGCTCACTTGATGAATGGAGAACCCAAGCCTATGAGAATGCCAGATTGTTTAAAGAAAAAGTTAAAATATGGCATGACAAAAGGATACAAAAGCGTGAATTTAATGTAGGTGATTATGTATTGCTATACAACTCTCGTTTAAGATTTTTTGCAGGAAAACTTCTCTCTAAATGGGAAGGTCCTTACGTTATCGAGGAGGTCTATCGTTCCGGTGCCATAAAAATCAACAACTTCGAAGGCACAAATCCGAAGGTGGTGAACGGTCAAAGAATCAAACATTATATCTCAGGGAATTCTATAAATGTTGAAACCAATGTTATTGAAATCGTAACCCCAGCGGAATACATAAGGGACACTTTCCAGAACGTTTCAGACTCTGAAAAGGAATAGGTATGTGGTACGGTAAGTAAACCGACTCCAAAACAGTTCTAATGGCAATTTTTCTCCATTTTGGAATATTTAGAAAAATAGAAAAATAAGAAGCAGTCCGGGAAGGACACGAGGGCTCCACGAGGGTGGAGGGCGCGCCCTACCCCCCTGGGTGCGACCCCTGCCTCGTGGGCACCTCGTGTGCTCTCCGGACTCCGTTTTCTTGCACGATACGTATTTTGGTCGGTAAAAATTCATTATATAATCTCCTGGAGGTTTTGACTCCTGTATCACGCAATTGTCCTCTGTTCTTGTTTCGAGCTGTTTTCTGTCAGGGTTGTTAAGGCCAGGCATCATGTCGTCCCCCTCCTCCAACAATGGTGACAACGATGCTTGGCTAATGAAGATAGAGCTGAAGAGGGAAGAACCTGTGGAGATCAACAAGGATGAAGGGATCAAGAAGGCCACGGAGGACCAAGTTCCAGCAGCAGAAGACATCCTTCAACTTGATCACAATCTTCTTACCCTGACTGAGATCTAAGCTTTCAAGATGATTGAGTTAGCTCGTATACAAAACAAGTATCTCACACGTGAAAATATTTTGTTGAAGGAGCATATAGTTGCACTCAAGGGCATTATCCGCAAGTTGGAGGATCTCTTACGCTCGATGTGCGACTACCCATCATCACCACCATCTTCTTCACCAACAAAGAAGAACTGAGCATCGGGTATGGGCACTCCCCTTGGCAACTGCCAAGCTTGGGGGAGTGCCCCGGTATCGTATCACCATCACTTTTATCTTTACCGTTTTTCTTAGTTCGATCCTTTTGATAATATTTTGATCTAGTAGAATAAAGTTTTAGTATGATCCAGTTGTGAGTTTTGCTTTATGATCTTCCTATGTAATCGAGTCCGTGAGCTATATAATAAAGATTGGTGTTGAGTCAAAGGCTTGATTATCTTGCTATGATCTTGAGGGAATAAAAGAAAAGAGAAAAGAATAAAAAGAAATAAAAGAGATCATGAGGATCTTATGGAGAGTAATGAGCTCACATATAAAGAGTATTATGAATAAAAGTTGTTGAGAGTTGACAAACATAGTTTTGGTCATCGTTGCAATTAATAGGAAGTAATAAAGAAAGAGAGGTCTTCACATATAAATATATTATCCTGGACATCTTTTATGATTGTGAGCACTCATTAAAATATGATATGCTAAAGAGTTGACGTTGGACAAGGAAGACAATGTAATGGGTTATGTTTTCTTACATCTAAGATAAATTATATTGCCATGGATCATCCAACATGGTTGAGCTTGCCTTTCCCCCTCATGCTAGCTAAACTCTTTGCACCAAGTAGAGATACTACTTGTGCTTCCAAATACCCTTAAACCCAGTTTTGCCATGAGAGTCCACCATTTCTACCTATGGATTGAGTAAGATCCTTCAAGTAAGTTGTCATCGGTGCAAGCAATAAAAATTGCTCTCTAAATATGTATGACTTATTAGTGTGGGAGAAAATAAGCTTTATACGATCTTGTGATGTGGAAGAAATAAAAGCGATAGACTGCATAATAAAGGTCCATATCACAAGTGGCAATATAAAGTGATGTTCTTTCGCATTAAGATTTTGTGCATCCAACCATAAAAGCGCATGACAACCTCTGCTTCCCTCTGCGAAGGGCCTATCTTTTACTTTTATCTCCTACCTTACATAAGAGTCATGGTGGTCCTCACCTTTCCTTTTTACATTTTATCTTTTGGCAAGCACAATATGTTGGAAAGATCCTGGTATATATGGCTAATTGGATGTGAGTTTTCATGAACTATTATTGTTGACATTACCCTTTAGGTAAAACGTTGGGAGGCAAAACTATAAGCCCCTATCTTTCTCTGTGTCCGATTAAAACTCCATACCCATAAGTATTGCGTGAGTGTTAGCAATTGTGAAAGACTATATGATAGTTGAGTATGTGGACTTGCTGAAAAGATCTTATCTTGACTCTTTCCTATGTTATGATAAATTGCAATTGCTCCAATGACTGAGATTATAGTTTGTTAGTTTTCAATGAAGTTTATGATTCATACTTGAAATTGTGATTGAATTATTACTCTAGCATAAGAGGTCATATGACAATAATTATATAAGCTGCTGTTCTAAGAATGATCATGATGCCCTCATGTCCGTATTTTATTTTTATCGACACCTCTATCTCTAAACATGTGAACATATTTTTCAATTTCGGCTTTCGCTTGAGGACAAGCGAGGTCTAAGCTTGGGGGAGTTGATACACCCATTTTGCATCATGCTTTTATATCGATATTTTTGCATTATGGGCTGTTATTACACATTATGTAACAATACTTATGCCTATTCTCTCTTATTTTACAAGGTTTACATAAAGAGGGGGAATGTCGGCAGCTGGGATTCTGGGCTGGAAAAGGAGCAAATATTAGAGACCTATTCTGCACAGCTCCAAAAGTCCTGAAACTTCACGGAAGCTATTTTCAGAATATATAAAAAATACTGAGCGCAGGAAGTTCCAGAGGGGGCCCACACCCTGGCCACGAGGGTGGGGGGCGCGCCCCCTAGCTCGTGGGACCCCTGGTGGCCATACAATGCCCATCTTCTTCTATATGGAGTCTTTCATTGAGGAAAAAAATCATAAGCAAGCTTTCGGGACGAGACTCCGCCGCCACGAGGCGGAATCTTGGCGGAACCAATCTAGGGCTCCGACGGAGCTGTTCTGCCGGGGGAACTTCCCTCCGGGAGGGGGATATCACCACCAACGCTCCTCTCATTGGGAGGGGCCCAATCTCCATCAACATCTTCATCGGCACCATCTCCTCTCAAACCCTAGTTCATCTCTTGTATCCAATTCTTGTCTCTAAGTCTGGGATTGGTACCTGTAGGTTGCTAGTAGTGTTGATTACTCCTTGTAGTTGATGCTAGCCGGTTTATTTGGTGGAAGATCATATGTTCAGATCCTATATGCACAGAAATACCCCTCTGATTATGAACATGAATATGCTTTGTGAGTAGTTACGTTTGTTCCTGAGGACATGGGAGAAATCTTGCTATTAGTAGTCATGTGAATTTGGTATTCGTTCGATATTTTGATGATATGTATGTTGTCTCTCCTCTAGTGATGTTATGTGAACGTTGACTACATGACACTTCACCATTATTTGGGCCTAGAGGAAGGCATTGGGAAGTAATAAGTAGATGATGGGTTGCTAGAGTGAGAGAAGCTTAAACCCTAGTTTATGCGTTGCTTCGTAAGGGGCTGATTTGGATCCATATGTTTCATGCTATGGTTAGGTTTACCTTAATACTTCTATTGTAGTTGCGGATGCTTGCAATGGGGGTTAATCATAAGTGGGATGCTTGTCCAAGTAAGGACAGCAACCAAGCACCGGTCCACCCACATATCAAATTATCAAAGTACCGAACGTGAATCATATGAATGTGATGAAAACTAGCTTGACAATAATTCCCATGTGTCCTCGGGAGCGCTTTACTTCATATAAGAGTTTTTCCAGGCTTGTCCTTTGCTACAAAAAGGATTGGGCCACCTTGCTGCACTTTATTTATTTTTGTTACTTGTTGCTCGTTACAAATTATCTTATCACAAAACTATCTATTACCTATAATTTCAGTGCTTGCAGAGAATACCTTGCTGAAAACTGCTTATCATTTCCTTCTGCTCCTCGTTGGGTTCGACACTCTTACTTATCGAAAGGACTATGATAGATCCCCTATACTTGTGGGTCATCAGTATACTACATCAAACTGCATGAAAATCCCAATCAATATGAGGCAATGTGGTGCATAAATGAGTGCAGAAACAAGAGTATATTCATTTATATAAAAATAAAATAAATATGCTCTATGAAAATGACTCACACTTGATCTATGATATGGACTTCTGCGCAACATGCTTTATATGAGTCCCCTACTGAATGACTTAAATAAATATACTATAAAAATTTCAGATGTGTCATGAATAGCTCACAAGAACTCGGTACAAGTTAATGCATTATAAGTGCTTAGAATTCACCCAGAAATATAGTCGATAGGGGAGCAACAACAGACTTGTTTATCTTTTTATCAGTGTCTGCATATTGTGATCCTATTATGAAAAAACATCCTCTGACGTACAACTTTTGGTGAAACATCATATATTACAACTTACAACAAGGATCTGTAATTTTTTCTTTTATTTTTGCGGGGAAGAAGGAACTGTAACTTAAAGAGCATGTCAACATAGCTACCTAGAAATGCTTTGAATCCATGATTCAGCGCAGTCATCTCATCGATGCAGCAACCTGAAAATTGCAGTTGTTTAGCCAGGAGAATAATGCGAGCAACACATGCAACAGAATGTTAATTAGATTTGAATACTTGCCTAGCAACCATATGTTGGACTTGGAGCCATATGGAATGTCAGCAAGAAGTTCAGAGAACATGTAACTGGTTCCTACAACCTCAGAAGCGACATAATGTATCAAATCATAAGCAACTTAATCAGAACATCTACCTATGGGTTGAGCAAGAACAACTTAATTAAGGGCTCTAATAAATCATCAAAAGTCGATACTTTGGGCGGCCCAAAATCACATATTTCAGACAATATATTCGGAACACAAGATAATCCCGTTAATTATTTCAACTATTCACAGTGCAATTATTTTTCAAGTATTTTTCCTACCTGGTTTTAGTAGAGCATACTTACCAATCCATATATTTGGTCATTGGCAAGAAATATATCCGAACAGTGAAAAAAATACAATGAGTGGTGAGTAATCAGCTAGGATTAACTAAACTATGAATTAAGATAAGGCTGCTACTGTTATCACAAGTTTGGCAACTAAAATTGCATAGACGAACACACTCAATTTATTAGCGATCCAAGCCATCCAACTAAACTAAAGAAGTCGGGTAAGTAGAAGCAGCCAGGCTACTTTTCCTCGGGTTCTGAAACTGCTGCATGTGCAATACTAAATCATAGAAACCAGTGAAATTTCGTGAACTCGGGATGGATCATGAGATGCTTGCCGTTTTTATCCAAGTGCCAGAACCTGAACGCATGGGTGGCGGCGCCGCTGCTATATGAAACAGCAGGCGCATACGAGCCAAAGGGGCTGTCCGCAACACCATCAGGGGACGTCGTGCGACCCTTCTCGCTGCAAGGGTGGAATACGGAGGCACCGTCGCTGCTGATAGGTCAGCGGTGGAGGGCAATGGGAAAGATGGGGTTGGACGGGATTGGCAACATCGATCTGGTGGTGTGCAGAGGAGAGGCACTTCCAGACCTGGCCGACACTACTCTTGTTCCCGGCAGAGCGGGAGATGAGAAGGCCGCCATCGATCCCGTTTCCGGCCTCTTTAGATTTGCCCTCGCATAGCCGATCGCGACCGCCTCTCGTTCCCGGTGGCACCACGGAGACTGAACGCAGGAAGACGTGGAACAAGGGGGAGCGGGGGCAGCATGGCGGCCGGAGGCGACGACTCCTCACCCGCCTCGGTGGCCTCCACAGCCACCCTCTCCCGGTTCTTGGCGTGCTCGTAGATCAACGTGATGAGGTACTACTGAAAGAGAAGCGACGAAAGGTGAGAACCATAGCCGGGTTAGGGAAGAAATTAGGGAGGGGGGCAAGGAAGAACCGTGATGGAGGAGAGCCGGAGGTGGAGGGAGGAGAACGGCCGGCGGCGGCACACTGGGCGTGGAGGCGGCGGCGTGGAACCCTAAGGGGACGAGAGGGATGAGAAAGATCGGGGGTGAGACCGTGAGAGGATGGAGCGTGGGGTGGGGTATCGGCTTTACGGCATGGGGAATGAGACGAAAAAAACCCAGCGAAAAAAACCCAGCGAAAGTGTGATAACCCACAAGTATAGGGGATCGCATAAGTTTTCGAGGGTAGAGTATTCAACCCAAATTTATTGATTCGACACAAGGGGAGCCAAAGAATATTCTCAAGTATTAGCAACTGAGTTGTCAATTCAACCACACCTGGAAACTTAATATCTGCAGCAAGGTGTTTAGTAGCAAAGTAATATGATAGTAGTGGTAACGGTAGTAAAAGGTAACGGTAGCAGAAGTAATATTTTTGGTGTTTTATAGTGATGATAACAATAGCAACGGAAAAGTAAATAAGCGAAGAACAATATATGGAAAGCTCGTAGGCAATTGATCGGTGATGGAGAATTATGCCGGATGCGGTTCATCATGTAACAGTCATAACATAGGGTGACACAGAACTAGCTCCAATTCATCAATGTAATGTAGGCATGTATTCCGAATATAGTCATACGTGCTTATGGAAAGAACTTGCATGACATCTTTTGTCCTACCCTCCCATGGCAGCGGGGTCCTATTGGAAACTAAGGGATATTAAGGCCTCCTTTTAATAGAGTACCAGACCAAAGCATTAACACATAGTGAATACACGAACTCCTCAAACTACGGTCATCACCGGGAGTGGTCCCGATTATTGTCACTTCGGGGTTGCCGGATCATAACACATAGTAGGTGACTATAGACTTGTAGGATAGGATCAAGAACTCTCATACATTGATGAAAACATAATAGGTTCAGATCTGAAATCATGGCAATCGGGCCCTAGTGACAAGCATTAAGCATAGCAAAGTCATAGCAACATCAATCTCAGAACATAGTGGATAATAGGGATCAAACCCTAACAAAACTAATTTGATTACATGATAAATCTCATCCAACCCATCACCGTCCAGCAAGCCTACGATGGAATTACTCACGCACGACAGTGAGCATCATGAAATTGGTGATGGAGGAAGGTTGATGATGACGATGGCGACGGATTCCCCTCTCCGGAGCCCCGAACAGACTCCAGATCAGCCCTCCCGAGAGAGTTTAGGGCTTGGCGGCGGCTCCGTATCGTAAAACGCGATGAATCCTTCTCCCTTGTTTTTTCTCCCCGAAAGTGAATATATGGAGTCAAGGTTGAGGTCGGTGGAGTGTCAGGGGGCCCACGAGGCAGGGGGGCGCGCCCAGGAGGGTAGGGCGCGCCCCCCACCCTTGTGGACAGGTGGAGGCCCCCCTGGCGTGTATTCTTCTTCTAGTATTTTTTATATATTCCAAAATAATTCTCCGTTGATTTTCAGGTCATTCCGAGAACTTTTATTCCTGCACAAAAATAACACCATGGCAATTCTGCTGAAAACAACGTTAGTCCGGGTTAGTTCCATTCAAATCATGCAAGTTAGAGTCCAAAACAAGGGCAAAAGTGTTTGGAAAAGTAGATACGACGAAGACGTATCAACTCCCCCAAGCTTAAACCTTTGCTTATCCTCAAGCAATTCAGTTGATAAACTGAAAGTGATAAAGAAAAACTTATACAAACTCTGTTTGGTCTTGTTGTTGTAAATATGTAAAGCCAGCATTCAAGTTTTCAGCAAAGATTATGAACTAACGATATTCACAATAACATTTAGGTCTCATGTTTACTCATATCAAGGGCATAATAAACTAGCGAGCAATAATAATAAATCTCGGATGACAACACTTTCTCAAAACAATCATGATATGATATAACAAGATGGTATCTCGCTAGCCCTTTCTGTGACCGCAAAACATAAATGGAGAGCACCTTTAAAGATTAAGGACTGACTAGACATTGTAATTCATGGTAAAAGAGATCCAGTCAAGTCATACTCAATGTAAACTAACAGTAATGGATGCAAATGACAGCAGTGCTCTCCAACTGGTCCTTTTTTTGACTATTTACTGTGAGGCAACAGCCCCACAGTCCTTTATTCATCTCACAAAGTGTCCATACAAGAGTTACAAATATAAACAAAGAAGCAAAAGAGAACTAACCTAAGGGAATGCAAATGAGCTTACCTATATACAACATAGTACAGGGATAAGACTATGGAAGGCTCTGAATCCAACCAATAAGTTTTGGCTTGATGCTATCCTTAACCCTATGGACCAACAAAGAGATATCATGGATAAACAAACATCTCCAAGAGCTAAAGGAGGGCTTAATGTGCCTGAAAGTTCTTCCATTATGTGTGATCCAAATGCACCATGTAGCAGTGAGGAAAACCTCAAAAAAGAAATGCTGCCCAAAACTAGTATGAGCATGAAGCAGGCAGTCTCCAATCTCCCCCCTGGTGAGACCAATCAATTTGTAGATAGTTCCAAACTCTGAGACTGAAGTTGCAAGTGAAGAACAGGTGGATTCTATCCTCATAACTCCTGGCCGGACACATGACACATGATTGTCCTCTTCATTATTCCTCCAGTGTCTCCCAACCAGTAGATCCTTTGTGTTCAGCCTATCAAAAAATAACAACCAAGCAAAACATTTGATCTTCATTGTACATTTACTCTTCCATATCCATTTACAGGGGGGAATAACTGGCAAATGAGAGTGCATGAGAGTGTAATAACTCTTTGCAGTGTATGCCCCCTTATCCAACCAAGACCAAACATCATTTCCCAATGGATCACGTTGCAAATCAGAAATCCACCTATGCAAACAATCCAGCTGTGCACCAGCAATTTGAGAGATGGGCAGGGTAAACAACGAAGACAACTCAGGATTAGCGAGGAAATCTGCCACTGAGATTTTATCATCAAGAACAAAAGAGAATAAATGTGGCAGTCTATCCCGAAGGGGGCGAGCAGAATCACCCACAAACCAACCATCCGACCAGAACAGTACCGAATCCCCAGAGTTGACAGAAACTGTGGCTACTGCTCTGTAATTATCAGCCAACCTGAAGACATCCTTCCACCAGAAAGATCCACACAACACTGTAGCTTGTGGCACAACCCCATAATAATAAGAGTCCCAAATGAGGGACACCCAAGGAATATCCTCTTTGTTGAAAAACCTATGGAGGTGCTTGATCAAGAGAGCCTGGTTCTGTAAATGGAGGTTAATTACCCCGAGACCCCCATTCTGCTTAGGTCTACAGACCATGTCCCATGCAGCTAAAGATTGTCTAGGTGTGTCTGAATTCCCTCTCCAAAGGCATTGCCTCTCAATCCTTTCCAGCTGCTTGATAATACCCAGGGGAATATCCAAAGAGCATAAAAAATATATTGGCAAGGAGGATAGCACAGAAGTTAGAAGTTGAAGTCTTGATCCTTGATTGAGCAGAGCAGAGCTAGCAGTGAGGCGCCATTCCAATTGATCAACCAGAGGCATGAGATCCTGAATTCTTGGTTTTGTTGTCCCCATGACCCAAATAAGTGAAAGGGAGAGTACCAATTGAGCAACCAAAAACTGTAGCAAGTCTGGCAGCCTCATCATCAGCAACATTGAGGGGCACCATTATGGACTTATGGAAGTTAACTTTCAACCCAGTTGAAGCATGGAAAACACGGAGCATGTTCTTAACAGCAAGCAATTGAGACTCCTCAGCAGGTATCAACAAAATTGTATCATCAGCATATTGGATGATAGGAAAGTTGGGATCACTAGATGGTATAGGAAGAGAAATCAGACCATCCTGTAGCATTTTCTTAACCACAGACTGCAACAGATCAGCTGCCAGGACAAAAAGCAAAGGAGAAAAATGATCTCCTTGCCTGACTCCTCTCTTGCATTGGAACTGTTTTCCAGGTACCCCATTAAGCAAAACAGAGGAAGACCCAGATGACAAAATCTCCTTAACCCACCTAATCCAGTGATCATTGAAACCCTTGGCTTTAAGAATTCAAAGGATGGCCTCATGCTCAACAGTATCAAAAGCTTTTACAAAATCAAGCTTCAAGATAAGAATAGGCCTTTTAGATTGCTTGCACTGATGGATATATTCAAAAGCCTAGGCTAAACAATCATGAATTGATCTAGAGCGCAGAAACCCATACGGATTTCTATGAATACATTTGAGGATCACCTTCTGCAGCCTATTAGCCAATAATTTGGTTAAGAACTTCAAGCATGTATTAGTCAAAGATATTGGCCTAAAATCATTAGAACATTCAGGGTTTAAGATTTTAGGGATGAGTGTGATATAGGAGGCATTGATCCCCTGCAAGCTAATGTTACCATGGGCAAACTCATCAATTAACTGCAAAAAATCCTTCTCAATAATGCTCCAGCATTGTTTCACAAAAAACCCATTAAAGCCATCTGGCCCAGGAGCGTGGTCAGTTGGAAGATCCTTAAGAACAGCAGCAATTTCCTCAGCAGTGAAAGGTTGTGTCAAATCCTCCAGGCCATCCACTTTGTTAATCAACTCTTCAAGATTAAAGCCCATGTGCACTCCCTGAGCTTGGCCCATTCTATTTTTGAACGAGGCCCAAAGCACTCCCGCCATTTGGTCATGATCAGTGACCAGAACATCAGCATTAGATCAGAGGCTGGCTATAGAATTCCTCCTCGGCCGCTCTGTCGCCATAGCATGAAAGAATTTAGAATTTTCCTCACCGACCTTTATGTATCTGATAGTGCATCTCTGCTTCCAATAGATGAATTGTAACTTAAGAAGATCCTCATAGTGCAGCTTCACTATCTTCCTAAAATTAAACTCTGGAGTAGTAAGAGGACGTAACTCCTCGAGAGAATCAAACCCCAGAATCACCACTGAGCACTATTGAATGAGCTTTTTGATAGAAGACAAGTTTACCCGCCACCTCTTTAGGTCATACCTTAAACGTTTAAACTTCTTGGAAATGACTGCAGTAGCAGAGATGCCCAACATTCCTAAAGGTGCAACTGGTCCTTTTTAATAAGAGGATGGATGATGACTCAACATAGAAGTAAATAGATAGGCTCTTCGCAGAGGGAAGTAGGGATTTGTAGAGGTGCCAGAGCTCGGTTTCGAAATAGATATGAATAATATTTTGAGCGACATACTTTGATTGTCAACATAACAACCAAGAGATGGCGATATCTTCCATGCTACACACATTATAGGCAGTTCCCAAACAGAATGGTAAAGTTTATACTCCCTCTCCACCAACAAGCATCAATCCATGGCTTGCTCGAAACAACGAGTGCCTCCAACTAACAACACTCCCAGGGGAGTTTTGTTTGCAATTATTTTGATTTGATTTGCATAAAGCATGGGACTGGGCATCCCGGTGACCAGCCATTTGCTCGTGAGTGAGGAGCGGAGTCCACTCCTCTTGAGAATAACCCACCTAACATGGAAGATACAGACAACCCTAGTTGATACATGAGCTATTCGAGCATACAAAACAGAATGTTTATTTGAAGGTTTAGAGTTTGGCACATACAAATTTACTTGGAACGGCAGGTAGATACCGTATATAGGTAGGTATGGTGGACTCATATGGAATAACTTTGGGGTTTATGGAATTGGATGCACAAGAAGTATTCCCACTTAGTACAAGTGAAGGCTAGAAAAAGACTAGGAAACAACCAGCTAGAGAGCGACAACAGTCATGAACATGCATTAAAATTAATCAACACCGAATGCAAGCATGAGTAGGATATAATGCACCATGAACATAAATATCGTAGAGGCTATGTTGATTTTGTTTCAACTACATGCATGAAGATGTGCCAAGTCAAGCCACTCGAATCATTCAAAAGAGGATACCACCCTATCATACCACATCACAACCATTTTAATAGCATGTTGGAACGCAAGGTAAACCATTATAAGCTGCTAGCTAATTAAGCCTGGCATAAGCAACTATAATCTCTAATTGTCATTGCAAACATATTTATTCATAATAGGCTGAATCAGGAACGATGAACTAATCATATTTACAAAACAAGAGAGGTTGAGTTCATACCAGCTTTTCTCATCTCAATAAGTTCATCATATAATCATCATTGTTGCCTTTCACTTGCACGGCCGAACGATGTGGATAATAATAATAATAGTGCACGTGCATTGGACTAAGCTGGAATCTACAAGCATTCAATTCAAGAGAGAAGACAAGGTAATATGGGCTCTTTGTTAGATCAACAATAATGCATATGAGAGCCACTCAACATTTTCATTATGGTCTTTTCCTCTCGACCCCCAAAGAAAAAGAAAAGAAATAAAACTATTTACACGGGAAAGCTCCCAACAAGCAAAAGAAGAACGAGAAATCTTTTTGGGTTTTCTTTTTAATTACTACTACAAGCATGTAAAGTAAACTAATTAAAAGCTTACAACCAATTTTTTGTTTTTCTTAAGGTTTATCAAACACACAAGAAGAAAGCATACAAAGGAAAATAAACTAGCATGGATGATACAATGAAAAAGTATGAGCACCGACAACTAGCATGAGTGTGTGAACATGAATGTAATGTCAGTGAGAAATATGTACTCCCCCAAGCTTAGGCTTTTGGCCTAAGTTGGTCTATGGCCATGGCTGGCCTGTCGGATATCCAAAGTAATAGTTGGGGTCGTACTGAGATGCAGTAGCTATTGCATCTTGGGCTGCAGCATGGAGGCGAGCTGTCTCCCCCCTCCTCTCGTACTCGGTCGCCTCCTCCTTTGTTATAACATATCCCCCCTTTGCCTGAAAGTCAAAGAAAGTAGGAGCAGGGAGAGCGATGTGATAGGTGCGTCGTCTGTCAAAGATTAGTCGGTACTGGAGGAACTGATCATTCCTCTCAACAAACTGATGATGAACCATAGCATCATAATCTAAATAAGTAGGAGGCAACTCAATATCATATCCACGTATGGGTATCTCAAGAAAGTTAGCTGTATGAGTTGCATAAATTCCACCAAAGAAATCTCCATGAATACGATTATTATGCAACCTACGTGCAACAATAGCCCCCAAGTTGTATTGTTTATCTCCTAAAACAGCGCTCCTGAGAACGCTGAGATCAGGTACACACATGTGACATGCTTCATCTTTACCATTTATGCACCTACCTATGAAGAGAGCAAAATAATGTATAGCAGGTAAATGAATGCTCCCTATGGTAGCTTGTGTTATATCTCTAGATTCCCCCACAGTTATACTAGCAAGAAAATCTCCAAACTCAGATTTGCGAGGCTCACTAGTGCTGCCCCATTGTGGAAGTTTGCAAGCAATATTAAAATCCTCTAAGTCCATAGTATAAGGATCAAAGAGGACAGTTTGAGAATTGCGTGATGATGAAAATTCAAACCTTCTCACAAAGGAACCAGTGAGATAGTGGTATTGGCGGCACTTATCTGCCTCGAAGCTCTCAAGATCGGCATTACGCACATACGCATTAAATTCTTCCTTTATTCATGCTCTATACATAAAGTACTCTGACGGCCATTCACAAGCCCGCACCTGAGCTTCCCTCGGTGGTTCATCGTCGGCAGCGCGTATTGTGAACCTGGGTCCTTGCTTCCTCGAAGGACCACCTTGGTACATTTTCCTAAACATATTTCTTCCTCTGAAAAATTTCTGAAATTTTTAGTAACTTCAAAATAAAAGTGAACCAAACTCAACAAAATTGATAGCAACTACTCCTACAAGTGCCTAGAGGTAATATCATGCATCAAAACTACTTTTGACCATATAAATTTGACATGCAAACTCAAGAACAGGGTCACCTAAGCAGCAAAAATATGCAATGAATAAAGCACTAGAGCGAAAACTAATTGGACCATTGGAGGAGTCACATACCAAGGAACAATCCCCCAAAGCAGTTTTTGAATGGAGCTTTGAGCAAGGAGATCGAAAATGGCAGCAAAATGAGCTTGGACTCGGGTTTGAGATGGTTGGTGATTTTTGTGGGAGGAAGGAGTGTGTGGTAGCTGGAATAAGTGGAGGGGAGCCACCGTGGGCCCATGAAGCGGGGGGCGCGCCCAGGGGGGTAGGGCGCGCCCTGGACCCTCGTGGCCAGGTGCTTGCTCCCCCTTCTGTGTTCTCAGTGCCAGATATTCTCAAATATTCCAGAAAAAATCATATTTAAATTTCAGGGCATTTGGAGAAGTTTTATTTTCGGGGTATTTTTTATTGTATTGATAATTCAGAAAACAGATAGAAATTACTATTTTTGCTTTATTTAATATAAATAACAGAATGTAAAAAGAGGGTACAGAGATTTGTGCTTTCTAAATTCATCCATCTCATGCTCATTAAAAGGAGTCCACTAACAAGGTTGATCAGGTCTTGTTAACAAACTCATTCCGAATAACATGGAACCGGAGAATTTTCGAATAACACTAGGTTACCTCAACATGAATATGCATGTCCCCAACAATAAGAATATCATATTTCTTCTTGACAGTAGGAAGAGGAAATTCAAAACCTCCAATAGTAATTGTTGAAAAATTTCCAATAGAATTGATACTGTGGACTTGAGGTTGTTTTCTCAGAAAGTGTACTGTATGGTCATTACCATTAACATGAAAAGTGACATTGCCTTTGGTGCAATCAATAACAGCCCCTATAGTATTCAAAAAGGGTCTTCCAGGAATAATAGACATACTATCATCCTCGGGAATATCAAGAATAACAAAGTCCGTTAAAATAGTAACGTTTGCAACCACAACAGGCACATCCTCACAAATACCGACAGGTATAGCAGTTGATTTATCAGCCATTTGCAAGGATATTTCAGTAGGTGTCAACTTATTCAAATCAAGTCTATGATATAAAGAGAGAGGCATAACACTAACACCGGCTCCAAGATCACAAAAAGCATTTTTAACATAGTTTCTTTTAATGGAGCATGGTATAGTTGGTACTCCGGGATCTCTTAGTTTCTTAGGTATTCCACCCTTAAAAGCGTAATTAGCAAGCATAGTGGAAATTTCAGCTTTCGGTATCTTTCTTTTATTTGTAACAATTTCTTTCATGTACTTAGCATAAGGATTCATTTTAAGCATATCAGTCAAACGCATACACAAGAAGATAGGTATAATCATTTCAGCAAAGCACTCAAAATCCTCATCATCCTTTTTCTTAGATGGTTTAGAAGGAAAAGTCATGGGTTTCTGAACCCATGGTTCTCTTTCTTTACCGTGCTTCCTAGCAACAAAGTCTCTCTTATCATAACGTTGATTCTTTGATTGTGGGTTATCAAGATCAACAGCAGGTTCAATCTCTACTTCATTGTCATTACTAGGTTGAGCATCAATATGAACATTATCACTAGGTTCATGCTCATTACCAGATTGTGATTCAGCATCAGAAATAGAAATATCATTGGGATTCTCAGGTGTGTCAATAACAGGTTCACTAGAAGCATGCAAAGTCCTATCATTTTTCTTTCTCTTCCTTTTAGAAGGACTAGGTACATCAATATTATTTCTCTGAGAATCTTGCTCAATTCTCTTAGGATGGCTGTCGGTGTCAAAACTGGCGGATCTCGGGTAGGGGGTCCCGAACTGTGCGTCTAGGCCGGATGGTAATAGGAGGCAGGGGACACGATGTTTTACCCAGGTTCGGGCCCTCTTGATGGAGGTAAAACCCTACGTCCTGCTTGATTAATATTGATGATATGGGTAGTACAAGAGTAGATCTACCACGAGATCAGAGATGCTAAACCCTAGAAGCTAGCCTATGGTATCATTGTATGTTATGGTTGTTGTCCTACGGACTAAAACCCTTCGGTTTATATAGACACCGGAGAGGGTTAGGGTTACACAAGGTCGGTTACAAAGGAGGAGATATCCATATCCGTATTGCCTAGCTTGCCTTCCACGCCAAGTAGAGTCCTATCCAGACACGAGACGAAGTCTTCAATCTTGTGTCTTCATAGTCTAACAGTCCGGCCAATGGAGATAGTCCGGCTGTCCGGAGACCCCCTAATCCAGGACTCCCTCAGTAGCCCCTGAACCAGGCTTCAATGACGATGAGTCCGGCGCGCAGTATTGTCTTCGGCATTGCAAGGCGGGTTCCTTCTCTGAATACATCACAGAAGAATTTGAATATGAGGATAGTGCCGACCCTGCAAAATAAGTTCCACATACCATCGTAGAGAGAATAATATTTTCGCAGATCTAATTTGCTGGCTTGTTTTGGCAGCATGACGTTATGTCATGGCCCGGTGATTATTCGAACCGTTTTTCTTCAACCAGCTCCACACATAACGCGATGCGGTTTCTTGACACGTCTTGTCAAAGCAGAGATCGTGTTCCCCCAATTACGGGATTCTCATTAATACGGTCGTGGGTAACCCAACCGTGTCTAGGACTCCTAGATTATAGGTAAGTCCCAAACGACTACGGAGAGGACGCTTGATATTCATCCTCTTTATAAAGGGACAAGGTTTTCACTTTTTCCCTCTCGTGCTCAATCGAACCCCTCCCCCGCCTTGAGTTCTAACACCCAAAGCCCAGGTCAGGTGCTCCGGATCTTCAATCATGTCCGGATCCAGCCTTCAAGTCCGATGGATGCCCTCCTCCGTTACGGAAGAGGATATCAAGAAGTTGAGGGAGGCTAGATACCTGACCGCCGAGGTTTCGCATCGGCTGCCTACTCGAGGGTAGGTCGTCCCTACTCCCGAACCCAACGAGAACGTCGTGTTCGTCTCCCACTTCCTCCGAGGCCTAGGCCTCACTCTGGATCCCTTCGTCGGGGGTTTGATGTTCTATTACGGGCTAGATTTCCACGATCTAGCTCCGGACTCCTTTCTCCACATCTCGACATTTATTGTCGTGTGTGAGGCCTTCCTCCGCATTACTCCTCACTTCGGCCTGTGGCTCAAGACCTTTGAAGTGAAGCCGAAGATGATCGAGGGGCAACATGCAGCGTGCGGAGGCGCATCAATAGGCAAGATGGCAGGAGCTCCATGGCGGAAAGGTTCCTTTCCAGAGGTGTCCGAATTATGGCAACGGGAGTGGTTTTACGTCACGGCTCCCAGAAGTGCCAAGTGGGCGGCTGCCCCCGCCTTCCGCTCGGCCCCCCCACCACAACTGATGTCATGGATTAGCAGAGGTCTGAGCTGGGGTCCAGCCAAGGACGTGCCTATTGTGACGCCCGGATAATTAAGCTACAGTAATCCCCTGTTGATGGTGCCATGTCATCACACTATTGTTGCTAATCCTCATTTGATACAAAGCATAATTCAAATTCAATTCAAATTAAATTCCAAAATTCAAATTTCTCAAACATGCATAATGAAATGTTCAATGTGTGGCAAATATTCCATAACCAATTATGGTGCTGATCCAACATTTTTGTAAAAGTATTTAAATGCTCTTTTACGAATATAACAGTGGCTAAAAATAATTATTAAATGCTTTTAAATTATAAAAATACTAAACTATTTTATTTGAACCTCAAACTAAATGCGGCAGTGGTATAATTAGTAAAACCAAATTAGGTGTTGTTCCTGTATTTTATAGTGCTAATTGCTACTCAAAAATAAAATAAAACTAGAACAGTAAAAAGAAAAACAACAAAACAGTTAAAATAAAAGAAAAACCCTTCCCCTGGGCCAAGCCCACCCAGCCGGCCCAACGTCCCAGCCAACCCACTCCCCCCTCACGGTCGTCTTCTCACTGTTCGACCGACCGCCCGGTCACGGTCGCCACCCGACCAGCTCGCCGGCGTCGTGGGCGAGGGGATAAGATCCCCCGACGCCTCGGGCTCCCCTCGTCCCCTCCCACTTGCCATCGGGCTCCCCCTTATCCACTCCCCCTGCCCCCACACTCTCCTCTCCCCCGCGTCCAGATCTACCTTGCGGTGCGCCCGCGTCGCCGGTCATCTCGCCCTACCGCGGCCACCATGCGCCCCGACGCCTAGGACCGCATCCGCCCGCTTCGCCGTCATCCTCTACATTGACCGGTGCCACCCGTTGGAGCTCCTCACCGTTGCAGTGCTGGATCGAAACTTCTTCCTCCTCGGGACGCCGGCGAACCACGACGACGCCGGCCACCTCTGCTGCTCCTAAACCACTCGACGGGCGTCCTTGTGCCTGCTCGGTGAGCGCCACTCCCTCTCTCTCCTTCTCCCCGCCTCGAGACGCCGCCATAAGCCGTTATCACCCCGTGCCCGGAGCCACCGCAGCTCGCGTTCGCCACAGCTCTGCCGTGCTCCCCATGCCCTGGTCATGTGCCCGCAGCTTCCCGACCCCGCGGTGGCCGCGCCGCATGCGCCCCGCGGCCCCTGTATCTGTCACCGCGTGCGGCCTACGACCCTCCCGCACCCGGCACCCCGGCGCATGCCCTGTGCCTGCCTCCGTCCGACGACGCTGTTGCCACACTTGCCCCGCGCCCAGTCGCGCCCGCCGTAGCCGCGCTGTGCTGTTGTCGCTGCTACCGTGCTGCGCTCCACTCGCACCCGCTCGCCGTGCTGCCGCCGCCTGTGCACGCACGCCGGCTGCGCCCGGCCCTGCGTCCGTCCGCCTGCGCCCAGCCGCCCTGCAACCGCGGCCTGCCTCGCCCCTCGCCCCGCGTCGCTCACCAGCCCAGCATCACGCCGTGCAGCGCCGCGCCCCGCGCCATGCCGCCGCTGCTCTTCTGAATCTACTGCTGTTGCTAATTAGTGTAGCTACTAGCTAGCTTTTCAAATTTTACACTGACTAACCCTTTGGACAGCCTCTAAATTGCGGCAAAACCACGATTAACAGGAGTAAAAATAATTTGACTAGGTAGAACACTTGTCAAAGCTCAAATGTTTCCATTGGACCAAATCAATTTGATGCATGGATTAATTCCTATAAAAATCACAAAATACTGTCTTTTCTCAACAGAAAATAGAATTAGTCCCTAGCACTGTGTGTGCGTGTGTGTATTCTGTGTGTGTGGTCGCCGGCCGACTCTCCGTTAGCTAATTAGTACTCCTACTAGTTAGTCTAATCGGCGGTTAGGCATAGTGTAAATGACAGGTGGACCCCTCCTCCAAGTATCCACTTAAAAAGAAAATCCAAGATATGTGTGAATGACACCTGGGCCCCATCTACATTTTTGACCAGTCAATAGTCAAGCAGTTGACTGTAGACTGCACTGTTGATTGAGTCAACAGGGACCCCTGGACCCACTGTCAGCCTCCGGTGGCCCCGCTATGTGCACTCTGCTGGGTGCACATAGCAATTTCCCCTTTTAATTTGAATTAATAATAAATTTACAAAATGATTTAAAACTTTAAAAATTAATATAAAATAAACCGTAGATCAGATAGAAAAACTTTGTACATGAAAGTTGCTCAGAACGACGAGACGAACCCGGATACGCAGCTCGTTCGTCCGCCATGCAGCCCTAACCTATCGAACTCGAACCTTTCCCCCTCCGGCTCCTCTGCCCGAAAACGCGAAACACCGGGGATACTTTCCCGGATGTTTTCCCCCTTCACCGGTATCACCTCATACCGCGTTAGGGCACCCCTAGCACCGATACTTGTCATGTCATGCATCGTTATGCATCTGTTAGCATTGTATTTATTGTTTCTTCCCCCTCTTCTCTCGCTAGACACCGAGACCGACGCCGCTGCTACCCAGTACGACTACGGAGTTGACGACCCCTCTCTCTTGCCAGAGCAACCAGGCAAGCCCCCTGTTGACATCAGATTTTGGCATGGTCACGAATCAGGGTTCGTATGCAAAAGTTAGAGGCAACACTTCGCGGGCCGGCTCTGAGTGAGAAAGCATTCGGCTTTTGCCGGCTGAATGAAACCTTGCCGGGGTAAAACCTTGCCGATGTGAGGGCTTACCGGCGTGGAAAGCTTGCCGGTGGGGAAGCTTGCCGGCGTGGAAAGCTTGCCGGTGAAGAAGCTTGCCGGTGTGAAATCTTACCGAGGGAAGAACCTTGCCGAAGAGGAACTCTTGCCGGGGTAGAAACCTTGCCGAGGAGGAGCTCTTGCCGGGGTAGAAGCCTTGCCGAGCTAGGGAGAACCCTTGCCGGTGTAAAAACCTTGCCGGTGTAAAAACCTTGCCGGGGTGAAACCTTGTCGGTGCGGAAAGCTTACCCGGGTGGAAGGCCTGCCGGGGTGGAGGTTGTGATAGTCAATCCGACCAGAAGCTGAAGATGGGCTCAAATGATTATCTAGAT
Organism: Triticum urartu; assembly: GCF_056163025.1. NCBI lineage: Eukaryota > Viridiplantae > Streptophyta > Magnoliopsida > Poales > Poaceae > Triticum > Triticum urartu. The sequence goes on from NC_141877.1 coordinate 493,556,154, forward strand.
AGACTCAAATGGAGAAGTGATCTACATGAAAGAGTTTCGTATTATTGATATGAACATCTTTGAAATTTGGGTCATCGCCGTCCGATTTCATCTCGAAGGCCGAAACTATGCTCGAAGTACCAAGATCTTATATTCAAAGTATAGTTTAGCCGATTAAGCCCCCAAGACGACCTCAAATGAAAAAATGATCTACACGGGTTGTCTTCGTCTCGTCGAAATGATTGATTTTGATATAAAAATCGTTCAAATCCGAGTTCGTATGCAAAAGTTAGAGCAATCAGAGTGCAGCCCTGTCACGAGGCGAGATGTGGCGCGCCCCACCAGACACATGTCTGACGGGTAGCACGAGGAGATAGCCTGTGTTGCGAGATCGATCTGACCCTCAAGATGATCTCTGATCAAAAAACCTTCAACATGAAAGTTGTTCATCTCGTCGAAACGGTCAAGATTGCTTTTGGGCTTGTTTTCATCCGAGATTGTTTACCACCGCAAAAAGGACCCGCAAGGTGCAGCCAGTTTAAACTGAACAGTTTTGGAAAGTTCGGATAAAACCAGTCCGAATTTGACTAGGGTTTTGGACGTGAATTGATGTAATTTTTTTGTAAGGAAAGCCTAGATAAATCCTTTGCTTGTACGGGAAGTCCAGCCGCCTCTTATATATGTTGGGGGTGACGGCCGATTGAAACAACACCAATCGAACCAATCTATCAATTACACTTTTGTGTTCATCTACTTTTATCCCTCACCCTTGTATCTTTCTTTCTCGTTCTTCGTTCGTTCTTCGCGTTGGAGGGCAGCGATCCACGAGGCTCTAGGGGCGAGCGAATCGACCTAGGGCAGCCCATAGCCACCGCAATCCCTGACGGGGTCCCTCCCGGGTGCGCGGGGTTTCGGGTCTGCAAAAGCGCCCGCCGACTGTCCTGCGTATCGCGCTGTCGGTCGGGTCTCCTTCAACGTGAGCTGCGGTGCATCACCCTTGGCGTCGAGGGTACACGGGACGTGTTCGTGTGTCAACACACTTTTTGGCGATTCCGCTGGGGACGAAGCTTTGAACGGTCTCCAGCCCGTTCTTCTATGAAGAGATCGTCATCAAGTTGCTGAAATCTACAAAGGTAATATGAATACCGAATTCCCCTTTGTAGATGCAAATAATTCATATGTTGTTGCTGGATCACCTAATGAGCATAATGTATCGGCTAGCCCTAGTTTTATCAATCATGCATCTAATTATGCGCAATGGCCGATGCAAAACAATTTTCATGCTTCAAATTCTTATGATTTTAGCAACGTACAACATATGTATCCAAACTCTCATGCATCGGCAACCCCACAAATCCATATGCCGATGAACAACATGATGGGTTTGGTTAATCAATTCAAAACATCTCATGTTAAAATTTCCAATAGCATACAAGAAAGTGTTTCACCTTTTTATTCATCGGCAACTGATTTGCAATATGTGAATCCAACCTTGCCAATAGATGGGAGAATTGGCCATTCTAATACTAGCTATTCGGCCAGTTACTCTCAACCATCATATGCTACACCTCATGTTAGTAATTTTTCAGCACCGTATGCAACTGTAGATGTTCATAATTCGGCCCCGCATCTTCATGGTCACAGCCGAATAAGTGAAAATTTTACAGGAACACATGTGCCGTCATCAAATACTGTAGCATATAATGCATACTCTACGCAATTCAAGAATTTCGGCAACACTCATGAATCATTGCCGAAAGAATCTGAAAGCGTTGCGGAGCAATCCCTTCCAGAAGCAGTTGTGGCTGCATTAGAAAGAGCTTGGCACAAAACAAGAGGATTTGTGCTCTTTGCCTTGAACAACATGAAAAGGGGCTATTTCCTGATTATGCTGCAATAAAAGCTAGAGTTTTGCAAGAAGATGAATCTTTGCCAATTGATAAAATTGGCGAGCAAAAATATGGTTTTACAACAATGCATATGCCTTCACCTAGTACTACATCATATTATACACCCCCACTATTGCAAAATTTCGGCAACAACCGTGTGTCATTGCCGAAAGAATCTAAAAGCATTGGGGGGCAATCGTATACGGAGTGGGCTGAAATTGAGAAAAAAACTTAAAGCCAACTTTGCCGCTCGCCGTCAGAAACAAATAGAAAAAGAATTGGCTCAGATAAAAGAAGGTTTGCCAATTGGTATTATCAATGAAAAGAAGGATGATTTGGAACTTGAAAGTGCTTCGGTTGAAAAAGCCGAATCAAGTAGCATATATTCCGAATCCATCAAATCCAAAGAAGCAAGCATTATTGAGAAAGGGCATGGCAAGCATAGCAAAACAACCGTGCTTGATTTTTCTAAAGTTAATGGAACCTACTTCCTGCCCTATGAGTTCCATGCCGTAGAAATTGACAAGCCTCAAGGACAAGAGCAGGTAGCCAAACAAAGTTCGGCTGATAAGGATCTTCAAGGTAATGATTCACGGAATAAAGAAAAAGATGATGAAGAGGCGTTGGGGAGCCACCCAAAGATGAAGCAAGATATTGTTCAAGCCACACCACTATCATGCTCTCCCAACATATTTGAAGAGGTATGTTTAGCAAGTAATTTACCTATTTTCAGATTTGGTCTAAACTTTATTGTTGATGCATCCATCAGAAAAATCCTCTTAAGTAATTTTGAAAGACCAATGAAGAAGGGTAATTTACTTGTTAGCAATAAAATTGTTATGGAACATATCGGTCAACCCATTGCACCATTTATAAAGACCGATAGTGACTTATTATTACAGCCAAAGCTTTCCCCGTTGCTTTATCTAAAGTTCATATCTATTTGGGTAGCTTTGCTTATTTCATACTTGGCTTGCACTTGGTCTCAATTGAGACATGTATGTTCTAACTATTTTCGTTTTAGAAATTTAAAGCCAAGATTAAATTCTGTTGAGAAAACCGATGCTAGTATAATATCTTACCCAAAGACATCGGAGATAGAGTGCAAAACACAGTGCATAGCCGAATGGTGTGATGCAAAATCTGAACCATTCGTTTGCTTAATTCCAAATCCGTTCTCACAGCAAGATCGGCTAGAAAACAAGAAGTATACCTTCAATTCAAGCATGTGTGATCAAATATTTGATTTGTTGCTGAAAAATAATTACATTACAATTCTTGATCATCATGTTAAGCCATCAATCCAAGGACGAATGTATTGTAAGTTGCATGATTCGTCCAAGCATAATTTTGAGGATTGCAACATGTTTCGTCAAATAGTTAAATCGGCCATTGAAAAAGGACGATTGAAGTTTGTTGAAACACCAAGAGATGACCAGTCTATTCCGATTGGTCCCGATGGCAAAAAGTTTTTGCATCGGCTGCTTCAAGCCAATCCATTTAAAGAGATGGTAAAAATTGCAGGTGATGGGATCAAGCTTTCAAGTAAAGAAGTTGTTGAAGAGCATAATGAACATAATCTTGAGGGTGAGAATTCCATCGAAGCTACAATGGAGACGCCAAGGACTGGGGGGCAGCAAGCAAATCCAATGATCGATGAAAGCAAACCAAAAGAAAACAAAGGCCGAAATAAGCGTAAGTGTAAAAGATCAAAAATCACCTTCGCTGAACTATTGGAGAAATACCAAAAGAAGAGTGAAGAGAAGAATGCTTATCGGCCCAATCATGCAAAGAAACTAAGATCACCCCCAAGGCGCAAATATGAGGATCGGTATTGGCAAAGTGAGAGTTTCAATGCAACATATTCATATCCTTATTTTGGGCCGCCAATGCCAATGTCGTGGATGTCTCCCTATGCTCATGTAGATCCATGTTCATCATGGGACAGGTATGATACAAGGGCACATTCTCCATCTTATTTTAGACCATCTCACCAATATTATGCAGCTCCGAGAAGATCAACATTTGAACAGTCACATGTTAAAGACCGTTTCAATTATAAGGAATCGGTCCGGACACCATGGATGAAAAAAGAGGTGGTCAAGCAAGTCTACCGCGTGAAAAGAGATGGTCGTAAGTGTGCTACTTCAGATTTGATCTCAAATAATAAAGAGCCAATTAAAGTGTTGACATTGGCTACAAAAGGCAATGAGACGAAGCAACCAATTATTGAGAGTCAAAGTGCCAAATCTGAAGAAAAGAAGTTGAGAGTGCACAAGGCCAAAAAGGAATTGCCATTGGTCAAAACAGAATCACAGCCGAGATGCCCACTCGGCTTATCGTATTGGAAAAAGAGGGAATTACACAAACTTAGTGCACAAGAACTTGAAGAAAGGAACATGGCATGGGTTCCCAAAGGAAGTGCTCAAAATAAGAATTATGTGCAAGCCTCCATTACAAGAAGTGCGGCAAAAGTGAAGACGGAAAAGAGTAAAAACTATGAAGGACCAAGCCGAAGGTTTCAACATCTTTGGTCTACACATTATCCATATTCTTCAACTGTGCCATTAACGCATATGCCATGGAATTCATCATCAAGTATGATTGGTAAACCTCAATGGGCTTATTTTAATCCATGGATGCAATATAATTTCTTACGTCATGAAAGGGTATTACCAAGTCACTATATATTTGATTAGCTACAAGTTTGTTGCTGATCCAAAGGGCCGAAATACTTGATTTGTCATTTCATTTGTTTATTTCGGCTATATGTGCTTTGAATGAAGTTTACATGGTAATGGCCGATATTTATCTATCGTCCTAAGAATATGTCAATGCATGGCCGGTGTAGTATTCTAACATCGTCCTTAGTTTGATTGGAGAGCGAGACAAGGTACATGCTCATGAAAATTTATATGTATGCCTATATTATGATTGAATGGAGTTGAGACATCATGACCGATGTCATTGAATATATGCTGCATAGACCAATTCATAGCTCCAGAATTGGTTGGTGGGCTTATACTTTGTTTGGATATGATTTGGCTTATGCATCTTTGAGATCTATAAGAGGCCAAATCATAGTTGATTTTGTTACTGAACATCGGATTAATGTCATGCATAATATTAATATTAGCCTTGTCTCTCTAGTACTATGGAGATTATGTTTTGATGGTTCAATTCATAGCAATGGCCAAAGTGTTGGTGTTGTTTATATATTTCTGTATGGTACTGTTTTTTGAAGCCTCGTGCCGCTTAGAATATTTTTATGCACGATTAATCAAGGCCGAATATGCATTGTTATTCGGATTGACTCTTTTACTTGCTATAGGTGCTATACATATTGAGGCTTTTGGTGATTCGTTATGAGTAGTGCAACAAATATCCAAGGGTTATCAATGTGTTTTGATGAATCACTTATAGTTTATCTTGGGTTATGTCCAGATGAAGAATTTACCTTGGGTTGCATTAAAATTGTTCATATATTTAGACATGACAATTGGAGAGAGTTGGCATAGCAAGCATCCGGCTACCATGTTGATCATGGCGTGTTTCATATTTCTGAAAAGCCGATGTCTAGTCTTGCCGACGTAGGGGAGGCCGAACCGGAGCCCACCATTTCGGCCACTAATGAAATATTCAATGCAGGAGAAAGTCAAGACTGGAGGAAACCCATTGTTGATTATTTGTGTGATCCTAGTAGAAGGGTGGACAGGGCTGTTTGGCGGATGGCTTTCAAGTATACAATGAGAGATGATGATCTCTATCGCCGAACGGTTGATGATGTTCTTCTAAAGTGCTTGGACGAGGACCAAGCGAGAGTTGCTATGGGGGAGGTCCATGAAGGTATTTGTGGCACTCATCAATCGGCTCCCAAGATGAAATGGTTGCTACGACGTGCTGGATTTTATTGGCCGACTATGATTAATGATTGCTTCAGATATTACAAAGGGCGTGAAGCTTGTCAAAAATTTGGTGATATTCATTTGGCTCCTGCTGCTATGTTACATCCCATTATCAAGCCGTGGCCTTTCAGAGGATGGGGTTTAGACTTTATTGGAAAAATTCATCTGTCTTCCTCAAAGGGGCATCGGTTCGTATTGGTGGCAACCGATTATTTCACTAAATGGTCTGAAGCAGTACCTCTCAAGAACATGACACATACGGAGGTGATTAAATTCATAACCGAGCACATTATTCATAGATTCGGCATTCCTCAAACATTGAATATAGATCAAGGCTCCTCTTTCATATCACACCAAGTTAGAGAATTTGCCGAATCTTATAACATAAAATTGCTCAATTCCTCTCCATATTATGCCCAAGCCAATGGACAAGCTGAGTCTAGCAATAAAATTTTAATTAAGCTCGTCAAGAAGAAGATTGAGGATAATCCAAGGAGATGGCATGAGTTGTTGTCTGAAGCTTTGTGGGCACATAGGATCTCAAGGCATGGTGCTACGAAGGTGACTCCATATGAGCTAGTATACAGTCAAGAGGCTGTTTTACCGGTGGAAGTGAATTTGAATGCTTTGAGAATAGCCAAAAAAATGATTTATCGGCAGTAGACTTTTATAACTTGATGATGGACAATATTGATGAGGTTGCCGATAAACGTTTGGCTGCTTTGAGGGCCATAGAGAGGGACAAGTTGAGGGTAGCAAGGGCTTACAATAAGAAGGTTAAGTTGAAGAATTTTCAAGTTGGCGATCTCGTCTGGAAAGTAATTCTCCCGATTGGTTCAAGAGACAGAAAATTCGGGAAGTGGTCTCCAAGTTGGGAAGGTCCTTTTAGAATTGCAAGAATAGTTCCCGGAAACTCTTATTTGGTGGAATCCGTACAAGGGGCACTGTTACATCGAGCTCTCAATGGCAAGTACTTGAAGAAATACCACCCAAGTGTGTGGCAAGAAGCCTGAGTGGGCAATGGCCGATATATGATTATCGCCCTTAGCACAAACATGGTCGATGCCTCATTATCGCCCTGAGGAAAATAAATGGCCGATGGAGTGTTGACATCGTCCTTAGAACAAACACAATACAAATTACTTTTCGGCACACAAGCTTTGCCGAAAAACGGGGGGGCATGTGTTGACACCAGATTTTGGCATGGTCACGAATCAGGGTTCGTATGCAAAAGTTAGAGGCAACACTTCACGGGCCGGCTTTGAGTGAGAAAGTATTCGGCCTTTGCCGGCTGAATGAAACCTTGCCAGGGTAAAACCTTGCCGATGTGAGGGCTTACCGGCGTGGAAAGCTTGCCGGCGGGGAAGCTTGCCGGCGTGGAAAGCTTGCCGGCGAAGAAGCTTGCCGGTGTGAAATCTTGCCGAGGGAGAAACCTTGCCGAAGAGGAACTCTTGCCGGGGTAGAAACCTTGCCGAGGAGGAACTCTTGCCGGGGTAGAAGCCTTGCCGAGCTAGGGAGAACCCTTGCCGGTGTAAAAACCTTGGCGGGGTGAAACCTTGTCGGTGCGGAAAGCTTACCCGGGTGGAAGGCCTGCCGGGGTGGAGGTTGTGATAGTCAATCCGACCAGAAGCTGAAGATGGGCTCAAATGATTATCTAGATAGACTCAAATGGAGAAGTGATCTACATGAAAGAGTTCCGTATTATTGATATGAACATCTTTGAAATTTGGGTCATCGCCGTCCGATTTCATCTCGAAGGCCGAAACTATGCTCGAAGTACCAAGATCTTATATTCAAAGTACAGTTTAGCCGATTAAGCCCCCAAGACGACCTCAAATGAAAAAATGATCTACACGTGTTATCTTCGTCTCGTCGAAACGATTGATTTTGATATAAAAATCGTTCAAATCCGAGTTTGTATGCAAAAGTTAGAGCAATCAGAGTGCAGCCCTGTCACGAGGCGAGATGTGGCGCGCCCCACCAGACACATGTCTGACCGGTAGCGCGAGGAGATAGCCTGTGTTGCGAGATCGATCTGACCCTCAAGATGATCTCTGATAAAAAAAACCTGCAACATGAAAGTTGTTCGTCTCGTCGAAACGGTCAAGATTTCTTTTGGGCTTGTTTTCATCCGAGATCGTTTACCACCGCAAAAAGGACCCGCAAGGTGCAGCCAGTTTAAACCGAACAGTTTTGGAAAGTTCGGATAAAACTAGTCCGAATTTGACTAGTGTTTTGGACGTGAATTGATGTAATTTTTTTGTAAGGAAAGCCTAGATAAATCCTTTGCTTGTACGGGAAGTCCAGCCGCCTCTTATATATGTTGGGGGTGACGGCCGATTGAAACAACACCAATCGAACCAATCTATCAATTACACTATTGTGTTCATCTACTTTTATCCCTCACCCTTGTATCTTTCTTTCTCGTTCTTCGTTCGTTCTTCGCGTTGGAGGGCAGCGATCCACGAGGCTCTAGGGGCGAGCGAATCGACCTAGGGCAGCCCATAGCCGCCGCAATCCCTGACGGGGTCCCTCCCGGGTGCGCGGGGTTTCAGGTCTGCAAAAGCGCCCGCCGACTGTCCTGCGTATCGCGCTGTCGGTCGGGTCTCCTTCGACATGAGCTGTGGTGCATCACCCCCGGCATCGAGGGTACACGGGACGTGTTCGTGTGTCAACACCCCCCCCCTTGATCACCAGATATCGCCTACTCTCCTCTATACTGCTTGCATGAGAGTAGTGTAGCATGTTACTACTTTCCGTTAATCCTACCCTGATGCATAGCCTGTCATTGCTACTACTGTTGTTACCTTTACTTGCAATCCTAATGCTTAGTATAGGATGATAGTTTATCATCAGTGGCCCTACATTCTTGTCCGTCTGCCATGCTATACTATCGGGTCGTGATCACTCGGGAGGTGATCACGGGTATATACTTATACATATATACATGTTATATAGGTGGTGATTAAAGTCGGGTCGGCTCGTAGGAGTACCCGCGAGTGATTCCGATGTTGGGGGCTGAAGGGGCAGGTGGCTCCATCCCGGTAGAGGTGGGCCTGAGTTCTCGAAGGCCCCCGACGGTTACTTTGTGGCGGAGCGACAGGGCAGGTAGAGACCACCTAGGAGAGAGGTGGGCCTGGCCCTGGTCGGCGTCCGTGGTTATTTCATAATAACACGCTTAACGAGATCTAGGTATTTGATCTGAGTCTGGCTACTGGCCTATACGCACTAACCATCTATGCGGGGACAGTTATGGGCACTCGACGTCGTGGTATCAGCCGAAGCCTTCGTGACGTCAGCGACTGAGCGGCCGCGCCGGGTTGGACCGCGTAACGCAACTTCCTTTTTAATGGAGGTTGCTAGGTCTGCTCTCCGGCCGCGTACGCAACATGCAGGTGTGCAATGGGCGATGGGCCCAGACCCCTGCGCCATAGGATTTAGACCGGCGTGCTGACCTCTCTGTTGTGCCTAGGTAGGGCTGCGACGTGTTGATCTTCCGAGGCCGGGCATGACACAGGAAAGTGTGTCCGACCAAATGGGATCGAGCGTGTTGGGTTATGTGGTGCACCCCTGCAGGGAAGTTAATCTATTCGAATAGCCGTGATCTTCGGTAACAGGACGACTTGGAGTTGTACCTTGACCTTATGACAACTAGAACCGGATACTTAATAAAACACACCCTTCCAAGTGCCAGATACAACTGGTGGTCACTCTCTCACAGGGCGACGAGGGGAGGATCATCGATTAGGATTATGCTATGCGATGTTACTTGGTGAACTTACCATCTACTCTCTTCTCCTGCTGCAAGATGGAGGTTACCAGAAGCGTAGTGTTCAAAAGGACTAGCTATCCCCCCCTCTTATTCCGGCATTCTGCAGTTCAGTCCACATATGATACCCTTATTCCATTTGATACCAATGCATACATATGTAGTGTAGCTCCTTGCTTGCGAGTACTTTGGATGAGTACTCACGGTTGCTTTGCTCCCCCTTTCCCCCCTTCCTATACTCGGTTGCTGCGACCAGACGATGGAGTCCAGGAGCCAAACGCCACCGTCGATGATGACTACTACTACTCGAAAGGTGCCTACTACTACGTGTAGCCCGCTGACGGTGACCAGGAGTAGTTTAGGAGGATCCCAGGCAGGAGGCATGCGCCTCTTTCGATCTGTATCCCAGTTTGTGCTAGCCTTGTTAAGGCAAACTTGTTTAACTTATGTCTGTACTCAGATATTGTTGCTTCCGCTGACTCGTCTATGATCGAGCTCTTGTATTCGAGCCTTCGAGGCCTCTGGCTTGTAATATGATGCTTGTATGACTTATTTTATTTTTAGAGTTGTGTTGTGATATCTTCCCGTGAGTCCCTGATCTTGATCGTACACGTTTGCGTGTATAATTAGTGTACGATTGAATCGGGGGCGTCACACCTATACTGCAAAGCCGCATTCAAGATCTCTTCGAGGGAGATTTTAATTTGGTTGTGGTAATGCAAGTTATGCTGGTTCGTCAAGTCCAGCCTTGCAAACGCCGCCCTTCGATTGTGGGAGTTCAACCCAGAAGGACCACGTGCCATTCAAAGTTTCCTCGGCCTGACGAACGAGGAGATGTACAAGTCATTCTTCGGACCTCAAATAGAGTGTCCGGATACTACCGAGGACGTGGGCCTGAGCAGTAACCGCGCTGCCAAACAAGTAAGAAATCCTCTAGCCGAACACACCATCTTTTATTCATCATGAAGTTATTTCTGAGAGTTTGCTCTTTGACCAGGACTGGCTAACAAAGGCGAAGATGATTTGGTGTTTCGCCCCCCTCTGAGGGTTTGGAAAATCCGGTGTTGGAAAAGATGCTCGAGCTCGCACCTTGCCCGGAGCCCTCTAAGGAAGATACAGGGGGAAATAATACGGGCAGACGCGGGCCCCCATCGTTGCCAGTTCCAACCGAGGGAATGAGAGCCTCCATGAAGGAGGATAACCGGGGGAGGAAAAGGACTGCTTCTGAGGATCTTGAAGCCGAGGCCTCCAAACGGAAGAAGAAGTCTCCAACAGAGGGTCCTGCCTCGGGGGGTGCTCTTGCCGCACAAAGTCCATGGGGGGATCAGCCCTCCAACGAGTCATAAGCGATCCAAAAAATATTTTAATAGTGAAGGTATACTATCTTTCTTCTGAGAAAATGACCGCCGCATATATCTTGCAGTTTGGGCCTTAGCCCCTCTCAGTTGAGCTCGTCTTCGGGGGATCTTCTTCCGAAGATGATGGAGACCGAAACGCCTCCCCCGGACTCCTCCGCTCAAGAAGCGGGCGACCCCGAAGTGTCTTCACGGAGGGCCTCTCCGGATCCGGTGAGGCCAGAAGATAATCCCATAGACCCCCGAAGTCCCCAGCGTCCGGCTCTCGAAGAAAGCGAACAAAAGAGTCCGGCACCGTCTGGTATGCGGTCGGATGTTCTGAGGGAGCTGGTGGGGCGAGCGGCCATCTCAGAGGAACACCGTACGCTGATGGGTACGGTGATGGAGAGAATTTCGTCCGCCGAAAGCGGATTACATGAAGCCTTTATGAGTCTACTGACAGGCTTTGAGGTACGTGAGATAATATGTGATAGTATCGCACATGTTAGGTGTGCCCTATGTAGATAGTAGCCCCTGAGACTCTGGTTGTCGTCGAGAACGACGGCGAACAGAGGATCATAGTCCCAGGCAATAACCAGACTGCCTTTATGTGCAGGTGGTGGAAGCTCCGGTGGCTAGCCGGACTAGTGAGTTTGCCGAATTAAAACGACAACTGGATGCGGCAGACGCCGACATCGAGCTTGTTAACAAGAGGCTTGACGAGGCACATGGTAAGTGTTATTTTCTGGTGAATGCCACGTAGTAAGAGCAGCATGATGCCAGTATCTTTAATATGTTGTGACTGCAGATGGAGCTGCCACCGTGGAAACCTTGCGGGTAGAACTTGCCCGAGCCAAGGAACAAGCGAGGATTAGTAATGCGGCTGCTTTGAAGGCGGCCGAAGAGTTGAAAGCCGAGAAGGCCGCACATTGTGAGAGCAAAAACAAGATGGCCAAGATGGCTGTAGAGTAAAAAGACACTGCCGACCGTTGCCGGCTCCTTGAGAAAGAAAATCGAGCGAAGGCAACGGACCTTGAGAAGGCCACGATGGCGGACAAAGACACCCGCTCTGCTATGAGAGCGAAGAAGGAGGAGCTGCGGGAATCCGGGGATATTGCGGCTGGGAAGCCCTTCATGCTACGGAGGAAGTTTGGAGATCCACGGTATGCCCCTCTGGATCGGCTGTGGAGTTCGGCAGATGCATATATGGACTTGGCGGCGAGCGCTGTCGATGCGGCCAAATACTTCGAAGGTCAAAAGATCGTGAGGTGGACAAGCTGTTCTGGTCGCAATTCCACATTCCAGAGCGTCTGCTTCCATTGACTAATCAGCTAGCCGAATGAGCCGAACTAAATAGGTTGTCCGGACTCGCCATGAGGTCTATCGTGGATCAGCTATGGCCGGAAAAGCCAAAGCCGAACAACTATTTCATCTTAGTGCAGCATTTCCTTGGTGCGGTGCCGCGCATTAGTGCGATGAAGAGGTCGGCGTGCATAGAAGGCTCGCGGATGGCCCTTGCCCGTGTTAAAGCATACTGGGCGGATATGGACGCTACCACTGTTGCGACGCAGGGTTCGGCCATAGGCTGAGTGGCTGCCGAGCACTATTTCGAGGAGGTTCTCGAGGGTGCTCGTTTGATAGAGGCCCAGTGCTCGAAGAATATTATGTTTGAGTGATATGTGTTCCCATTGTAAACACAATGTTTTTACAAAATTTTATAAGGCTGTGTTTATACTTTTGCCTGAAAGTAATGTGATGCCTCCTGTGCGGCCGTTTATGTATACATGTGTATAACCTGAAAGATTGCAGACGTCGGCTTCGGCCCCCACGCATATAATGCGGAGGTGCTCGCAAAAAACGCGTGTTCACACTTAACCCAATGTCTTGGTCCTATTAAGGAGGTGATAGCGCAGCGAATGAGGCAACCGGACTATAATGCTTTAACACTTTCACTTAGCCATAGGAGTTTGACAGTGGGGCTACTAGATAGCCCCTGGTGGCTCCGCACTCTCCTGATCTCGGGGTGCGTACATGCCTGGCCAGAAAATGGCCCTTCGTTAAGGCGGAGGAATTCTAACATTCCGATAGGTCATCGAGTGGTTGACCAGTCTCACGCTATATCATGATAGTCAGTTTTCGGCTTTCTCTACTAAGGTGCTCGTCCGGATGAACCAGGGCACAATCGCAGTAGTTCTCCTGGTGATGCCTTAGCCAATAAAGCGGAACGTAAGGCACCAAAACACAGGAGCCAGGCAAACCCGACATTTAACTAAAGACAATGATTCGGAGCTGATGCATATAAGGCCAAACTCGCGACGCCGAACACTCCCTAAGGTATTCGGTCTTTATGGTATAAACAGGGCCTAAATAGTGCCCTTTGTAAGAAGCCCCTTGTGTCCGGGTACGTGCATTATTCTGACGTGGCCACATGCCAAGACGTCAGCATCCTTCTCAAATGTGCTGAGAATTCGGTGGATGTGTATCAACAAGAGACAGTAAAAAAGGTTTACACAGGGTCTTAATCTAAAAAGAATCCTTGGAGCGGGTCCCTGTTGCACGTCTGCGCCTGTGTCTCCGTTGTGCCGTATCCTGGACGGGTGTAGCACGATGGTCATCTGTAAAAGAGAGGAACTTAGGTGAAAAAGTTGTCGTGCAAAAAGATAGTTTTTAAAGAAACCATGTATAACTAAAAATGAGTAGAAATTGCCACTTGTCTACGCGCGTTGAGCCCCTTGTATTTGTAATAGGGGTGTGGCCGCCAATCCAGTGCAAATTACATATAGCAGCGCCGGACTCGCCTAACCGCGTTCGTGGTCTTGACGACCTATCAAATGCTTTAGTTGGTGAGGCCGTTTTTAATGTGCGGCTGCCAAGGTAGTCGCATTCTCTTCGGCGTGCAAAGATCACTTAATATTTCTGTTCACTGTAATGATGCCACGTGGACCAGGCATCTTGAGCATGAGGGAAGCGTAATGTGGTATTGCATTAAAGCGTGCAAAAGCTTCACGTCCGAGTAGTGCTTGATAACCGCTTTGGAATGGAGCAATGTGGAAGGTTAAATGTTCGCTACGGGAGTTATCGGGGAAACCGAATATAACTTTTAGTAGCAGTGAGCCCGTGCAGTGAGCCCCTGGGCCTGGCATTACTCCTTTAAAGGTAGTGTTGCTATGGCCAATTTTCGTTGGGTCTATCCCCATGTCGCGGATTGTATCCTGGTATATCAGGTTTAAACTGCTGTCACCGTCCATCAGGACTCGTGTAAAGTGGTATCCGTCAATTATTGGGTCTAATACCAGGGCAGCCCATCCTGCCTGCCGGATACTTGCTGAGTAATCACGATGGTCGAAAGTGACCGGTTGAGACGACCAGTGGCAGGGTTTCACGATGATAGGCCCTTGGGCATATTTATCTGGGAGGGCCGCTTTGCTTCCTTGATCATGTGTAATACGTTGACTGTTTTGACTTCTGATGGAAACTTCTTTTGTTCCCCAGTGTCTTGCTTGAGAGGCTCATCCTCATCTTCGCTTGGTGTATCCCCCCCCCCTTGTGTACGGCGTTGAGCTTGCCGGACTGTTCGAAGACCCAACATTCTCTGTGGGTATGATTAGCGGGTTTACTAGGGGTGCTACGGATCTGACATACTTGGTCCAGAATTTTGTTCAAGCTGGACAGTTCATCTCTGGCGCCTTTAGAGGGCGGCTTTTGCTGACCTGGCTGAGAGCTTCGGAATCCGGCGTGTACCGCCGTGCTCTTCGGGCTGTCTTCTTTATTCCGATGCTTATTATTTTTACTGCGTCGTAATTTCCCGTTTTCATCTCTAACTTCGGATGTGCTTGGGTTGCCGGTGCTACATCTGGCTAGCCAGCTGTCCTCGCCCACGCAAAAGCGGGTCATGAGGCTTGTTAATTCTGCCATTGTTCTCGGCTTTTCTTGGCCGAGGTGTCTGGCAAGCCATTCGTCGCGGACGCTATGCTTAAAAGCTGCCAAGGCTTCGGCGTCCGGACAGTCAACTATTTGGTTCTTTTTAGTAAGAAACCTGTTCCAAAGCTTCCGGGCTGACTCTCCGGGCTGTTGAGTTATATGACTCAAATCGTCTGCATCCGGGGGTCGGACATAAGTCCCTTGAAAATTTGCTCGAAAAGCGTCTTCGAGCTCTTCCCATCTTCCAATGGAGTTTTCGGGGAGGCTTTTAAGCCAGTGCCGAGCTGGCCCTTTGAGCTTGAGGGGTAAGTACTTGATGGCGTGGAGATCATCTCCTCGAGCCATATGGATATGGAGGATGTAGTCCTCAATCCAGACCCCAGGGTCTGTTGTTCAGTCGTATGCTTCTATGTTTACGGGTTTGAATACCTCTGAAAATTCATGGTCCAGCACCTCATCGGTGAAACATAGGGGGTGTGCGGCACCCCTGTATCTGGGTGTACCGCGTTGTTCTGATGTTTGTTGTGTTACATCATATGCTGGGGCGCGCTTGCGTGGTCCATAGATGGATCTGGTTGCGCCGTCCTTTTGGTGCGAGCCCTCGTGTGGATCGCTTATTGGCTTGTGAGTGGAGTTGTTTGCCGCTCCATGTTGGCCGTGAGGTCGTCTATCCGGCCAGGTGGCCGTTTTGATTTTTGGTTGTGGGGGATCTAGGGCCTCCTCATCGAATTCGGGTAGCAACTTCCGCTTCGGGTAGCTCTTGGTGGGGCGATTACCACCATACTTCGCTGTTGTGTTGAGTACTTTACTCCATCTGATTTGGAGTGTGTCCTGCGCAGCCTTGAGCCTTTGCTTCTGCTTTTTCAGACTCCTCGCGGTGGCAACAAGCCTTTGACGGGCATTCTGCTGCTCCGGGTGCCTATCCGACGTCATGTCATCCGGACTATTATCATTGACAGAATTGGTTTGTTCGGTTTGATTCTCCGTATTGCTGTGGTCCGGTAGTGGTTCGCCCTGCTCCAACGCTGGGTCTGTATGATCGTTAGTTCTGCCGAGGCGGGATTTGGGGCGGCGCTTACGCCGACGCTTTGACTGCTTCTCGAGGGGACAAGCCTTCGTTGCGTCCTTCCGTTCCTCGTCGTCGTCTTCTTTTGGTGTGTCCACCATGTATACGTCATATGATGAGGTGGACGTCCAGCGCCCTATGGGCGGTGGTTCCTCTTCGCCTCCCGCATCGTCGTCCATACCGTCGCTGTTTTCGGAGTCGAAGTCGAGCATGTCGGTTGAGTCATCGACAGTGGCTACCAGGTGGGTGGTGGGTGGGCCTCGAATTTCTTCGTCGTCCGCATCCCAGTCCTACCGGACATAGTTCGGCCAGGATTCTCCTGACAAGGAGAGAGACCTTAATGAGTTCAGTATGTCGCCAAAGGGCGAGTGCTGAAAAATATCCGCGGAGGTAAACTCCATGATCGGCGCCCAATCGGATTCGATAGGAACGGGCACAGGCGGTTCGGAGTCTGTGGCTGGAGAAGGATCCGACAGTTTAACAACACGGCTCTCGTGCAAGGCAAGGTCGATGTTCGGCTCGATCACCGCTGAGGGTAAGGTCTCCGTGGCGGGGTCCATCCACCCGTCCGCGGAAGGCGCGACTGGCTCCGAATTGAGGGTCGGAGCGGCTGTCGGTGCGATCTCCTTAACACTGTCCGATGGGAGAGCTAAGTCATGCTCACCGTGACCGTGTGGCGCACAAGGTAGAGGCTCGAATCCGTCAAAGATCAAATCTCCACGGATATCGGCCGTGTAGTTTAAGCTTCCAAACCTGACCAGGTGGCCAGGGGCGTAACTTTCCATCTGCTCCAAATGGCCAAGCGAATTGGCCCGCAGTGCAAAGCCGCCGAGCACGAAGATCTGTCCGGGGAGAAAAGTCTCACCCTGGACCGCATCGCTATCGATGATAGTAGGAGCCATCAAGCTTAACGGCGACGACACAGAGGAACTCTCAATGAAAGCACCAATGTTAGTGTCAAAACCGGCGGATCTCGGGTAGGGGGTCCCGAACTGTGCGTCTAGGCCGGATGGTAACAGGAGGCAGGGGACACGATGTTTTACCCAGGTTCGGGCCCTCTTGATGGAGGAAAAACCCTACGTCCTGCTTGATTAATATTGATGATATGGGTAGCACAAGAGTAGATCTACCACGAGATCAGAGAGGCTAAACCCTAGAAGCTAGCCTATGGTATGATTGTATGTTATGGTTGTTGTCCTACGGACTAAAACCCTTCGGTTTATATAGACACCGGAGAGGGTTAGGGTTACACAAGGTCGGTTACAAAGGAGGAGATATCCTTATCCGTATTGCCTAGCTTGCCTTCCACGCCAAGTAGAGTCCTATCCGGACACGAGACGAAGTCTTCAATCTTGTGTCTTCATAGTCTAACAGTCTGACCAATGGAGATAGTCTGGCTGTCCGGAGACCCCCTAATCCAGGACCCCCTCAATGGCCCTCAGGATACAAAGGTTCCTGAGTCATTTTACCACCTCTAGTCATAACTCTAACAACATTATCATTTTTCTTACTATTTAATTCATTGAGCAAATCATTATGAGCTTTAAGTACTTGTTCTACTTGAGTGGTAACCATAGAAGCATGTTTACTAAAGTTTTAGTTTACCTTTAACATTAGCCATATAATCACTCAAGTGTTCAATCATATAAGCATTATGTTTCAATTGTCTACCAACATGAGCATTAAAATCTTCTTGCTTAACCATAAAGTTATCAAACTCATCCAAACATTGGCTAGCAAACTTAGTAGGAGGAATTTCAGCTTTATCATATCTATAGAGAGAATTTACCTTTACTACCTATGTCGGGTTATCAAGGCCATGTATTTCTTCAACAGGCGGCAAATTAAGACCATGTATTTCTTCAATAGGAGGTAAATTCTTAACATCTTCAGCTTTAATACCTTTTTCTTTCATAGATTTCTTTGCCTCTTGCATATCTTCAAGACTGAGAAATAGAATACCCCTTTTCTTCGGAGTTGGCTTAGGAGTTGGTTCAGGAATTGGATCAAGAATTGGATCAGGAAGTGTCCAATTATTTTCATTACTCAACATATTATTCAATAAAATTTCAGATTCATCTGGTGTTCTTTCCCTGAAAACACAACCAGCACAACTATCCAGGTGGTCTGTGGAAGCATCGGTTAGTCCATTATAAAAGATATCAAGTATTTCATTTTTCTTAAGAGGATGATCAGGCAAAGGATTAAGTAATTGGAGAAGCCTCCCCCAAGCTTGTGGGAGACTCTCTTCTTCAATTTGCACAAAATTATATATTTCCCTTAAAGCAGCTTGTTTCTTATGAGCGGGGAAATATTTAGCAGAGAAGTAATAAATCATATCCTGGGGGCTACACACACAACCAGGATCAAGAGAATTAAACCATATCTTAGCATCACCCTTTAATGAGAACAGAAATAACTTAAGGATATAATAGTAGCGAGTTTTCTCATCATTAGTGAACAAGGTGGCTATATCATTTAATTTAGTAAGATGTGCCACAACAGTTTCAGATTCATAGCCATAGAAAGGATCATATTCAACTAAAGTAATTATCTCAGGATCAACAAAGAAATCATAATCCTTATCAGCAACAAAGATAGGTGAAGTAGCATAAGCAAGATCATATTTCATTCTAGCATTCAAAGTTTTTTGTTTCAGCTTAGCTAATAATTTCTTAAGATCACTCCTATCATTGCAAGCAAGAAAATCTCTAGCAGTTTCTTTATCCATAAGATAGCCCTCAGGAACAACAGGCAATTCATATCTAGGGGAGAATCTTCATCATCACTTTCATCAATATTATTAGTTTCGATAATTTCATTCTCTCTAGCCCTAGCAAGTTGTTCATCAAGAAATTCACCAAGTGGCACAGTAGTATCAAGCATAGAAGTATTTTCATCATAAGTATCATGCATAGCAGAAGTGGCATCATCAATAACATGCGAGATATCAGAATTAATAGCAGAAGCAGGTTTAGGTGTCGCAAGTTTACTCAAAACAGAAGGTGAATCAAGTGCAGAGCTAGATGGCAGTTCCTTACCTCCCCTCGTAGTTGAGGGATAAACCTTGGTTCTTGGATCTTTCAAGTTCTTCACAATGATAAGCATATATAAATCCCAAGTGACTCAAAGAATAGAGCTATGCTCCCCGGCAACGGTGCCAGAAAATAGTTTTGACAACCCACAAGTATAGGGGATCACAATAGTTTTCGAGGGTAGATTATTCAACCCAAATTTATTGATTCGACACAAGGGGAGCCAAAGAATATTCTCAAGTATTAGCAGCTGAGTTGTAAATTCAACCACACCTGGAAACTTAATATCTGCAGCAAGGTATTTAGTAGCAAAGTAATATGATAGTAGTGGTAACGGTAGTAAAAGGTAACGGTAGCAGAAGTAATATTTTTGGTGTTTTATAGTGATGATAACAATAGCAACGGAAAAGTAAATAAGCGAAGAACAATATATGGAAAGCTTGTAGGCAATGGATCGGTGATGGAGAATTATGTCGGATGCGGTTCATCATGTAACAGTCATAACATAGGGTGACACAGAACTAGCTCCAATTCATCAATGTAATGTAGGCATTTATTCCGAATATAGTCATATGTGCTTATGGAAAGAACTTGCATGGCATATTTTGTCCTACCCTCCTGTGGCAGCGAGGTCCTATTGGAAACTAAGGGATATTAAGGCCTCCTTTTAATAGAGTACCGGACCAAAGCATTAACACATAGTGAATACATGAACTCCTCAAACTACGGTCATCACCGGGAGTGGTCGCGATTATTATCACTTCGGGGTTGCCGGATCATAACACATAGTAGGTGACTATAGACTTGCAAGATAGGATCAAGAACTCTCATATATTGATGAAAACATAATAGGTTCAGATCTGAAATCATGGCACTCGGGCCCTAGTGACAAGCATTAAGCATAGCGATGTCATAGCAACATCAATCTCAGAACATAGTGGATACTAGGGATCAAACCCTAACAAAACTAACTCGATTACATGATAAATCTCATCCAACCCATCACCGTCCAGCAAGCCTACGATGGAATTACTCACGCACGGCGTGAGCATCATGAAATTGGTGATGGAGGAAGGTGGATGATGACGATGGCGATGGATTCCCCTCTCCGGAGCCCCGAACGGACTCCAGATCAGCCCTCCCGAGAGAGTTTAGGGTTTGGCGGCGGCTCCGTATCGTAAAATGCGATGAATCCTTCTCCTTGTTTTTTTTCTCCCCGAAAGTGAATATATGGAGTCAAGGTTGAGGTCGGTGGAGCATCAGGGGGCCCACGAGGCAGGGGGCGCGCCCCCACCATCGTGGACAGGTGGAGGCCCCCTAATGTGGTTTCTTCTTCCAGTATCTTTTATATATTCCAAAATAATTCTCCGTTGATTTTTAGGTCATTCCGAGAACTTTTATTCCTGCACAAAAATAACACCATGGCAATTCTGCTGAAAACAATGTCAGTCCGGGTTAGTTCCATTCAAATCATGCAAGTTAGAGTCCAAAACAAGGGCAAAAGTGTTTGGAAAAGTAGATACGACGGAGACGTATCAAAGTGGTGGGACGAAAAAAACCATGGTAGGTGGGACGAAAATAAACCCAGAACAGAGACTACCAACTGAGACATTAGGAGTAGAGATTACTAAGAGTTGTTGAACTGTAGTGCAGGCTTGGTTCGGTTATCAGTGTCTTTGAGAATGTAGTATTTGATGAAGAACTCATAAGAAGTTATGCAGTTCCATGATAATCTCGAGATACCAGGGGGGTAATACTCGATGACAGATCAAAGAAGAGGTTGGACTAGGGTATTGCTCTGCAGAAGACAAGTGCTCAAACTTGCACAAGAAATGGAATCAAGGAGAAACATGGTCAGAACCACGTCCACAGATACAAGATGAACTTATAACAAGGGAATAATTATTTTAAGAGAAGCTTCCATGATAAGGTATACATCGCGTCCATGGGCATGAACACAGGGTTCAAGGTCGACTCCCACTTGTTCAACGCATAACCTTTCATTCACCTCTCATATTTTGAAAATGACATTAGTTGTTGAAATTTTTACCTGGTGCAATACCAGATAAGTATGACCCGTGAAATCTTTCGGGTTCACACGGATTAGGGAAGGCGTAGGTTCAACCCATCAGGGCACCTTAGGAACATATACCACAAACTTCGGAGTAAATAACACAAGCTCGATAGTAGAGCATGCTTGAGAAAGCAGAGGATACAATTTACCAAAGGCATTATGTATCCAAGGAAAGGCTCACAAGCTTATTGAATATGAAGGACGTTGTTGGATAAAATCCAACAAAGGGTCTGGTGGTCCACAAGGGACCTGACGTGAGCAAAGGTACTCAACTAGAGGAAGAAGAATGCAAGGAGATCAGATTATAGAAACAACTGACTAACTCAAAGCTCAAATGCAAAGGAATTATGAATTCCAAGACAAGGGATCAGAAGCAATGCTCTGATTAGGGATGGATAAGTTGAATAGCCTTAGGGGTACAATCGATGGCAATTTGATTGGTCGAGATCCAGCTCATGTTTAAACTGACGTCTGAGTCGGAAGGATAAATTCTCAGATCTGGTTGAGGATTGTGAGCATTCGCAACATATTGAATGAAGGGACTCGAATGAAAATGACAAAGGATACTAATGAATATTGCTAGACATATGGAACGCAACCATAATGCCAATAGACAAGTATTTGGAGAGCAATAGCGAGCAAAGGATTGTTGGAAGATCAGATAGTATTTCCATGTATCTTGTGAATCATAAGAGTAATGGGGAAAGAACGGATCTCTGTAAGCATGAGGAACTATCCGTAGGGGGTATTCATGTGGCAAGAACTGCAAGGCAGTAGGCACCAAGTATTCTCAGAACAATAGTGAGAACTTCAGGGGTATCTTGCAATAACAAGATCAACGGGGAATGATTGTACCAATGACAAGTGCATGTGGTTATCCGTAGGGGTTTATCGATGCAAGGGAATTGCAGTAGCGATGGCACAAAGTCACGAGAGAACATCGGAGAGTATCTTCGGAAACCTTCGGCGCACTGAGCAATCATCTTGAGTGAGGGGCTCTCTGGGAGAAAGTAGTTACGAGAACCTAGAGTCAGAGTTTAGTAAAATCATTTAACCTGAATAGAAGAGAGATTGGAGTCCCAGAGTATAGGTCGAGGAATAAAAGATCCTAATACCACCCAATGGCGATGTGGGCCCGTAAGCCACACAACCATGTTAGTAAACGTTTTGCAATGTCTAGACTCGACTTCGGCCAAGGAGTGTGGAAGGGGGATTCCTACAGGCAGTCGGCTCTGATACCAACTTGTGACGCCCCCGATTTGACCATACACTAATCATACATGCAAATGTGTATGACCAAGATCCGGCACTCACAGGAAGATATCACAACACAACTCTAGACACAAATTAAAATAATACAAGCTTTATATTACAAGTCAGGGGCCTCGAGGGCTCGAATACATAAGCTCGAAAACATAAGAGTCAGCGGAAGCAAAAATATCTGAGTACAGACATAAGTTAAACAAATTTGCCTTAAGAAGGCTAGCATAAAAGTAGTAACGATCAAAAAGGCAAGGCCTCCTGCCTGGGACCTCCTAACTACTCCTCGAAGCCGAACTCCACATAGAAACAACATCAGGATCCTCTGGCTCCTGGACTCCATCATCTGGTTGCGACATCCGAGAAAAATGGAAAAGGGGGAAACGAAATATCAAAGCAACCATGAGTACTCATCCAAAGTACTCGCAAGCAAGGATTTACACTACATATGCATTGGTATCAATGAAATGGGTAGTATCTGTGGACTGAACTGCAGAATGCCAGAATAAAAGGGGGATAGCTAGTCCTGTCGAAGACTACGCTTCTGGCAGCCTCCATCTTGTAGCATGTAGAAGAGAGTAGATGGTAAGTTCACCAAGTATCATCGCATAACATAATCCTACCCGGCGATCCTCTCCTTGTCGCCCTGTTAGAGAGCGATCACCGCTATCTAGCACTCGGAAGGGTGTATTTTATTAAGTATCCGGTTCTAGTTGCCATAAGGTCAAGGTACAACTCCGGGTCGTCCTTTTACCGAGGGACATAGCTATTCCAATAGATAAACTTCCCTGCGTGGGTGCACCACATTTCCCAACACGCTCGATCCCCTTTGGCCGGACACACTTTCCTGGGTCATGCCCGGCCTCGGAAGTTCAACACGTCGCAGCCCCACCTAGGCACAACAGAGAGGTCAGCACGCCGGTCTAAATCCTATGGCGCAGGGGTCTAGGCCCATAGCCCATTGCACACCTGCATGTTGTGAGGGCGGCCAGAAGCAGACCTAGCCCCCTTAATACAAGAGCAGGCTTACGGTCCAGTCCGGCGCGCGCCGCTTAGTCACTGACGTCATGAAGGCTTCGGTTGATACCACGACGTCAAGTGCCCATAACTGTTCTCGCGTAGTTGGTTAGTGCGTATAGGCCAGTGGCCAGACTCACATCAAATACCAAGATCTCGTTAAGCGTGTTATTTTGAAATAACCGCGAACGCCGACCAAGGCCAGGCCCACCTCTCTCCTAGGTGGTCTCAACCTACCATGTCGCTCCGCCACAAAGATCCACTCAGAGGGCCGTCGAGACAAACGTCCTTTCAGACCCAATCCGTGAATCACTCACGGGTACTCTTCGAGCTGACCCGTCTTTAGTCACCACAAGTATCATATATTATGTATAAGTATATACCCGTGATCACCTCCCAAGTGATCACGGCTCGATAGTATAGCATGGCAGACATACAAGAATGTAGGGCCACTTATGGTAAACTAGCATCCTATACTAAGCAATTAGGATTGCAGGTAAGGTATCAATAACTGTAGCAACAATGACAGGCTATGCATCAGGATAGGATTAACGGAAAGCAGTAACATGCTACACTACTCTAATGCAAGCAGTAGAGAGAAGAATAGGCGATATTTGGTGATGAAGGGGGGGGCTTTCCTGGTTGCTCTGGCAAGAAGGAGGGTCGTCAACAACGTAGTCGATAGGGGCACCAGCAGCGACGTCAGTCTCGTAGTCTACCGGAGAGAAGAGGGGGAAGAAAAAATGAATACAATGCAAACAGATGCATATCGATGCAAGACATGACAAGTAACGATGCTAGGTGTGCCCTAACGTGGTATGAGGTGATACCGGTGAAGGGGGAAAACATCCGGGAAAGTATCCCCGGTGTTTTGCGTTTTCGGACAGATGAATCGGAGGGGGAAAGTTGATTGTTTGCTATGCTAGGGATGTGTGGCGGACGAACGGGCTGCGTATCCGGATTCGTCTCGTCGTTCTGAGCAACTTTCATGTACAAAGTTTTTCCATCCAAGCTACGGTTTATTTTATATTGATTTTAAAAGATTTAAATCATCTTTAGCATTTATTTAATTATTTTAATTCAACATTATCCAGAATAGTGTTTGCTGACGTCATCATGACATCAACATCACGTCAACAGTCAACAAAGGTGTTGACTGGTCAAACTGACATGAGGGTCCCGCCTGTCATTGACTAATTAATTAACTAACAGTTAATTAGGTTAATTAGTGATTAGATTATTCTAATTATGATTAATTAACTTAATTAATTTAGTTAATTAATTAATATTATTTAATTTTAATTTTAATTTTTTTATATAACTGTTCTGGGGGTTGGGCCCCGACTGTCATTGGGCCTGGGCCTTAGCGGGCACGCAGGGTTACAGGCGCGGGCGCAGCTCGAATGGGTGCAGCGGTTGTGCGGGCGTCCGATAGGGCGTCGTAGGGCGACGGGCAGGGGGGTTTGCGGTGGCCGGTGGGAGGCAGCCGGAGGCGAGGCCAGCAGCGGCGGTGGGGATCAACAGCCATGGCAGCAGGCAGTGGTGCGTGCCAGCGAGCGCGGGAGCGAGGCAAGGCGGAGGGCCACGGGCGCAGGGGGAGGCGGCGCCGGAGAGGGCAACGACCGGAGTGGCCACGAGCGGCAGTTGCGGCAGCCGGCAACGAAAGCAACCACGGCGAAGTTGACGGCGAGCGGAGTAGCGGGCGGCGAGGGGTGACGAGGCCGCGGCGGACTGCGGCAGCAGGAAGAGCCGGAGCAAGAGCATGCACGGGGCCGCGGCGAGCGCCGGTGCAGGAGGCGGGGCCGTGCGGGCGTGTGTGCGGGGCGGGCATTCACTACGGGTGAACGCAGAGGAGAAGGAGGGAGGGGTCTCATGGCGGGGTTTGTAGGGCACGGGGCAGTGGGGGTCGAGGACGGGGACGGAGACGACACGTCGGAGGCGGGGAGGCAGTCCGACGGGGGAGGTTCAGCGAGGTGGCCCCTTGCGGCGGCGGCGTCGAGGCCGAGCACCAGTCGGAGGGGACGAGGCGGCGCGCGGGCGGTCGTCGGGGCAAGGTGAGGCAGCGACGACTACGGGGACAGGCGCCCTGGGCGCGGACGGGCATCCAGATCGAGCGGGGCAGGGGGCGAAGGAAATATGCCCTAGAGGCAATAATGAAGTTATTATTTATTTCCTTATTTCATGATAAATGTTTATTATTTATGCTAGAATTGTATTAACCGGAAACATAATACATGTGTGAATACATAGACAAACAGAGTGTCACTAGTATGCCTCTACTTGACTAGCTCGTTGAATCAAAGATGGTTAAGTTTCCTAGCCATAGACATGAGTTGTCATTTGATTAACGGGGTCACATCATTAGAGAATGATGTGATTGACTTGACCCATTCCGTTAGCATAGCACTTGATCATTTAGTTTGTTGCTATTGCTTTCTTCATGACTTATACATGTTCCTATGACTATGAGATTATGCAACTCCCGTTTACCGAAGGAACACTTTGTGTGCTACCAAACGTCACAATGTAACTGGGTGATTATAAAGGTGCTCTACAGGTGTCTCCGAAGGTACTTGTTGGGTTGGCATATTTCGAGATTAGGATTTGTCAGTCCGATTGTCGGAGAGGTATCTCTGGGCCCTCTCGGTAATGCACATCACTATCAGCCTTGCAAGCATTGTGACTAATGAGTTAGTTGCGAGATGATGTATTACGGAATGAGTAAAGAGACTTGTCGGTAACGAGATTGAACTAGGTATTGAGATACCGACGATCGAATCTCGGGCAAGTAACATACCGATGACAAAGGGAACAACGTATGTTGTTATGCGGTTTGACCGATAAAGATCTTCGTACAATATGTGGGAGCCAATATGAGCATCCAGGATCCGCTATTGGTTATTGACCGGAGACGTGTCTCGGTCATGTCTACATAGTTCTCGAACCCGTAGGGTCCACACGCTTAAAGTTCGATGACGGTTATATTATGAGTTTATGGGTATTGATGTACCGAAGGTAGTTCGGAGTCCCGGATGAGATCGCGGACATGACGAGGAGTCTCGAAATGGTCGAGACGTAAAAATCAATATATTGGACGACTATATTCGGACATCGGAAAGGTTTCGAGTGATTCGGGTATTTTTCGAAGTACCGGAGAGTTACGGGAATTCGCTGGGGAGTATATGGGCCTTATTGGACTTTAGGGGAAAGAGAGAGGAGAGGTTGGGTGCCCCCCAAGGCCTAGTCTGAATTGGACTAGGGGGAGGGGCTGCGCCCCCTCCTTCCTTCTCTTCTCTCTTCCCTTGCCTTGTCTCCTACTCCTACTACTTGGAAGGGGGGGAATCCTACTCCCGGTGGGAGTAGGAGTCCTCCAGGGCACGCCATAGGGGCCGGCCCTCTCCACCCTCCTCCACTCCTTTATATACGTGGCCAGGGGGCACCCCATAGACACAACAATTGATCCCTTGGATCTCTTAGCCGTGTGCGGTGCCCCCTCCACCATAATCCACCTCGATAATATCGTAGCGGTGCTTAGACGAAGCCCTGCGTCGGTAGAACATCATCATCGTCACCACGCCATCGTGCTGACAAAACTCTCCCTCAATACTCGGCTGGATCGGAGTTCGAGGGACGTCATCGGGCTGAACGTGTGCAGAACTCGGAGGTGTCATACGTTCGGTACTTGGATCGGTTGGATCGTGAAGACGTACAACTACATCAATCGCATTGTCATAACGCTTCCGCTTTTGGTCTACGAGGGTACGTGGACAACACTCTCCCCTCTCGTTGCTATGCATCACCATGATCTTGCGTGTGCGTAGGAAATTTTTGAAATTACTATGTTCCCCAACAGTGGCATCCGAGCCTGGTTTTATGCGTTGATGTCATATGCATGAGTAGAACACAAGTGAGTTGTGGGCGATATAAGTCATACTGCTTACCAGCATGTCATACTTCAGTTTGGCGGTATTGTTGGATGAAGCGGCCCGGACCGACATTACGCGTACGGTTACGTGAGACTGGTTCTACCGACGTGCTTTGCACACAGGTGGCTGGCGGGTGTCAGTTTCTCCAACTTTAGTTGAACCAAGTGTGTCTACGCCCGGTCCTTGCGAAGGTTAAAACAGCACCAACTTGACAAACTATCCTTGTGGTTTTGATGCGTAGGTAAGAATGGTTCTTGCTAAGCCCGTAGCAGCCACGTAAAATTTGCAACAACAAAGTAGAGGACGTCTAACTTGTTTTTGCAGGGCATGTTGTGATGTGATATGGTCAAGACGTGATGAGATATAAGTTGTTGTATAAGATGATCATGTTTTGTTGAAATTATCGGCAACTGGCAGAAGCCTTATGGTTGTCTCTTTATTGCATAAGATGCAAGCGCTAAATAATTGCATTACATTATCACTATGCGATAGCAATAGTTGCAAGAGCAATAGTTGGCGAGACGACCATGTGACGACACATTGATATAGATCAAGATGATGGAGATCATGGTGTCATGCCGGTGACGATGGAAATCATGACGATGTTTGGAGATGGAGATCAAAGGCACAAGATGATGATGGCCATATCATGTCACATCTTATTTTGCTTAGTTCGACAGTAGCTTTATAAGATGATCTCTCACTAATTATCAAGGTACAAGTGTTCTCCCTGAGTATGCACCGTTGCAAAAGTTCTTCGTGCTGAGACACCACGTGATGATCGGGTGTGATAGGCTCTACGTTCAAATACAACGGGTGCAAAACAGTTGCACACGCGGAATACTCAGGTTAAACTTGACGAGCCTGGCATATAACAGTTATGGCCTCGGAACACTGAGACCGAAAGGTCGAGCGTGAATCATATAGTAGATATGATCAACATAGTGATGTTCACCATTGAAACTACTCCATCTCACGTGATGATCGGACATGGTTTAGTTGATATGGATCACGTGATCACTTAGAGGATTAGAGGGATGTCTATCTAAGTGGGAGTTCTTAAGTAATATGATTAATGGAACTTAAATTTATCGTGAACTTAGTCCTGGTAGTATTAGCATATCTATGTTGTAGATCAATAGCTCGGTCCCATGTTTTATTTTTGATATGTTCCTAGAGAAAACTAAGTTGAAAGATGTTAGTAGCAATGATGCGGATTGGATCCGTGATCTGAGGTTTATCCTCATTGCTGCATAGCAGAATTATGTCCTTGATGCACCGCTAGGTGACAAACCTATTGCAGGAGCAGATGCAGATGTTATGAACGTTTGGCTAGCTCAATATGATGACTACTTGATAGTTTAGTGCACCATGCTTAAATGGCTTAGAATCGGGACTTCAAAGACGTTTTGAACGTCATGGACCATATGAGATGTTCCAGGAGTTGAAGTTAATATTTCAAGCAAATACCCGAGTTGAGAGATATGAAGTCTCCAACAAGTTCTATAGCTAAAAGATGGAGGAGAATAGCTCAAGCAGTGAGCCTGTGCTCAGATTATCTGGGTACTACAATCGCTTGAATCAAGTGGGAGTTAATCTTCCAGATAAAATAGTGATTGATAGAATTCTCTAGTCACCATCACCAAGTTAGTAGAACTTCGTGATGAACTATAATATGCAAGGGATAACGGAAACGATTCCCAAGCTCTTCGTGATGCTGAAATCGACGAAGGTAGAAATCAAGAAAAGCATCAAGTGTCGATGGTAAACAAAACCACTAGTTTCAAGTAAAGGGGCAAAGGGAAGAAAGGGGAACTTCAAGAAGAACGGCAAACAAGTTGTTGCTCATGTGAAAAAACCCAAGTCTGGACCTAAGCCAGAAACTGAGTGCCTCTACTGCAAAGGGACTGGTCATTGGAAGCGGAACTACCCCAAGTAATTGGCGGATAAGAAGGATGGCAAAGTGAACATAGGTATATTTGATATACATGTTATTGATGTGTACTTTACTAATGTTTATAGCAACCCCTCAGTATTTGATACTAGTTCAGTTGCTAAGAATAGTAACTTGAAACGGGAGTTGCAGAATGAACAGAGACTAGTTAAGGGTGAAGTGACGATGTGTATTGTAAATGGTTCCAAGATTGATATGATCATCATCGCACACTCCCTATACTTTCGGGATTAGTGTTAAACCTAAAACAAATGTTATTTAGTGTTTGCGTTGAGCATAAATATGATTGGATCATGTTTATTGCAATACGGTTATTCATGTAAGTTAGAGAATAATTGTTGTTCTGTTTACATGAATAAAACCTTCTATGGTCATACACCCAATGAAAATGGTTTGTTGGATCTCGATCGTGGTGATACACATTTTCATAATATTGAAGCCAAAAGATACAAAGTTAATAATAATAGTGCAACTTATTTGTGGCACTGCCGTTTAGGTCATATTGGTGTAAAGAGCATGAAGAAAATCCATGCTGATGGGATTTTGGAATCACTTGATTATGAATCAGTTGATGCTTGCGAACCATGCCTCATGGGCAAGATGACTAAGACTCCGTTCTCCGGAACAATGGAGCGAGCAACATATTTGTTGGAAATCATACATACTGATGCATGTGGTCCGATGAATATTGAGGCTCGCGGCAGGTATCATTATTTTCTGATCTTCACGGATGATTTGAGCAGATATGAGTATATCTACTTGACGAAACACAAGTCTGAAACATTTGAAAAGTTCAAAGTATTTTAGAGTAAAGTGGAGAATCATCGTAACAAGAAAATAAAAGTTTCTACAATATGATCGCAGAAGTAAAATATTTGAGTTAACGAGTTTGGCCCTCAGTTAAAACAATGTGAAATAGTTTCACTACTCACGCCACCTGGAACACCACAGTGTAATGGTGTGTCCGAATGTCATAACCGTACTTTATTAGATATAGTGCGATCCATGATGTTTCTTACTGATCTACCACTATCATTTTGGGGTTATGCATTAGAGACAAATACATTCACGTTAAATAGGGCACCATCTAAATCCGTGGAGATGACACCGTATGAATTGTGGTTTGGCGAGAAACCTAAGCTGTCGTTTCTTAAAGTTTGGGACTGCGATGCTTATGTGAAAAAGTTTCAACATGATAAGCTCGAACCCAAATCGGAGAAGTAAATCTTCATAGGATACCCAAAAGAAATTGTTGGGTACACCTTCTATCACAGATCCGAAGGCAAGATATTCGTTGCTGAGAATGGATCCTTTCTAGAGAAGGATTTTCACTCGAAAGAAGTGAGTGGGAGGAAAGTGGAACTTGATAAGGTAATTGTACCTTCTCCCGAATTGGAAAATAGTTCATCACAGAAATTAGTTCCAATGATGTCTACACCAACAAGAGAGGAAGTTAATAATGATGGTCATGAAACTTCAGATCAAGTTACTACAGAACTTCGTAGATCAACCAGAGTGAGATCCGCACCAGAGTGGTACGGTAATCCTGTTCTGGAGGTCATGTTACTTGACCATGACGAACCTACGAACTATGAGGAAGCGATGATGAGCCCAGATTCCGCAAAATAGTTTAAGGCCATGAAATCTGAGATGGGATCCATGTATAAGAACAAAGTATGGACTTTGATTGACTTGCCCGATGATTGGTGAGCCATTGATATTAAATGGATCTTCAAGAGGGAGACGGACGCTGATAGTAGTGTTACTATCTACAAAGCTAGAATTGTCGCAAAAGGTTTTCGACAAGTTCAAGGTGTTGACTACGATGAGAGTTTCTCACTCATATCTATGCTTAAGTCTGTCTGAATCATGTTGGCAATTGCCGCATTTTATGAAATCTGGCAAATGGATAAACAAAACCGCATTCCTTAATGGATTTATTAAAGAAGAGTTGTATATGATGCAACCAGAAGGTTTTGTCAATCCTAAAGGTACTAACAAAATATGCAAGCTCCAGCGATCCATTTATGGACTGCTGCAAGCATCTCGGAGTTGGAATATACGCTTTGATAAGTTGATCAAAGCATATAGTTTTATACAGGCTTGCGGTGAAGCCTGTATTTACAAGAAAGTGAGTGGGAGCACTACAACATTTTTGATAAGTATATGTGAATGGCATATTGTTGATCGGAGATAATGTAGAATTATTCTGCAAAGCATAAAGGAATGTTTGAAAGGATTTTTTCAAAGAAAGACCTCGGTGAAGCTGCTTACATATTGAGCATCAAGATCTATAGAGATAGATCAAGACGCTTGATAAGTTTTTCAATGAGTACATACCTTGACAAGTTTTTGAAGTAGTTCAAAATGGAACAGTCAAAGAAGGAGTTCTTGCCTGTGTTACAAGGTGTGAATTTGAGTAAGACTCAAAACCCGACCACGGCAGAAGATAGAGAGAGAATGAAAGTCATTCCCTATGCCTCAGCCATAGGTTCTATAAAGTATGCCATGCTGTGTACCAGACCTATTGTATACCCTGCCTTGAGTTTGGCAAGGGAGTACAATAGTGATCTAGGAGTAGATCACTGGACATTGGTCAAAATTATCCTTAGTTGAATAAGGATATGTTTCTTGATTATGGAGGTGACAAAAGGTTCGTCGTAAAGGGTTACGGCGATGCAAGTTTTGACACTGATCCAGATGACTCAAAGTCTCAATCTGGATACATATTGAAAGTGGGAGCAATTAGCTAGAGTAGCTCCGCGCAGAGCATTGTTGACATAGAAATTTGCAAAATACATATGGATCTGAATGTGGCAGACCCGTTGACTAAACTTCCCTCACAAGCAAAACATGATCACACATTAGTACTCTTTGGGTATTAATCACATAGCGATGTGAACTAGATTATTGGCTCTAGTAAACCCTTTGGGTGTTGGTCACATGACAATGTGAACTGTAACACCCTCGATGCGACTATATCTCCCACGTGTCGAGGCACGACTTAGAGGCATAATCGCATTGAAGGCATATGTCGCAAGTGAGGTAATCTTCACACAACCCATGTAATATAATAAGGGAAAGAGATTACATAGTTGGCTTACACTCGCCACTTCACACAATTACATGAATAAACATTACATCAACCAAATACACTCATGGTCCGACTACGGAACCAAAATAAAGAAGAACCCCAAATGCGACAAAGGTCCCCGATCGACCCCAACTGGGCCCCACTACTGATCAACTAGAACGAAACAACATAAAGGACAAGATCTTCAACGAGCTCCTCCTGAGCTTGGTTGCGTCATCTGCACGGTCTCAACGGCACCTGCAAACTGGTTTTGGAAGTATCTGTGAGCCACAGGGACTCGGCAATCTCGCACCCTCGCGATCAAGACTATTTAAGCTTATGGGTAAGGTAAAAGGTATGAGGTGGAGCTGCAGCAAGCGACTAGCATATATGGTGGCTAACATACGCAAATGAGAGCGAGAAGAGAAGGCAAAGCACGGTCAATAAAAGTATGATCAAGAAGTGATCCTGGACTACCTACGGCAAGCATAACTCCAACAACCGTGTTCACTTCCCGGACTCCGCCGGAAAGAGACCATCACGGTTACACACGCTGTTGATTCATTTTAATTAAGGTCAAGTTCAGGTTTTCTACAATCGGACGTTAACAAATTCCCATCTGCCCATAACCGCGGGCACGGCTTTCGAAAGTTCAATCCCTGCAGGGGTGTCCCAACTTAGCCCATCACAAGCTCTCACGGTCAACGAAGGAATAGACCTCCACCCGAGACGTTCCGATCAGACTCGATATCCCGGTACAACAAGACATTTCGACAGGGTAAAACTAAACCAGCAACACCGCCCGATGTGCCGACATCCTGATAGGAGCTGCACATATCTCGTTCTCAGGGCAACACCGGATAAGCAATCCGTACAACTAAAACCAGCCCTCGAGTTTCCCCGAGGTGGCGCTGCAAGGGGCTCTAGTTTGGACCAACGCTTAGACAAGCACTGGCCCGGGGGGGTTAAAATAAGATGACCCTCGGGATGCGCGACTCCCAAGGGAAAAAAAGGCTAGGTGGCAAATGGTAAAACCAATGTTGGGCATTGCTGGAAAAGCTTTACTTAAGGCGAACTGTCAAGGGGTTCCCATTATAGCCCAACCGCGTAAGGGACGCAAAATCCGGGAACATAACACCGATATGACGGAAACTAGGGCGGCAGGAGTGGAACAAAACACCAGGCATAAGGCCGAGCCTTCCACCCTTTACCAAGTATATAGATGCATTAATTAAATAAGATATATTGTGATATCCCAACAAGTAAACATGTTCCCACAAGGAACAACATCTCCATGTTCCAACAAGAAACAACTTCAATCTTCACCTGCAACTAACAACGCTATAAGAGGGGCTGAGCGAAGCGGTAACATAGCCAATCAACGGTTTGCTAGGACAAGGTGGGTTAGAGGTTTAACATGGCAATTTGGGAGGCTGACAAGCAAATGGTAGGCATCGTAGCATTGGCATAGCGAGAGCGAGCAAACTAGCATAGCAAAGATAGTAGTGATTTCAAGGGTATGATCATCTTGCCTGAAATCCCGCAAGGAAGAAGAACGGGTCCATGAAGAAGACAAACGGACGTAGTCGAACGGGTCCTCACAAACTCGACGTTAACGGAACCAACCCGAAGAAGCAACACCGGAAAGAAGCAAACAACATAGTAAACAACCACCACAAAATCATGGCATGATGCACAAACAAGTATGATGCATGTCCGGTTTAATGATACATGTCATGGCAAAGTGCACAAGCAATCCTACAAATTAAGTGGAGCTCAATATGCATCGGGATGCATATTGACAAAACACCACATCAATATTTAGTTCTCTCCCGTTTAAGTACTCAACAATATTAAATGTTGGTTAACATGGCAAGAGGTGAAACATAACAAAACTATACCATTTAAACAATTTAAATGGGGCCGGATATAACAAACAACAAATATGGTAAATCCCCATATGCCTTAGTAATTTAATGCAATAACAATTTAAATATTTTAATAGTTGTTATCATGATGCAGATGACATGAACAAGTTTGTGCATTTTTTATTAAAACTTGACAAGAGCATTATTATGAAGCATTTGACATCGTGGTGGAAAGGAAAAGGGTGCCATGACGACGAATCCGAAAATGATGCCTCGACAACATATCGGTTCTCCGGTAGCCCACGGGGATACCGGTGCAAAAGGAAGTGATGGGAGCGTGTCATGCAAGGATGGTGGGGTGCTCCCAATTACCGGGTTCCCACATGTCGGTGGCAAGGAGAAAGAGGGGCAACGTGCACCGAACAACTCCGACACGGAGCAAACACGAGCATTTCATACAACATATGCATTCGGTCCACGGGTCATCGTCTCGGCGGTTATACCTTCGAAGGGGTGCATACTCGGAGCAGTTCGAGTTCATCGAAGGAAGTAGTGGTACATGGGTCGTAGTGGAAGTAGAGGCTCACGACGTCTTGTCAAAAATCACGGCGGCGGTAGTCGTACACATGTCGTAGAGGAACTTGGTCTTGCGAAGAGGTACTTGACGGTAGTGGTACTTGACGCGTTCGAGGATCGTCATGTCATGGTACTTGGCAAAATCCTCGGAGAAGGTGCTTGACGGTTCGGGCACGTACGGTTCTTCGGAGACGGTAGTTTGTTCACGTTGTAGTCGGACTTGACGCAAAGCGCACTAGCTGTAGAGGTACACGACTCGCAGCCATCCAGGGTTGTGGTACTGGTACTTGACGTCCATGGAAAATTAGCAGCGAAGGCAACGGGTCTCAGGTCCTAGGTCGTGAACTCGAGGAGGTCAGCGGGAGCTGGGCCGGAGGAGCTGGCGAAGCTGGGCCTTGGTGAGGCCGACATCGGACCGCTTGGTCCCTGGGTAAGCAGCAAGGGCGAGAACGCAGCCCAGGCGCGGTCGAGGCGGGCGTCCTCATGGCGCTCCTGATCCTGCTTGATGGAGAGGGCTGCGGGGGCGGCGCCTAGAGGTGTAGGGAAGCAACGACGAGGACGAGGAAGCAGGGCAGCGCTGTGACTTGATGCGGCTCCGGTGAGAGAAGAACACAGTAGGAGGCGGCGATGGCTTGAGGCGCGATGCAAGGGCGACGACCACGGGACTTGCAGCGGCATCGGCGGGAACTTGGCGCGGCGGCATGGGCACGATGCAGAAGGGGCCCGAGCGAAGCTGCTCCATGGCGAGGCGACGGCGTAGGAGGAGGTCGGGCAGGGCTTGGCGCGCAAAGCTTGGCGGCGACCATGGCGCCATGGGGATCGGGCTGTGAGGCCATGGCGAAGGAGAGGCGAGCTCCTGGCGCTGGCTGCGGGGTGCTATGCGGGTGTGTGTGTGTGCGCGGCGGCGGTAGGAAACAGAGGAGGAGAGGGATCGAGGGAGGAGCGAGACGAGGGAGAGATCGATGTGCGGGGCTTCTCCCTGGCGGCGGTGGACGAACGAGGGAGTGAGGGGAGATGCGAGGGGATCGGGCTAGGTTAGAGGGTTAGGTGGGCCGGGGGAGTGGGCCTTGGAGCCGGCTAGGTTAGATGCAGCTGGGCCCAAATGGCCTGCTGGGCTCCCTTCTCTCCCTCTCTTGATTCTACTCTTAACAAAAACAGAGACAAAAAAATAGGAGAAATGAAAAGAGAGAAGAGAAGGTTAGAGGAAGAATTTGGGCACGGGGATAATTTTCACGGACTCAGAAAAATGTGCACGGTCCGAGAAAATAGAAAAAGGTCAAGTTGAAAGATTAAATTCAAATTCCTTTGAATTTAATTCAAAAGGTTTGAACTAGGATAGGTTTTTCGAAGTGCCCAAAAATGTTGAGAAATTAGGTGGAGCTCCGGAAAATGATGAAAAGACAAGTGGCAAAGTTAGAGGCCAAGAGTTGAAATAATAAAAGGCATTGGGATTTTTGCAAGTGTGTTAAGGTAATTCCACATAATTGGAATAATTACTATAGCTCTCTAAATATTGAGAGGATAAGTTGTAAAGAGAATCACCATGTGAAATCCCTCAATTTAAATGGACCAAAGATCCATGCAATTTATTTAGTTGAGTTTTAAAATGGGTTGCAAGATGACATGATGCAATGCACAAGATGCAAGGATGAAATGCAACGAACCAAAACAAATCACACGACGAAATCCGGAAACCCTGGAAGGCATCTGAAGCTCCGGTCTTGGGGCGTTACATGAACTATGGGTCTTAATCACATGGTGATGTGAACTACTGATGTTAAATCACATGGCGATGTGAACTAGATTATTGACTCTAGTGCAAGTGGGAGACTGAAGGAAATATGCCCTAGAGGCAATAATAAAGTTATTATTTAATTCCTTATTTCATGATAAATGATTATTATTTATGCTAGAATTGTATTATCCGGAAACATAATACATGTGTGAATACATAGACAAACAGAGTGTCACTAGTATGCCTCTACTTGACTAGCTCGTTGAATCAAAGATTGTTAAGTTTCCTAGCCATAGACATGAGTTTTCATTTGATTAACAGGGTCACATCATTAGAGAATGATGTGATTGACTTGACCCATTCTGTTAGCATAGCACTTGATCGTTTAGTTTGTTGCTATTGCTTTCTTCATGACTTATACATGTTCCTATGACTATGAGATTATGCAACTCCCTTTTACCGGAGGAACACTTTGTGTGCTACCAAACATCACAACGTAATTGGGTGATTATAAAGGTGCTTTACAGGTGTCTCCGAAGGTACTTGTTGGGTTGGCATATTTCGAGATTAGGATTTGTCACTCCGATTGTCGGAGAGGTATCTCTGGGCCCTCTCGATAATGCACATCACTATAAGCCTTGCAAGCATTGTGACTAATGAGTTAGTTGCGAGATGATGTATTACGGAACGAGTAAAGAGACTTGCCGGTAACGAGATTGAACTAGGTATTGAGATACCGACGATCGAATCTCGGGCAAGTAACATACCGATGACAAAGGGAACAACGTATGTTGTTATGCGGTTTGACCGATAAAGATCTTCGTAGAATATGTGGGAGACAATATGAGCATCCAGGATCCGCTATTGGTTATTGACCGGAGACGTGTCTCGGTCATGTCTACATAGTTCTCGAACCCGTAGGGTCCACATGCTTAAAGTTCGATGACGGTTATATTATGAGTTTATGTGTATTGATGTACCGAAGGTAGTTCGGAGTCCCGGATGAGATCGCGGACATGAAGAGGAGTCTCGAAATGGTCGAGGCGTAAAAATCAATATATTGGACGACTATATTCGGACATCGGAAAGGTTTCGAGTGATTCGGGTATTTTTCGAAGTACCGGAGAGTTACGGGAATTCGCTGGGGAGTATATGGGCCTTATTGGACTTTAGGGGAAAGAGAGAGGAGAGGTTGGGCGCCCCCCAAGGCCTAGTCTGAATTGGACTAGGGGGAGGGGCTGCGCCCCCTCCTTCCTTCTCTTCTCTCTTCCCTTGCCTTGTCTCCTACTCCTACTACTTGGAAGGGGGGGAATCCTACTCCCGGTGGGAGTAGGAGTCCTCCAGGGCACGCCATAGGGGCCGGCCCTCTCCACCCTCCTCCACTCCTTTATATACGTGGCCAGGGGGCACCCCATAGACACAACAATTGATCCCTTGGATCTCTTAGCCGTGTGCGGTGCCCCCCTCCACCATAATCCACCTCGATAATATCGTAGCGGTGCTTAGACGAAGCCCTGCGTCAGTAGAACATCATCATCGTCACCACGCCATCGTGCTGACAAAACTCTCCCTCAATACTCGGCTGGATCGGAGTTCGAGGGACGTCATCGGGCTGAACGTGTGCAGAACTCGGAGGTGTTGTACGTTTTGTACTTGGATCGGTCAGATCGTGAAGACGTACGACTACATCAACCGCGTTGTCATAACGCTTCCGCTTTCGGTCTATGAGGGTACGTGGACAACACTCTCCCCTCTCGTTGCTATGCATCACCATGATCTTGCGTGTGCGTAGGAAATTTTTGAAATTACTACGTTCCCCAATAGGGGGTCGTGCGGGAGAGAGAGGGGATCGTAGGGGTGGGGAAGTGGATCGGGGGTCGAGTGCTCTCTCCTGTGACGGCACTGGAGGTAGAGGGTGGAGATCGTAGGGGACTGGGTTGGTTCTAGGGTTCGGTTGGGGGGGGGGGGTTGGGGTTATAGGCCAGGGGGTGTGGGGAGTGGGCTGGCCTGGTCGGCTGTGGCCAACTAGGCCAAGGTCCACTAGGGGGATGGTTGTTTCTGTTTTTTTATCTATTTCTGCTTTATTTCTAGTTCCTTTTATGATTATTTTTATAAACTATAAAAATAGTCTCTAAGTTCGCGTTACTAAATATAATACTCCCACTACAATTTGGTTACCCAATAGAAAGTAGTTTAATATTTTATAAATTATAAAAGGCTTTTAATAATTGTTTTGCTGCTGTTTTATTTATTTTAAAGCATTTAAGCATTTTATAACAAAGTGGTTTCTTCACCATATTTACTTATGAATTATTTGGCACATATAGAACATTTTAGATTCAATGTTTGAAAACTTTATTGTTTGACTTTATTTTAAATTTGAATTTTGGATCGGTTTTGAACTAATGTGAGATTAATCACATTAATCGTGGTGATGTGGCATCATTAGTAGAGGGTTACTGTAACTTAACAATCCGGGCGTCACAACAACGAGCCGGAGACAAACCTCTTGGACATCCATTGCCCGACACCGCGGTGGGGGACTGAGGCGGCGACCGGGTATGTGAGCGGCGGGTTGTTGCCGCCCTCAAGGTACGCGAGAACCTCATGGAGCATCTAGCCGGGGCGGCCCACCACAGGTGTCGCCCCTCGCTGTTCACCCGGCCCTCCACCATCGGCGCCCCATTGGTGGAGGCGAGGCGCTGCTCCTGATGGCGCTGGAAGTACGCTGCCCACGCCTCGTGGTTGTCGGCGGCGTACTGCGGGGAGGCATGCTGCTCCTCGGCCAGCAACGACTGAACACGGTCGACCTCGTCGGCGAAGTAGTCAGGGGGCGCGCCAACGTCCGACAGTGAGGGAACGGGGACGCCTCCGGCGCTAAGCCTCCATCCTGTCGGCCCAGCGCGCATGTCTGGAGGCACCGGAATGTTGGCCTCAAAAAGCAGGTGCGCCTCCCCCGCATACAGCGAGCGGCGGCCGAAGCCGTTGGCTGCCGCTCCGTCGTCGGGGAACTGCTCGCACATTGTCGCGGCTGGGCTGGGAGAGAGGAGAGGTTCGTCGGCGGCGGAGAGAGAGAGGCAGAGAGCACGACGTCTGTGGCCAGCGGCGAGGGGGCGGCACTTTTTATAGCCACCGGGAAGACGTGTGTACGCATGGCGGGGAGTGAGGCGTCGCCGCGCCGCCCGTGAAGAGCCGCCCCGTGATGAGGAATCAATAGAAGGCTGACCGGCGACAGCCTTGGCATTGATTTCCCATGGGAAACCGAGGTGTTATGAGGACGACGAGGCGAGTGTAGCTGACTCGGCGGGCCCGTGGCTCTTTCGCGCCAAAACTATTTCGCCTGGCGCCCCCGAGCGCCCCCAGCGCGTCGGGTTCGGCTTAGGTTCGCCGGCGCCAAATTCGGCCCGAGCCGGCGAAAATTGGGCTTCTGGGGGCGTGTCTGGGCCGATTTTTGTGCGCTGGCGCGAAAAAATCGCCTGAGGAGGGCGTGTTGGGGGCGCGGCTGGAGATGCTCTAAGGCCTTGTTCGGTTACACCCCTCCACAAGAGGATTGGAGGGGATTTGGAGAGGTTTTGACTTGTTGGGGATTATTTTTGAGGGAAGGCCATCATGGCTAGCTTTATTGATTTCAAATAGGAATTACATCGTCTAGAGTTTGGAAACTAGACAAGCCGGGGGCTCATCAGTCCATGAACTACAAATCTTGTTACAAAAACAGTAACTAGCTAGCACATGCGCCGCTTGATTCGAAGAACGAGCACAATGTTTAAAGAT
The DNA here is from genome assembly GCF_056163025.1 of Triticum urartu. Taxonomy (NCBI): domain Eukaryota; kingdom Viridiplantae; phylum Streptophyta; class Magnoliopsida; order Poales; family Poaceae; genus Triticum; species Triticum urartu. The sequence goes on from NC_141877.1 coordinate 493,596,309, forward strand.
AACCTTCCCAATTGACAAGGACACGTCAATGCATTCTGCAAATACTGCTACAGCCGAGTCCCGCCATTCTGTCTGTCCCGAGCAATAATCAATAACGATTGAAGAATCTGACTCTGCCTCCACCCTGTTGAATCCTAATGAGCTTGCAAAGATCAATCCATCTCTCATCGCCATAACTTCTGAGGTAACTAAATCAGATGCATACTGAATATATTTGCACTGAGCTGCCAAAAAATTACCCTTCTCATCTCTAAGGATTGCCGCCGATACTCCAGCACCCTCATCCGCATAAAAGGAGGCATCTACATTTAACTTGACAAATTTTGAACTGGGTTTCAACCATCTTTGTTCATTTGTCACCCCGTTCTTCTCATTTGCTCGATGAAAATTGTTCACAATTGCTAGAACAGACATAGGCCATCTCATTGGCGGGGGTGTTGCTCCATCATGAGTGTGTTGGCGACGAATCCATCAGAGGTACCAACTACCAACAACAAGAATTTGGTTAATATCCAAGTTCGGCTTCATCAAAACTGGCTTATCCTCTGTTGACTTGTTGGGGATTAAATCCACTTCAATCCCTGCCAAATTCTTTTTAAATCTCTCTTAACCGAATACAGCCTAAGGGTGATCAAGGATGGCAGATCCCATTGATGTATCGATTCCAGCGGAGAGGAAGAAGAGCTGCCATTTGATTAACCGAGTCAACTAGACGAGGGTAGGTTTCTATGCAACTGAAAGTGCAACTCTCTTCTTGAGTGGGCTTTAGTGATAACAACAATATGATTTGAAGATTAATCTTGCCTGTTAAGTTTATATACAAGGTGGGTTAGTCAAAAATGTTGATGCAAAGATGTATGTGGACCTACCAAGTGGTCAGCTTAGTAAGCTATCAACAAACATTTGCAATCAAAGATGGATAGGGACCTTATCGCAAAAAAAAGATGAATGTGGACCCCTAATTTATTAAAGAGAGAAGAAGGTAATATACTCAGTTCATATCTCTTTCAAATTTATCTGAGTATAAGAAAGTTGGTCACTCAATAAAATTAAGGTGGAACTCTTTCACCTTTTATGTATCTTATAAAATACACAACCCCAAACTTTATCATATATGCTGCTAAAAAAATCAAGATATTCATCTTAATATATTGGCTGAGGCGCTTAGGCCATGACGGGGCAGTGGTGCTGTCTCGGTGGATCTTTACAACAAGATCCTTGTTGCAAAGCCATGACTGTAACAAGCTAACTGTTGCAAAGGTTTCCATTTAGCTGGGACGGTAGATCGGACGACTGTTTCGGACGGCATCCAACAGTTGCTGAGGCGGCTTATCTTATCGATTTATCATCCGGTGGACGCGCAGCATTGCCCACATTTAAATAGTTTTCTCGATAAAATTTGATCAGCTAAGTTTAAATTTTGTATGCACCAGGAAGTAAAGTCTGTCCGTACAGCAAACGCTCTAGCATACACCTCGACGGGCTCGGCTCTTCACTTCACCGACAGGATTCGCCGCCGCGCCGCCCCGGAGCTCCCGCCCAGGCTCGCCGCCTCATCGTCCGTCATCCGCCTTGTGGCCGCGGGAGCACAGACCTCGCCAAAACATCCATCCGGGGTCCCGGCTGCCGGCCAGGTCGATCGCCTCCCCTCTCCTCCGAAATCGTTCCCCACCAAAACATCTCTCGTCGCCGCCACGCTCCACGTCCAGGCAGGATGCGCTGCCTCCGCCGCGCGGGCGCGGCCGCCCACCTGCTCCGCTCCGCGACGACCGGCCCCGCCAAGCACGCTCGCACGGCCCTCGAGCAGATGCCTCCGCCGCCTGCCGCCTTCCCATGTCGCGCGCGCGCCCACCACCTGCTCGGAGGAATGCGCGGCCAGTGGCTCTGCACGGCGACGGGGTCCACCGGCGCCCCCGACCTCGCCGTGGACCAGCACTTCACCGTGGTGCCTGGCCTAGGCCCCGATGTCTCCGAGGTGGCGGGGCTCACCGGCGCCCATGATCTTGCCGTGGACCAGGACTTCACAGTGGTGCCCGGCCCGGGCCTCGATGTCTCCAAGGAGGCGGAGAGGGTCTGCCGCGTGCTGTCCACCGTGCCGGAGCCGAGGGTTGCGTCAGCCCTCGACGCGCTCGGGGCCTCTGTGTCGCCTCAGCTCGTGGCGGAGGTGCTCAAGAACCTGAGCAACGCTGGCATCCTCGCCCTCGCCTTCTTCCGGTGGGCGGAGAGGCAGCAAGGCTTCGTGTACACGGCGGAGAGCTTCCACAACCTCATCGAAGCGCTCGGCAAGATCAAGCAGTTCAGGCTGGTCTGGAGCCTGGTGGAGGCCATGCGGTGCCGCGGCTTGCTTTCCAAGGACACGTTCAGGCTCATCGTCAGGAGGTACGCCAGGGCAAGGAAGGTCAAGGAAGCTGTCGAGACGTTTGAGAAGATGGCCGGCTTCGGGCTCAAAGCAGACTTATCAGATTACAATTGGTTGATCGACGTGCTGAGCAAATCCAAGCAAGTCAAGAAGGCGCAAGCCATCTTCAAGGAGATGAAGAGGAACGGAAAGTTTGTTCCCGATTTGAAGACCTACACTGTCCTCATGGAAGGCTGGGGCCATGAGAAGGACTTGCTGATGCTTAAGTCGGTGTACCAAGAAATGCTTGATGCAGGCCTGAAGCCTGATGTCGTGGCATACGGGATGCTCATTAGTTCCTTTTGCAAGTCTGGCAAATGTGATGAGGCCATCAAGGTGTTCTGTGAGATGGAAGCCAATGGTTGCATGCCAAGCCCTCATGTGTATTGCATGCTTATCAATGGGCTTGGCTCAGAGGAGAGGCTGGATGAGGCTTTGAAGTATTTTGAGCTTTCTAAGGCCAGTGGGTTTCCCATGGAGGTACCTACATGTAATGCAGTTGTTGGGGCTTACTGCAGAGCCTCAAAATTCCAGCACGCCTTCAAGATGGTCGATGAGATGAGAAAGAGTGGAATCGGTCCAAATTCCCGGACTTATGATATTATTCTTCACCATCTTATAAAGTCTCAGAAGATAGAAGAGGCTTATAATGTGTTCCAGGGAATGGGCAAGGATGGCTGTGAACCTCAGCTCAACACATATACAATGATGGTTAGTATGTTCTGCAGTAATGAAAGGGTTGATGTGGCCTTGAAGGTGTGGAACCAAATGAAGGAGAAGGGTGTTCTGCCATGTATGCACATGTTTTCTGCATTGATCAACGGGTTATGCTTTGAGAACAGGCTGGAAGAAGCTTGCGTATATTTCCAGGAGATGTTGGACAAAGGGATCAGGCCACCTGGTCAGCTTTTCAGTAATTTAAAGGAAGCTCTTATTGAGGGAGGAAGAATTAGTCTGGCACAGGAGATGGCTTTGAAGTTGGATGGATTACGGAAAACACCTATGCGTCGTTGAGGAATCATGCAAATGATCTGTTGCAGCAGCATATGGCTTTTGGCTGTTAGAAGCTCAGTCAAAATTGTGGTAACAAAGAAAACTTCAGAATTGCTGATCTTCAACATTAACATTTCCATTCAATTTTATAGTATTTTATGAAGGTCAATTTAGTTTCAGTAGCATCAATGTAGGGTGAGAGAGTTACGTGTTTAAATTCATTTGCATTGAACAAGCTCAGCTAAGATGGTGTGATACCAAATTGGTAGAACCAGGGGTCCTACCGGATCTGCTCTGGAGGTTGTAGGGGAAGGATGGAGTGGGACGGGGCGATGATTGGGCGCGCCGGCGGCTGGGCGCCGTCGCGTCGGAGGGAGATGGCGGCGGCGGCTAGGGTTAGAGGCAGCTAGGGTTCCGGCTCCTCTGGGAGCCGGGCAATAGGGATAATAATATTCTTATTGCTTAATTCCAAAAAGAGTCTTACAGCCTATATTTATAACCTAGATAACTTGCATAAGAATTAACCTAAGATAACTTGTGGACTAAGATTGCCCGGTGGGCCTAGCTAAACCGGCCATAACAGATGAGATACCCAAATCCTTTACAAAATGCATGGTAAAAAATTGTGCAACTCTTGTTATTCTTCTCATTAGCAACTACAACCATAGATAGACAAACCATGGTCTGGAACAGATAAACAACAGGTTGGGATTGCTCTTAGATTATTTGCATTGACAATACACACAAAAATGACAAGAGGCTGGGATATACAGCAAAGCAGGAGCACATTCTTCAAACTGGTAACTAAGAAAAAACTGTATCTGGTTGGATTTCTGTTTTTGTTCATCAAGAATATGGTCCAATGGAAGATAATTTATCATGAGTTGTTGACTTTTTTCATTTCAGCTTCACGTACACCTTACTTTTGCTTGGTCGAAATTTGAAGTGCATGACAACTTCATTTATGTTATATTGGGCAATGAATCCCTTCAGCTTAACAAGTCCTTGAGCAAAGTTCATGTAGCCATTATCTCATATAAGCATCCGTGTGTATTATTTTATCAGTCAGGTTGCAAACTTTTCGTCAATTGCTTTCTTTCTTACTCTTCCCTGTTTTTCCGCTACCATTAGAATCACACTGTACTTAACCAGCATTATCCTGCCACTGTTGGTGGCGGTGCCTTTAGGTTTTCATGGAATAGATAAGCATTTTATATCGATGTCTGTCCTAATCAGCAGATCATTACTATAGTTTGTAGAGTGTCAAAACCTTACATACTGTGCCTTCCGTTTAGTTTTCACATGAAGTTAGGTGTTCCCCTGTTTAGAGTTTAGATAGAAGCCAATACTGAAGCACCTCCCTTTATTGCTTCGATATGATTTATAAGATTGTTTTTCTAACGGTGTTCAATCTAACTTATCAGTAAAAGAAGCTCACTGTTCGTCTGCCTTGATTTGCTGGCCACATTTCTTTGGTTGGGTTGGTGCAGGCCAATGCCCAGGCTGCTTTACTCACTTTCTTTGCCATACACAGATCCTTCTGTGTGTCGCTGCCGTCAGTCGCGGCCTTACTGCTTGGAGGACAGGAGGAGCATCAGGGGTCTTTGCTACATCTATCGGGGTACTGCCAGAAGTAGGTGAGCTAAAATACTAGGCCCCATCTCTGCTTGATCTGTTCAGCCAACGTAATTTGGTTTCGTTACTTATTTCTGTTTCTTTTGGTGTATGTGAAGTGATAGTACAACTTTATTTCCATTGCTGTCATCTTGCTTTTCGTGAGCTAATTCTGTATAATCAAGCTATCGTTTACAGTAATCAGTGGACAATGGCCTGATAGAGGTTTCTCCGCAATGCATGGTTAAGTGTTGTCCTACCTCCTATCAGAGGTTATTGCTGTCCATATTCATATGCGTATGCTTTTATTTTCAGGTTATTGTTATCCATGTTTCACAAGCTGAGGTGGCCACCTTTGATCTAATACCCGCGAGTCTTCTATATTGTCTTCATCCTATTCGTGCTAAAACATACTCAGTTTCCAACTGAAAAAATGGGCTCCTGGTTTGGTCTAAACACTATTAGAATAATAATTTGGTTGCATGCTCTAATGTGTATCGGTTGTATAAAAAAACAGATTAATGAACCCTAGGCTATGCAACGATTTCTAGATGATTCATTGTAGTTATATGGTCTGTTAGATTTTCCCCCCACATTGCTGTTAGAGAACGTTTCGGTACGTAATATATCTGTAAAACAAAATTTGGTTGTACTATATATTAGGGGTGGCCGTATAAGAAGATTCTGGTCGTCAACAGATTGATATTTTCTTTTTATGCAATACATAATATTTTCCCCAGTTCTGCTCGATTGGATCCCTGAGTTTGCGCTAGTGCATAGGATGCCGTGTGTGTATCTGACGCAGATTCGACCGACCTTGCTGAGGCTGAATACAGAAACCGTCTATTCCAATGAATATGGTGCACACGCATTTTAAAACGGAACGATCAAAGTAGAGTTTTAAAATGCGTGTGTGTCTTATTCATTGAAATGTTGGGAGTAGCACCTAGTCTTCAGGCTGCAGGTGAGGGTGGGATTAAGTGGGACTAACTAGCCCATCCCACTTAATTTGCTTTAGTGGGATCCCATTGGAAGGAAAAAAATAATAATCGGGCTAACCCACTTATCCTATTGGGAGCCCACCTTGTCCCTGGTAGGTCATGCCCCAACGAGTAGAGAGATGACGGTGCCTCAGTGTGCTCCAGCCGCCGTCAGTCCGCCATCGCGCCCCCGCTTCTTCCTCCTCACACCGCGACACCCCCGGCGGCCTCCTCAGCACCGAGGCCACTCGCGTCACGCCAGCGCGGCAGGGCGAGGAGCCGCCGTCGTTCAGGGACATGTCGGGGATCTGGGCACCGAAGCAGGTCGGGGGGTGGAAGCTCGTAGTGTACGCCGTGGATGCCAAGAGCGATGTCTACTTCTGCCAGCTCTGGCACGCCGTGGCCGGCATCGGCGACGCGTGGCGGCCCCTCCGGAGCGAAAGAGGCAGTAGCCCAGCATCATGGACCGATCGGTGCCGGCGTACCAGCTGGGAGCCATGGACTCGGATGAATCCACGAGGGCCAGCGCGGACTCCGGCCGCGCCCGCATTGCATTGCTCGCGAGGTCGAGCGCGACCTGACCGGTGCCACACCCCATGCAGGAGAGGCTGTACGCGGCGACGTCCTCGCGCATGCCGAAGCGGTGCACAACCCTTGAGGCGAGCGACGGCGCCAAGGAGAAGAGGAAGACGTTGGCGACGAGCACGTCGACGTCCGCAGGCGCCACGCCTGACCTGACGAATAGCTCCACAATGGCCTCGTCGAAGAAGGCGTCCATCTCGTTGAGCGCGTCCCATGGGTGGGTGAGTCCTTGCGGCACTCGAGGATGCTGCGCGGGCCATAGCTGTGCTCACCGATGCCGGAGTGGACGATGACGCGGAGGAGGAACCGGAGTCCGTAGGTTGCACCGCGAGCGCTGCCGGTGAGCGACGGCCGCGCGCACCAACACCGCGTGCGCAAGGAGGAGCACAGTGAGCACGAGAAGCGGTTCCATCATTGTGTCCACGTCCAGGCTAGCTGAGGATAGAGCTATTCTTTTTTCTAGAGATTCTAGAGAAAGCGAGACACGCCAATCCATTCCGAATTTGGTGGTTAAACTCTACTACAGTGATGATACTATAGGGGAGGTCCTGCGGCAAAATAGCTCGATGCCAGAATGTGGGGAGTTATTGTCTATCGTTGGCCTTTATGGTAGAACCTGTCCGGGAGGCCTGAGAGGCGGTGGTTTACCCTGTGGCGGATGTCAGCGGTTCGAGTCCGTTTATCTCCAGCCCGTGAACTTAGCGAATACTATGATAGCGCACGCCTAAATTCGTGTTTTATAGAGAAGGAGAAGGCCTTAGAGAGCACGATTGTGGCTGGCGTCGGGAAGCTCTCATCATCTCTGCTCATGGCCGCCATGGGACATCACGACGTGCTCCACTAGGACCACGACGGAGTGAACGGAGTCTGAATTCAGCGATGTTAGGCCTTGTACAATGGGAAGTGTTTAGAAAAATAAACCGGGTACAAATAAGAATCGATGCTTAAGAAAAACTTGATTTATTTCTCTAAGCACCTTCCCTAAGCACCTTCCATTGTACAAGGCCTTAAAAGAGCGAAGGAGCCCAGCTGGCCTGTTAAGTGGGATGCCCACTTATTCCAACATAATCTGAGTTTATTTTGCTGGGATACCCACTTTTGCAACATCAAACTGAATTGGGATGAGGTAGATTGTAGTGGGACTCCCACCTCTAGTCCCACTTGCAACTTGACCTAGTCTCATACTCCCTTCATGTGGAAATACTTGTCGTCAAAATGAACAAAAGGGGATGTATCTAGACATATTTTAATTCTAGATACATCATTTTTTATCCATTTTGACGACAAGTATTTTCGGACGGAGGGAGTACCACATAGATGGAAAACGTGCAACAGAGTATATCCCTCTGCAACAAGAATATGACTCCATTGCATTTTTTTTCTGCCTGTTACTTGTTAGTTAGCGGTCGCCACAATTCCATGTTGGACTTGAAAAGTCGTTACTCAGTTGCGTTTGTGTCGAAATATTAATCTGTTGGCGAGAAGAGTAGTTGGGCCGCTGTATAGAGGAACATCTGCCTCTTGACTGTAACCCTATTATAATGAAATAAAACTCTTTTTCACTCCAAAAAGAGAGAGTAGTTGGATGGTCCAAAGAGAAAAAACACCATGTGTTAGTCGATGATACATAGGTGAAGCATGACCGCAATCCGCAAAAGACTAAACTGAATCCAACCGGCAGCATACAGTCAACGATTTCCATGGCTGAGAACACATGTGCTCCCCTTTCTGCTGTGGAGGGTTGGCTCACTCGATCCCAAGTACTAATACTAAACCATGACTAAAGCTCGTAGCTTAGCAAGCGCGTTGCAGGGTTGGACAATGGGAATACGTACGTACGTCAAGAGTGAAGCTATGTTTCTTTTCTTTTCTTTTATTTATACTCCGTATAATACATAATTAACGACACCCGAATAATCTGGTAGCTAGAGTGAAGTACTTTCCGCAGGCTTGGCCCCTGAAAAACTTTACCGTCTCCCGGATTCTCTCAGGCGATCTGAAGAAAAGAATCTCTCAGTTCTACAAAAGCCCTCGAGGCGGACGGGCGGTGGTCACCCTTCACACACACCGACACACGTAACACACGTATACACTTTCCTCGTCGATCTCCCCATACAGCACACCGCGACAGAGTCTGAGCCCTCGATTCTGACCCTCCCTGCGATTTTACGCATGCACTGCAGCGGTATCGAATTGCTGAGCCCAATGATGCATGTCTGACTTGTTGAGCCGTTGACCGTTGTTTGTTATACTAGTTATTAGTTAGCCGTCGTCCCAATCCCATGTCGCCGTTGCTCGTTTCCTCTGTGTCGAAATATTAATTTGTTGACCAGAAGAGTAGATGGATATGATGATCCACAGCAGAAAAGAATCATGTTTAATCGATGTTCGATACGACAAGCATGAATGAGCGCAACTACCACAATCCAGCCGGCAGCCTTCCATTGCTCCCCTGGACCGACGGCTCGATATGAAGTGCTGAACCATGACTATTTTATAACGAAGCCTGAGCCAGAGTGAGGACCTGGAACTTTCAGTGCTCACCTCAGGAAGAAGGATACCAACGACTTGGTCTCTCTGGTTCGCACGCGCACCACCCTACGGTTCAGGCCCTAGGCAAAGAAAGCCTCCGACGAAAAGAATCTCAATTCTGCAAAAGCCATCGAGCCAAGGCCCGGTGATCACATCGCATTCACACATACGCATGCACGTTCTTCCTTGTACGCAAAATAACCCGAGCCCTCGATTCTGACCATCCATTTTTCCATGAGCTAGTGGTACGTGTATCACATTTGCACACCTCCAGCTGTGACACCATCGGCTGGAAATGCCAGGTCTTCTTGACTTGCAGGCCAAGAAGAGGCATGAATTCTCAGCTCGTCGGTCGGTCACTCAGCAGCTCCCTACGTCTTTTTCCATAGCTGACTGGTCAGCAGATGTACACGCGCAGTTGGAATCTCCCTTTCCACCCAGTTTATACACTCTGCGACTGCGAGCTCAGCAAACACGTCAACCGCACCGACCCGACCCCATCACCGCCACTCTATAAATACACGCTCGCACACCCGACGAGCTCCACCAACCAATCAACCAACTCTTCCTGAAACAGACTCGCAAGTACAGTAGTTTCTTCAGAGTTCAGGGCAGCCTACACCAGCGGCATCTTCGATTCTCAGCAGTTATACGATGGCATCGTCGTCGAGGCGGCGCGCGGCGATTCTGGCGGCAGCGCTCGTGGTCGTCCTTCTGGTCGCCCGAGCGGGCCTTGTCGGCGCGGCGCGGCCGGCGCCGGCGGGGAGGAGTGGGGACGGCGCGATGTACTCGGCGGTGTACCCGGCAGCGGTGCTGGTGGCGGACACGGCGAGGGAGACGGTGGAGATGCTCATGGCGAGGCTGCCGGCTGGGCCCAGCCCCAAGGGTCCCGGCCACTAGCTACGCACGGACGGCAAGGGCGTCGCTGTCGGCTGATCGATCGGTCTGATCCGCCTGTGAATAGTTCGGGTTATGGACACATGAAGGTCACGTATATACTAATTGCACATATATAGGATGATTATTCTTTGATACCTTTCTTCTCGTTTTACCTTTTCTTTTTGGAAATTGTTGATGCGGAGATTCAAGATTGTACTATATGGAGTATGAACTAGAGCGGCAAACTCGGTCTTGTTTGAACTCACTAATTGGTACCTAGGTCGCCCTTGATGAGTTGTGGCTGTTGACGGTGGAAACTTGCTCAATGTTCATGGTATACGTGTTATTGTCTGCTTTGCTGCCTCATGTTACCTGCCATACGTCTCATAATCGGACGCGTACCCTATATATATATCGACATTGCTGAGGCTGTTAAACTCTGAAACTGTCAAAGTCTGAACTCGCATGTTGTCACTTTCTCACACCACGTGCCAACATGCAACAGAGTATCTCCACGTCAAGACTAAGACCTTTTTCTCTTTGCGGAAAGACCAAGACTTCAGTGACTACTGTATTATTTTTTGTGAAAATCTCCTGATCTATTTACCTTCGATCATGGCAGTACAACGAACATCAGAAATAATAAAATTACATCCAAATTCATAGACCACCTAGCGACGATTACACCCACTGAAGCTAGCCGAAGGCACGCCGCCATCATCACCCCTTCCTCGCCGGAGCCAGACAAAACTTGTTGTAATAGACAGTCGGGAAGTCGTCGTGCTAAGACTCTATAGGACTAGCGCACCAGGACAGTAACCGCCGCTCATGAAGAGTATGTTGACATTACACCTAGTCCCCAGAGAAGTGAAAGAACATTAAACCATGCCTTTGGTCGATGGAACTACGACAGCCCAAACCGTACATTAAAGCCCATAATTTTCTTGGCTGAGAAACTTGTTTCTTCGTCTCTTACACCATTCTTTCGATTAACTAAAAAAAGAACGGTCTTTTCTGAAGTTTGCAGCATTTGATGATGGAAAATGTGAAAAGAACGGTGTTTATGTTATTGTGTCTATGGTTAATACAATGGAGCGAATGTTACTTCTTTTCTATAAGACATAACCAACACCATTACCTGATGAAATTGTTTGTTGTGATTCTTTTGCAAATGCTCTGATAAAAATATGAATGCTATGACAAAGCATATCTAAGAGCTAGTGTCTACGAAGATCATCATAGTCTGAGCGTGTGTGGTGCTTGTTGTCGTGAACTTCATATCTTACTTATTCTTATTTGTGAACTTGGAACTCATGCTTGGTTGTGAACTTATGCTAATATATGGACTTGTATGATTGTTTACTTATGAACTTGGAACTCATGCTTGGTTGTGACCTTGGACTCATGCTTTTGGTTGTGAACCTCTTATATATTGCTAAGTTCTCAACGGCTCCATGTATGTTGTCTGAATTGCAGGGTTGTCCCAACAAAAAAAAGCATTCCTGGATATAAGCCGAGTATTATACTCGGTTTACACATGTAAACCGAGCATAAAACCTCCGGTTATTAGACACATGTAAACCGAGCATAAAACCTCCGGTTATTAGACACATGTCAGCTCCTAGGAACTCCCAGGACCAAATGTCATTGCAAGTGTAGGTATAAGCTGAGAGGGGACCTCAACTTATATGTGCACACGGAGGCAAGTGGTTGCTCCGGGCAGGAAAATAAAGCCGAGCAGGGCACACGACTTATGTACAAGCCGTGCATGGATGGAGGATCTCAGCTTACCTATAAGTCTGTGCATGAATGGAGATACACTCAGCTTATTGTCAGGCACGTGGCGACACGTGATTGCTCCAGGCAGGAAAATGAAGCCGAGAGGGGCACTCGGCTTACAGAGGGTCCACGTGGCACCTCCGTTCTATTGCTGTCATGTGCCTTTGTATTGCCGAGAGCCAAGGTTTTGAGCTCGACTTATAGGTAAGCCGAGTCCCCATGAAAAAGATCTTGGCTTACACTCAACTGTTTGTATTATCTAAGTTGGCCAGCATAAGCCGGGCGCAACATTCGGCTTACCAGTAGCTGAGGTCAAAAGGTCGTTCACCGAGTATTTGTGATAATTGACTTACAAGTATTTTCCTATAGTGGAGTGCCGTAGAGAGCCGTGCTGTCCGGTCACGTCTCTCTGACTTTGAACCAACACAGAGACTGGGACGCAGCGCGGTCGACAGTCTTAGTTGGCACGCCACTTCAACGTCAGCTCCAATGACCGGACGCGTCCAGCCTGGCCCGGCATGAATGCAACTTGGGGAGTGGAGGTGCGATCTTGTGGGAGATATTTTTAGATGGGACTGGGATGTCGGGCGTGTATGTGACAGTGGTCCAAGCGCGTATGTGGCGGCGAGTCCGGACACCTACAAACCTTCCCTTGATTTACGTCTGGATTGCATGATTTCGGAGTTTACGAATCGATAATGTATTGTGTTGGATCATCTAAGGGTCCTGACAGTTTGATCTAGACGCGTTTCGAGGGTCCGCGTTTGAGATGCCTTGACAACGAAAGCCGAGTTAGGCCAGCTCCAACGACCCCATCTGGTCCCCACGTGTCCGTTTTGACCCAAACCGACAAACGCGCGACCCCATCCCCAAATTCTGCCTATTTGGCGTCCGGCTCGACCCATTTTCGGAGCAAACTTGTTTCTGATTTCCGTCGAGACGGACAGCAAACGGGCGCCCATGCGCCCGATCCTCGTACGCCTCGAGCCCTCGTGTTGGCCGCCCACCTACTCCCCCCCGCCCACATTAAAGACGCATGCATGTGCGGACCCACTTGTCAGCCACCCAGCCTCCCGATCCTCGTCCTTTTTAACTGTTTTAAGTTATATTAATGTTTAATTAAGTTTTTTTACATGTTTTTAAAATACGCGGTAAATTTTCTTTTTCCAAATGCCAAGTCGGACAAGATGCCAGTTGGGTGCACTAGTAGACGGACGCCCAAAACCAGACACGGCCGTCCGTTTTTTACAGACGCAAGTGGTTAAAATCCAGACAAAACGGGCTGTTTGGGGTCTAGCTTTGGAGGTGGCCTCGAAGTGACAACACATGCATGATCCGCAGGCGGGCGCCTGGCAGTACCAACGACTTGTTGGTCTCTCAGAATACTTTACAGTTCTGTGATGGCATCATCGTCGGGGCGGCGTGCGGTGGCCCTCGTCTTCCTCGTGGTCGTATTTCTGGTCGCCGCAGCCGGTCCTGCAGGCGCGACGCACGCGGCCGGCGCCGGCGGGGAGAAGTAGAGATGGCGCGGCCTACTCAGCGCCAGCGGTGTATCCGGCTGCGGTGGTCGCGGCTGAGAAGGCGACAGACACGGTGGAGATGCTCTTGGCGAGGCTGCCGGCCACTAGCTACGGCCGGCTGATCCTTCTGATTTTTGACATGGGAAAACGCGAATTTTAGCAGGTGGTACCAATTGCATATAGCATGATTCTTTGTATATATACAATTCCTTCGCTTTCTGTTTGTTCTAGGAAATTGTTAATTACTAGAAAGATTGTATATATTTGATATACAGCGGTACACGCACACATGTAATACCTATTATTTTTCCGTTTTACTAGTTCTCATATACCTGTTTTTTCCCTTCTCGTGTCAGTCACCTCCTTTCTCCCTTCCTTCCTTAACGCCGGACCTGCCGGAGAACTCACTGGAGAAGGCAACCTCACTATCTATCTTAGAGGGCATTCCGGCTCCGCTCTGCCCCTCCCCCGCGCCGCGTGCCACTCCGGCAGCGGCGGCCACCCACCAGCCTTCATGGCTCGGGCCCGTAGGCCGAGCTGTAGTAGGAGCGCCAGCCCGGCTTCCCCCCTGCGCCCGGCTCCTGCATCCCCTCGCCCGGCGGTCCGTCGCATGCCTCGGTTGCAAGCGTGCTCTCCCCGGCTGGCCGGCTGTCAGATCCGGGCCTTCCGCCGCATCTTCTGCTCCGGGGTGAGTCCTCCAACGCCGCCTCTCCCTCCGGACCGATAGATCTGCTACCTCCGCCCCCCTCCGGGACTCAGCGCCTTAAATCTATCGTCGTTGCGCCATCAAACCTTGCCATTTCTTCCCCTCTAGAGGAGGCGGGTGGTTGGGTCCAGGTCCAGTCGCGCAAAAACCGGCGAGCCAGCAAGGAGCCGGCGGGCTACAGTAGGCGCTCAGGGGCTCCTCGCTCGGACCGCGGGCGCGCCTCCATGCCTTCGCCCGGCCGCGAGGCCTTCTTAAGGCGCTTCCGTGGGAAGTGCTTTCGATGCCTGAGCAAGCACCACCGGTGCAAAGATTGCCGCGACCCGCTACGATGCATCTCCTGTGAGCGCCAAGGCCACTTCGCCAAAGAGTGTCTCAGCCGCTCCCGCGGCCTAGGAGGGGCCGCCCCCGCTGGACCCAAGCCGGCGCCAGCACGGGTGCCGGTGCGGGATCGCCTCTGTTTCGACCACCCCCCGCCTCCGTCGGCCCCTCTCCACCAAGCTCCGTCCATGGCTGGCTTCTCCCACGTGGATCCGGCACGGCGGCCCCGCGAGAGCAACAAGATGGTGGTTGCCACGCCGGCCCTAGAGCACGCGGAGTACATCCTCCGGCAGCACGCGGTCACTCTCACGGCTGCGGATCGAGCCCATGCCACAAGCCCCATGGCGGTGGGGAAGGCCATCGACGAGCACCTCCGCACCTCGGCTCACCAGCTTCGCGTCACCGCCCACCACTCCGAGGCCTTCCTGGTACACTTCGACCTGCCGGCGCACCGTGACAACGCGGTCTGCCGCGGCGTCATCAAGGTGGACGGCTGCAAGTATTTCGTCTGCGCCTGGAGCCCGGACGACCACGCGGCCAGCCTGAAGCTGTCCCTCCACGTCCGCATCATCGTCGAGAACCTGCCCATGCAGTTCTGGAGCTTGGAGGGGGCGGACGACGCGTTCGGCGACTTCGGCCGCATCGACCGGCTCGACAGCCGCACGTACGAGCGTGGCCACACCAAGACATTCGCGTGCTGGCTGTGGGCCTGGGACGTGGCGCACATCCCGACTAAGAGGGCTCTGTGGGTGCTCAAGCGTGGTGCTGGCCGCGTCGACGAGATCATCGGCTTCTCCCCACCGGATCGCAACGTTCCTCCCCCGCCGGGCGTCCACCGCTACGACCTGCTGATCCATGTGGACCGCGTGGAGGATTGGAATCCGCTCTCGCCCCGCTCCTCGCACTTGGGGCAGAGCGGGCTCCCCTCCCCGGAAGACGAAGACACCCGCTGTAACGCCCGGATAATTTGGTTACAGTAAAACTCTCCTAATGATGCCATGACATCTACGATTACTGTTACTAATCTCGGGATAATTCGAAACCGCGTCAAATTCAAACTTAAACTTAAAGTCGACAATAAAAGTTTTCAAATATTAAAAATAAAATGTTCGGACTATGTCTATTATTGCATCGGTAATTATGGTGAAGTAAACACATTTTTATAAAATGCCTAGATGCTTTTAAATGAATTAAAATAGAAAAGAAATAGTAAAAGAACATATAAAGGAGAAAAACAAACAGAAAAAAAAGAAAGAGGAGGCCCCCATTGGGAATCGGCCCAGCTGGCCGGCCCAATCGGCCGCACGCCCAACCGGCCGCCCTCCCCCCTTATCCACTCACCACCTCGCCCCACTCCACCGACACCCCCACTTCCCCCCCGCACAAAATATCTCCCCCTCTCTCCCGATTGGATCGGGATAGGAGGAGGTCGCCGTCGCCCGCAGACGCCCGGAGCTCGCCGCCCTCCCCTCGCCGGACTGCTCCTCTCCGCCCCTCCTCCCCAACGGCCCTCCCCGAACTCCGTCGAGTCCGCTGCCCGAAATCCCTACTAACCCCCGTGAGCTTCCCCTCTTTCCCTCTCTGCTCCCGCGTCGCGCCGTTGTCACACGCACTCGCCGCCCGCCCAGCGTGCGCTCGCACACCCAGCCACGCCGGCCCCTGCTCGACCCCGCTGTCGCCTGAGCCTACGGCCCATGTCCGCCGCTAGCCGCCGGACCCCGCTCTGCCTCTGCCACCCCCTTCCCCGTGAGTGCCCCGCTGCAGTCCGGCCGCGCCCGCCTGCATCTGTCGGCCGCGCCTTGGCCGTGCCACGGCCCCGCCACCGCACCTACTCGCGCCCGCGCGCACCCTGCGACCACCACCCGCGCCCGCCGTCCTCACCTCGCGGCCATTCCCCCCCACCTGTGCTGGCCTCGCGGCCATGGCCTCGCCCCTATGCCCGCGAGGGCACACATCCACCATGGCCCGCGCGCCCCGGCCTGGCTTCCTCGTCGCGTTCCGCGCCTCGCCTCTGTTGGTCCTTTGCCGCGCCACCGCGCGCGACCGCACCTGCCCGCGCCCTTCGCCTCGCTCCACCGCGCCGTCACCGCGCGCCCCTCGTCTGCTCCAACGCGCCCGCCGCCTGCTGTGCGTGCCCGCACGCAACCACCCCGGCACCGGCCACAACGCCTGCACACCCGCGCCGGCCTTCCCCGGCTGAGCCCCGCCGTGGCCTCCGCCGGTCGCCCCGCTGGATCCAGCGGCACCGCGCGGGTCCGTTCCCTCGGGCATGCGCCCGTTCGTGCGCCCGTGAGCCCCTGCGCCCGAACGCCCAGCGCCCGTTAAGGCCCTGGGCCACTTACACGCGGGCCCCATCGCCCAAAACGTTTTATAAAATAAAAAATAAAATAAAATAAAAATGAATTAATAAAATTAATAATTAATTAGTTAATTAATTAGTGAATTAATTAAGTTAACTAATCATGTTTAAATTAACTAATCTCTAATTAACCTAAACAGTGTATGACAGGTGGGTCCCACTGGACCCACTGGTCAGGTTGACCAAGTCAACCCTGTTGACTGCTGATGTCAGCATGACATCATGCTGATGTCATTAATCTGTTTTTCAAATTAATTTAATTTATTAATTAAATTCCAGAAAATTAATAAAATCTTTAGAAAATCATATCTTTTAATCCGTAACTCGGATGAAAAAGTTTTATACATGAAAGTTGCTCAGAACGACGAGACGAATCTGGATACGCGGCCTGTTCGTTCATCACGCATCCCTAGCATAGTGAACACGCAACTTCCCCCCCTCCGGCTCCTCGGCCTGAAAACGCGAAACACCGGGGATACTTTCCCGGATGTCATCCCCCTTCACCGGTATCACCTACTACCGCGTTAGGGCACCTCTAACGTCGTTACTTGTCATGTCATGCATCACTATGCATATGCTTGCATTATATTTATTGTTTCTTCCCCCTCTTCTCTCGCTAGACACCGAGACCGACGCCGCTGCTACCCAGTACGACTACGGTGTTGACGACCCCTCTCTCTTGCCAGAGCAACCAGGCAAGCCCCCCCTTTGATCACCAGATATCGCCTACTCTTTTATCTACTGCTTGCATTAGAGTAGTGTAGCATGTTACTGCTTTCCGTTAATCCTATTCTGATGCATAGCCTGTCCTTGCTACTACTGTTGTTACTTTTACCTGCTATCCTACTGCTTAGTATAGGATGCTAGTGTTCCATCAGTGGCCCTACACTCTTGTCCGTCTGCCATGCTATACTACTGGGCCGTGATCACTTCGGGAGGTGACCACGGGCATATACAATATACTTTACACAGTTACCTTACCTGTGATACTGTTTGGAGATGGGGGCTGAAGGGGCAGGTGGCTCCATCCCGGTAGAGGTGGGCCTGGGTTCCCGACGGCCCCCGACTGTTACTTTGAGGCGGAGCGACAGGGCAGGTTGAGACCACCTAGGAGAGAGGTGGGCCTGGCCCTGGTCGGTGTTCGCAGATACTTAACACGTTTAACGAGATCTTGGTATTTGATCTGAGTCTGGCTACTGGCCTATACGCACTAACCATCTACGTGGGGACAATTATGGGCACTCGACGTCGTGGTATCAGCCGAAGCCTTCGTGACGTCAGCAATGGAGCGGCGCGCGCTGGATTGGACTGGAACGCCTACTAGGCTAGGTCTGCTTCCGGGCGCCCACGCAACGTGCAAGTGTGCTAAGGGCGATGGGCCCAGACCCCTGGGCGCTTAGGTTTAGACCGGCGTGCTGACCTCTCTGTTGGTCTAGGTGGGGCTGCAACGTGTTGATCTTCCGAGGCCGGGCATGACCCAGAAAAGTGTGTCCGGCCAAATGGGATCGAGCGTGTTGGGTTATGTGGTGCACCCCTGCAGGGAAGTTAATCTATTCGAATAGCCGTGATCTTCGGTAACAGGAAAACTTGGAGTTGTACCTTGACCTTATGACAACTAGAACCGGATACTTAATAAAACACACCCTTCCAAGTGCCAGATACCACCGGTGATCGCTCTCTCACAGGGCGACGAGGGGAGGATCATCGGTTAGGATTATGCTATGCGATGCTACTTGGAGGACTTCAGTCTACTCTCTTCTACATGCTGCAAGACGGAGGCTGCCAGAAGCGTAGTCTTCGAAAGGACTAGCTATCCCCCCTTATCCCGGCTTTCTGCAGTTCAGTCCACATATGATACCCTTATTCCATTTGATACCAATGCATACATATGTAGTATAGCTCCTTGCTTGCGAGTACTTTGGATGAGTACTCACGATTGCTTTCTTCCTCTTTCCCCCTATCCCTTCTACCTGGTTGTCGCAACCAGATGTTGGAGCCCAGGAGCCAGACGCCACCTTCGACGACGACTCCTACTACACTGGAGGTGCCTACTACTACGTGATGCCCGCTGACGACGACCAGGAGTAGTTAGGAGGATCCCAGGCAGGAGGCCTGCGCCTCTTTCGATCTGTATCCCAGTTTGTGCTAGCCTTCTTAAGGCAAACTTGTTTAACTTATGTCTGTACTCAGATATTGTTGCTTCCGCTGACTCGTCTATGATCGAGCTCTTGTATTCGAGCCCTCGAGGCCCCTGGCTTGTAATATGATGCTTGTATGACTTATTTTTATTTGTAGAGTTGTGTTGTGATATCTTCCCGTGAGTCCCTGATCTTGATCGTACACGTTTGCGTGTATGATTAGTGTACGATTAAATCGGGGGCGTCACAAGTTTGTATCAGAGCCGACTGCCTGTAGGAATCCCCCTTCCACACTCCTTGGCCGAAGTTGAGTCTAGACATTGCAAAAACTTTTACTAACTTGGCTGTGTGCCTTACGGGCCCACGTCGCCATTGGGTGGTATTAGGATCTTTTACTCCTCGATCCTTACTCTGGGACTCTGAACTCTCTCCTACTCGGGTTAAACAATTTTAGTAACTCTAACACTAGGATCCCGTGACCATGTTCACCCCAAAGTTGGATAAGCCCTAGTTATTCTTTAGAGTAGTATTTGAACATTATCCACATTGTCATTTGACTCCTGTGAAAACATCCTTGTTTTCAGATGGAACCCACGAGGCAAGTCGTGCGCCACACGACGGCCATTGGTGCCTCAGGATCACCTACTGTGTTAGTTGAGATGATGACCTATCTGGGTTATCGCTGGCACCCTGAGTACACCGTCTATGAGGAGTATCAGGACTTCAACCAGGAGCAGTACCGTGCCATCGTCCACCTCTACTCTCGGGAGTATGACTCCACTACCGTGCTGCACACTGCTCATGGTGTTTGCATTATTATCGCATCCGATGTTGGTGCGGAGGGATACTACACTGCTGCCTACTCCACTGTCACACGAGAGCCCTTCTACCATCAGAACCTGGTTCTGCATGCTGATGGGCTGGATAGAGCTAACCGAGCTCTTCGCCACGAGTTGTACACCACCCGTCAGCACCTGTATCGTGCTCTGACGCTGTTGCACCCCTCTGTCCGCTCTGGTGATCTGTCGCGATCTGCGATCTACCCTGCCCGGACCGTGATGCCCCAGGGCGTCGGCTGGCCAGATGTGGGAGGCTACTCTCCTGCACTTGGTCCTCTCCTGCCACCTGTGCATTGGGTTCCGCACCAGAGTATCCGCGGACCCCAGGCTACTCGCGTGGAGGTCTTCCCTTCGCGTCACTACCAGCTGTCGGGCTACACCTACCTCCGCAGTACCGCATGGGACTGACGTAGACTTGCTTATTAGGGTTAGATGCATTCGCCGCGAGCCTGTGTGCCGCCTATGATGTCTTAGCCTATGTACTGAACACTGTGTAACGAACTCTATGCATGATCTCTTTTGTAAGATATGCCGACTACTATGTAGTATCTATCGTGCTGCTTTCGTTGTGCATGTTTCATCATGAATGACTCTTGTTTTTTTTTGCAAATTTCTCAATGCTGAACTACCCCTGTTAAATATTAGCAGGATGGTTAGACCAGGTGGTCGTGGTCGTGGTGGCAACGCCCCACCACCACCTAAGTACATGGCTGGTATGATCCAACAGCTTGAGATGAATCGCCAGTTCATGGAGAATATGATGGCTCAGTTTCCTCGCCCCAATATGAACCAGCAGCCAACCCCAGTAACTCTGCAGGATTTCATGCGCCTGAACCCAACTGTGTACCGCAGCTCAACTCAGCCTTTGGATGCTGATGACTGGCTCCGTGACATCACCTATGAGATGGAGTCTGCTGATGTAGCCCCGCCAGCTATGTCACCTTTGCTTCCTTCTTCCTGAAGGGACCCGCAGCTCAATGGTGGGACAGCCACAGGCGTACTCTGCCAGCTGGAACAATCATCACCTGGCCAGACTTCCAAGCTGCCTTCCGTGCTCGCTTCATTCCTCAGGGAGTCATCGACCGGAAGAAGCGTGAGTTCCACAACCTCACCCAAGGCAACAAAACTGTGGAAGCTTACCAGCGGGAGTTTCTTGACTTGTCCCGCTATGCTGAAGAAGACATTGCAACTGATGCACGCAGACAGGAGAAGTTTCATGATGGCCTTCAAGCTGACATCAAGCTCGCACTTCTAGTGCATGACTTTGCTGATTTCGCCACTCTGGAGAACAAAGCCATCAATGTCGAAACTGGTCTGCAGGAATACCAGAGCTCTCACAGGCGCAACCGTGACACGGGCTCATCTTCGGGCCCGTCCTCACAGAAACGCAAGATATGGATTCCCAATAGCTTGTACCAGCCGGATGCACCTACCCCAAGGTAGACCTATGCTGCACCTCGTCTGCCTGCTCCTCCGACTAGGCAGCCAAGACTCCCAGCTCCACCACCACAAGCTCCTGTTCCCACTCCCAATAATGGGTTGTGCTTCAGGTGTGGACAACCAGGGCATCGTGCTAGGGAATGCAACCAGAACCAGAATCAACTGGCCCTTCCAGCAACTAGCCGTGGAAATAACCAGCCCCGCAGCAACAATGCCAAGTCTTATGGTCGTGTTCATGCCAACCACGTTGATCTGAGCGAAGCTCAAGACCAGCCTGCTACTGTGATGGGTACCCTCCTCGTAAATTCAGTACCAGCACCCGTTTTATTTGATACAGGTGCATCACATTCATTCATGTCATAAGGTTTTGCATGCTTGCACGACATTAAATGCGAGGACATGAATGCTTCACTATTAGTACAAACCCCTGCGGGCCAATGTCAAACCTCCATGATTTGCAACGACGTCCCTGTAGAAATTGAAGGACTGGAATTCCTTGTCTCTCCCATCATACTGAAGTCCTGTAGCATTGATCTCATTCTGGGAATGAATTGGTTAAAAGCGCATACTGCTTCTATAGTTTGCGCCACTAAGACCGTCCATCTGCTACACCCTTCAGACGAAATAGTTACTTACCAAGCTCATCTGGTGCAAAACACCGAGGCATGACTTTATGCATTGAATGCGTTGAACGTTGCACCACTCGAGGGCATTGAAAACATTCCCGTCATTCGTGAATTCCAAGATGTCTTCCCAGAAGAGCTTCCAGGGATTCCCCCTGCTAGAGCTGTCGAATTCATCATCGACTTGAAACCCGGCACCACCCCTATAGCTAAACGACCCTACAAGATGCCGCCGCATGAGCTCATTGAGCTTAAGGAGGAAATCGACAAGTCTCTTGTCAAGGGTTTCATTCGCCCAAGTTGCTCTCCTTGGGGAGCACCTTCTCTCTTTGTTAGGAAGAAGGATGGGACAAACCGATTAGTCCAAGACTACCGTCCTATAAACCAAGCTACCATTCAGAATAAATACCCTCTTCCTCAGATCAATGATCTTTATGATCAACTGGCTGGCTCATCAGTGTTCTCCAAACTCGACTTGAGGTTGGGTTACCACCAGATCCGTGTTCGTGAAGAGGACATCCCAAAAACCGCCTTCGTGACTCGGTATGGATCATACGAGTACACCGTCATGTCATTCGGCTTAACGAATGCTCCAGCCACCTTCTCTCGTCTGATGAACTATATATTCATGGATTACCTCGACAAGTTCGTCGTGGTTTATTTGGACGATATCCTTGTATTTTCCAAGAACAAGGAAGAACATGCTGAACATCTTCGTCTTGTGCTGGAAAAGCTTCGGAAGCATCAGCTGTATGCTAAGTATTCCAAGTGTGAATTCTGGCTCCCCGAAGTAACCTATCTTGGGCATGTCATCTCCAAGGATGGTATTGCCGTCAACCCTGAATGAGTTCAGGCTATTCTCGATTGGACTCCTCCAAAGAACGTCAAGCAAGTCCGAAGTTTTCTCGGTCTCGCCAGCTATTGCCGTCGATTCGTCGAGAACTTCTCCAAGATTGCCAGGCCTCTGACTAATCTGTTGCATAAGGGTGTCAAGTTTGACTGGACAGACAAGTGTCAGGAAAGTTTCCAGGCGCTCAAAAACAAGTTGACTTCTGCCCCCGTACTTGCTCCACCTGATACTAAGAAGGACTTCGTCATTTACTGCGGTGCTTCCCGTCAAGGATTAGGCTGTGTGCTAATGCAAGAGCGTAGAGTGATTGCTTATGCCTCTCGTCAACTGCGCCCTCATGAAGAAAACTACCCAGTTCACGACCTCGAGCTTGCTGCTGTCATTCATGCACTGAAGCAGTGGCGACATTACCTTCTCGGTAATCGTTGCGAGATCTTCACCGACCATCAAAGTCTGAAGTATCTGTTTACTCAACCAGATTTGAACCTACGCCAGCAAAGATGGATGGAGACGGTTGCAGACTTTGACGTGGGTATATCCTACACCCCCGGCAAGGCTAATGTAATGGCTGATGCCTTGAGCCGCAAGTCTTACTGCAACCACCTCCAGGTTCATAAAGTTCAGCCCTCGCTTGTCGAAGAATTTAGAAAGCTGAATCTCCATATTGTTCCTCCTGGAGCACTCGCTCCCCCTCCCCCGGAGTTCCGCAAGATGAATCTTCTTGTTGTTACTAAGGGTTCTCTAAATACCCTGGCTGTCGTACCAGATCTCGTAGCTGGTATAAAGACTATTCAAGGTTATGACTCTGAAGTCCATAAGATTAAACGCCATCTAGCAGAAGGAAAGCCCTCATTCTTCACTGTCGCCGACGATGGTGCCTTGTATTTCAAAGGCCGCCTAGTGGTACCATGTTCGAAGAAAAACCTGGATAAGACTAAAAGGGTTATGCAGGAAGCTCATGATACGCCTCTGTCCATCCATCCTGGTAGTACAAAGATGTACCAGGATATTCGTCAAAGATTCTGGTGGTCTAATATGAAGCAGGACATTGCTCGTTATGTTGCTGAGTGTGACGTTTGTCGCCGAATCAAAGCAGAGCATCAAAGGCCTGCCGGAACTCTACAACCTATCTCTATTCCTGAATGGAAATGGGACCATGTTGAAATGGACTTCGTCACTGGATTTCCCAAATCGCAGAAAGGTAATGATGCTATTCTTGTCGTCATTGACCGGCTTTCCAAAGTTGCCCATTTTCTGGCGGTCAAAGAGACAATCACTGCTAGTCAGCTTGCTAATCTCTACATGTCCAGAATTGTTTCACTTCACGGTATTCCACTGGTTATCAGTTCGGACCGTGGCAGCTTATTCACTTCAAGATTCTGGGCAAGTTTCCAAGAAGCTATGGGGACTCACTTATCTTTCAGTACTGCGTTTCATCCGCAGTCACAAGGGCAAGTTGAACATGTCAACCAAGTTCTCGAAGACATGTTTCGAGCTTGTGTAATCTCATTCGGCAAGAAATGGGAGGAATCTCTTCCATATGCCGAGTTCTCTTATAATAATAGCTATCAAGCTAGTCTGAAGATGTCCCCCTTCGAAGTGCTATATGGAGGAAAGTGTCGAACCCCTCTGAACTAGTCAGAAACTGGGGAACGTCCACTCTTCGGTCCGGATATTATCCAACAGGCCGAAGAACAAGTTCGCATTATTCGCGAGAATCTCAAGACTGCTCAGTCACGTCAGAAAAGTCAGTATGACCGTCATCACCAAGACATGGTCTATCAACCTGGCGAAAAGGCTTATCTTCGAGTTACACCAATGAAGGGTGCTCATCGCTTCGGGATCAAGGGCAAGCTAGCTCCTCGCTATATCGGTCCCTTCACTATTCTCGAAAGGCGTGGAAAGGTGGCATATCAACTGGAGCTTCCGCCGAACCTTTCTCAGGTTCACGATGTGTTCCATGTGTCACAACTCCGCCGTTGCTTCAAGGATCCAATCCGAGCGGTGGATCATGAAGTGCTCGAATTACAACAGGACCTCTCTTATAAAGAGCAACCGGTCCGCATTCTTGACCAAGCTGAACGCCGCACACGTCAGAAGGCGATCAAATTCCTCAAAGTCCAGCGGTCGAATCACTCTAAAGACGAAGCCACTTGGGAATGCGAGGATCGTCTGCGTGATGAATACCCCGCGTTGTTTCCTTCTACATCCTAAATCTCGGGACGAGATTTCTTGTAGTGGAGGAGATTTGTAACGCCCGGATAATTTGGCTACAGTAAAACTCTCCTAATGATGCCATGACATCTACGATTACTGTTACTAATCTCGGGATAATTCGAAACCGCGTCAAATTCAAACTTAAATTTAAAGTCGACAATAAAAGTTTTCAAATATTAAAAATAAAATGTTTGGACTATGTCTATTATTGCATCGGTAATTATGGTGAAGTAAACACATTTTTATAAAATGCCTAGATGCTTTTAAATGAATTAAAATAGAAAAGAAATAGTAAAAGAAAATATAAAGGAGAAAAACAAACAGAAAAAAAAGAAAGAGGAGGCCCCCACTGGGAATCGGCCCAGCTGGCCGGCCCAATCGGCCGCAGGCCCAACCGGCCGCCCTCCCCCCTTATCCACTCACCACCTCGCCCCACTCCACCGACACCCCCACTTCCCCCCTGCACAAAATATCTCCCCCTCTCTCCCGTTTGGATCAGGATCGGAGGAGGTCGCCGTCGCCCGGAGCTCGCCGCCCTCCCCTCGTCGGACTGCTCCTCTCCGCCCCTCCTCCCCAACGGCCCTCCCCGAACTCCGTCGAGTCCGCTGCCCGAAATCCCTACTAACCCCCGTGAGCTTCCCCTCTTTCCCTCTCTGCTCCCGCGTCGCGCCGTTGTCACACGCACTCGCCGCCCGCCCAGCGTGCGCTCGCACACCCAGCCACGCCGGCCCCTGCTCGACCCCGCTGTCGCCTGAGCCTACGACCCATGTCCGCCGCTAGCCGCCGGACCCCGCTCTGCCTCTGCCACCCCCTTCCCCGTGAGTGCCCCGCTGCAGTCCGGCCGCGCCCGCCTGCATCTGTCGGCCGCGCCTTGGCCGTGCCACGGCCCCGCCACCGCACCTACTCGCGCCCGCGCGCACCCTGCGACCACCACCCGCGCCCGCCGTCCTCACCTCGCGGCCATTCCCCCCCCCCACCTGTGCTGGCCTCGCGGCCATGGCCTCGCCCTATGCCCGCGAGGGCACACATCCACCATGGCCCGCGCGCCCCGGCCTGGCTTCCTCGTCGCGTTCCGCGCCTCGCCTCTGTTGGTCCTTTGCCACGGCAGCGCGCGCGACCGCACCTGCCCGCGCCCTTCGCCTCGCTCCACCGCGCCGTCACCGCGCGCCCCTCGTCTGCTCCAACGCGTCCGCCGCCTGCTGTGCATGCCCGCACGCAACCACCCCGGCGCCGGCCACAACGCCCGCACACCCGCGCCAGCCTTCCCCGGCTGAGCCCCGCCGTGGCCTCCGCCGGCCACCCCGCTGGATCCAGCGGCACCGCGCGGGTCCGTTCCCTCGGGCATGTGCCCGTTCGTGCGCCCGTGAGCCCCTGCGCCCGAACGCCCAGCGCCCGTTAAGGCCCTGGGCCACTTACACGCGGGCCCCAGCGCCCAAAACATTTTATAAAATAATAAAATAAAATAAAATAAAAATGAATTAATAAAATTAATAATTAATTAGTTAATTAATTAGTGAATTAATTAAGTTAATTAATCACGTTTAAATTAACTAATCTCTAATTAACCTAAACAGTGTATGACAGGTGGGTCCCACTGGACCCACTGGTCAGGTTGACCAAGTCAACCCTGTTGACTGCTGATGTCAGCATGACATCATGCTGATGTCATTAATCTGTTTTTCGAATTAATTTAATTAATTAATTAAATTCCAGAAAATTAATAAAATCTTTAGAAAATCATATCTTTTAATCCGTAACTCGGATGAAAAAGTTTTATACATGAAAGTTGCTCAGAATGACGAGACGAATCTGGATACGCGGCCTGTTCGTTCGTCACACATCCCTAGCATAGTGAACACGCAACTTCCCCCCCTCCGGCTCCTCGGCCTGAAAACGCGAAACACAGGGGATACTTTCCCGGATGTCATCCCCCTTCACCGGTATCACCTACTACCGCGTTAGGGCACCTCTAACGCCGTTACTTGTCATGTCATGCATCACTATGCATATGCTTGCATTATATTTATTGTTTCTTCCCCCTCTTCTCTCGCTAGACACCGAGACCGACGCCGCTGCTACCCAGTACGACTACGGTGTTGACGACCCCTCTCTCTTGCCAGAGCAACCAGGCAAGCCCCGCCTTTGATCACCAGATATCGCCTACTCTTTTCCCTACTGCTTGCATTAGAGTAGTGTAGCATGTTACTGCTTTCCGTTAATCCTATTCTGATGCATAGCCTGTCCTTGCTACTACTGTTGTTACTTTTACCTGCTATCCTACTGCTTAGTATAGGATGCTAGTGTTCCATCAGTGGCCCTACACTCTTGTCCGTCTGCCATGCTATACTACTGGGCCGTGATCACTTCGGGAGGTGACCACGGGCATATACAATATACTTTACACAGTTACCTTACCTGTGATACTGTTCGGAGATGGGGGCTGAAGGGGCAGGTGGCTCCATCCCGGTAGAGGTGGGCCTGGGTTCCCGACGGCCCCCGACTGTTACTTTGAGGCGGAGCGACAGGGCAGGTTGAGACCACCTAGGAGAGAGGTGGGCCTGGCCCTGGTCGGCGTTCGCAGATACTTAACACATTTAACGAGATCTTGGTATTTGATCTGAGTCTGGCTACTGGCCTATACGCACTAACCATCTACGCGGGGACAATTATGGGCACTCGACGTCGTGGTATCAGCCGAAGCCTTCGTGACATCAGCAACGGAGCGGCGCGCGCTGGATTGGACTGGAACGCCTACTAGGCTAGGTCTGCTTCCGGCCGCCCACGCAACGTGCAGGTGTGCTAAGGGCGATGGGCCCAGACCCCTGGGCGCTTAGGTTTAGACCGGCGTGCTGACCTCTCTGTTGGTCTAGGTGGGGCTGCGACGTGTTGATCTTCCGAGGCCGGGCATGACCCAGAAAAGTTTGTCCGGCCAAATGGGATCGAGCGTGTTAGGTTATGTGGTGCACCCCTGCAGGGAAGTTAATCTATTCGAATAGCCGTGATCT
This sequence comes from Triticum urartu, assembly GCF_056163025.1. NCBI lineage: Eukaryota > Viridiplantae > Streptophyta > Magnoliopsida > Poales > Poaceae > Triticum > Triticum urartu. Next base: position 493,624,081 of record NC_141877.1, read on the forward strand.
TTGGTAACAGGACGACTTTGAGTTGTACCTTGACCTTATGACAACTAGAACCGGATACTTAATAAAACACACCCTTCCAAGTGCCAGATACCACCGGTGATCACTCTCTCACAGGGCGACGAGGGGAGGATCATCGGTTAGGATTATGCTATGCGATGCTACTTGGAGGACTTCAGTCTACTCTCTTCTACATGCTGCAAGACGGAGGCTGCCAGAAGCGTAGTCTTCGAAAGGACTAGCTATCCCACCCTTATCCCGTCTTTCTGCAGTTCAGTCCACATATGATATCCTTATTCCATTTGATACCAATGCATACATATGTAGTATAGCTCCTTGCTTGCGAGTACTTTGGATGAGTACTCACGGTTGCTTTCTTCCTCTTTCCCCCCTATCCCTTCTACCTGGTTGTCTTAACCAGATGTTGGAGCTCAGGAGCCAGACGCCACCTTCGACGATGACTCCTACTACACCGGAGGTGCCTACTACTACGTGATGCCCGCTGACGACGACCAGGAGTAGTTAGGAGGATCCTAGGCAGGAGGCCTGCGCCTCTTTCGATCTGTATCCCAGTTTGTGCTAGCCTTCTTAAGGCAAACTTGTTTAACTTATGTCTGTACTCAGATATTGTTGCTTCCGCTGACTCGTCTATGATCGAGCTCTTGTATTCGAGCCCTCGAGGCCCCTGGCTTGTAATATGATGCTTGTATGACTTATTTTTATTTGTAGAGTTGTGTTGTGATATCTTCCCGTGAGTCCCTGATCTTGATCGTACACGTTTACATGTATGATTAGTGTACGATTAAATCGGGGGCGTCACACCCGCCCCCTCCCCCGCTCGGAGCCGGGCACCTGGGCGTCTGGTATGGAGGACGGGCAAAGCAGGGCCAGGCGCTCTGTGCCTCGCGTGTCCTCCTCCGGCTGCAGCAGCTTCCCATCCCTCGGAGAGCGCCGCGACCACGACGGCGACGACCAGGGCAACTGCGGCCGGTCCTGGAAGGACGCGTTCCTCGGTCGTGGCCGGCAGTCCAGCGCCAAGGCCCCGGCCGCGAAGGCGCCGCGCCGAAGGAGCCGGACCCCTACTTCATGACGCCACCAGGGGTGCCGCAGCCGCTCTGTGGAGCGCGCTGCCCTGCCACCATCCCCAAAGACGGTGCTGCGTGCAACCCCCCTCCCGATACAGCCACAGGCTCTCCCACCGCCGGAGACCGACCCGATCACCGCTTTATTCTCCTTCTCCGACTTGGGACGCGCCTTCTCCCCACCACCTCGGTCATACTGCATGCAACTAGAGTTCGAGAATGCAATGCTGGAGGCGCTTGCCACCCCGCTCTCCTTCAGCGACAATGAAGAACCGACCGAGCAGAAGACGAAGGAAGACCACCTGCCGCTTGCCCTGCTGCCTGATGTTCTGCCCTGCATCAACCAGCCCACTCCTTTAGCAGTTCAGTTCCAGATCGAGGCTGTCACGAAGAAGGTCAACCATCTGCAGCTCTAGGCAAGCCCAGAGGGCGATTCAGCGCAACCCCATCCAGCCTCTGAAGATGATGTGCAACAGCTTTTCAAGACGGTCCAAGCTCCTGTCCTCCCCACCCCAAAGCCTGCCCGCATCTCCGCCCCGCCCAAGTCAAGAGCTTCTTCTGCTCCTTCAAGGCGCAACGCTCGGCAGGCATCAGCTGCTTCCTCCGTGTCAGTCTCGCAGAGGGCGGCGTTGAGGCTGGTGCAAGAACTCGGCAAGATGGGACCAAAGGTCAAGATGAACCCGGATGCTGCGGCTGCTCTAATCAAGAAGTTCAACGAGCCACTGACCGAGGAAGACATAGCCACCATTGCTCGCTTGACAAGCCTGAATGCTGATGCTCTAAAGATCGAGGCCGGCATGCTCGGTCCTAATGGTGCGGCCAATGCGGCCCAGTAGTTCTCCATGTGTTATGTAGTTTGTAGGCTTCGTCGACGGCTGGCCCTATGCCAGTTTGAGCTAGGTTTATCTTTCATGTGTAGTTCTAGGATCATGTTGCGAGGCAGACGACGACGGGGTTTTGGGCTTGTTGGTGGCCGTCGTCGCCCCCCGGACCGATCGGTGGTGTGTTGTATCCCATGTTTTAGTAATGTTAGTCAACGGAGCATATCATCGTGTCCAAATGACTAGGAATCATTGCATCATAATGTCTTGGAATGTTAGAGGGCTAAATGCGCCGGCCAAGCGGGAGCCCATCCATGAAACTGCTGCTGCTCACAAGACAGCCATCCTGACGCTGCAAGAAACAAAGATAGATGTTTGGTCTTAAGAAATCGCGCGTGAGGTAGGAGGATAGCTCCTGCAGGGCTGTGTGGTTCTCCTGGCCCTGGGACAAGGGTGGCGCTGCAATTTTATGGAACAAAGCTGTAGTTTGCATCGAATCACACTCCATTGGTAGATTCACCATCACGGTCAAGGTCACTGAACTTAGCAGCAATGTTCTGAAGGAAATATGCCCTAGAGGGAATAATAAAGTTATTATTTATTTCCTTATATCATGATAAATGTTTATTATTCCTGCTAGAATTGTATTAACCAGAAACATAATACATGTGTGAATACATAGACAAACAAAGTGTCACTATTATGCCTCTACTTGACTAGCTCGTTGATCGAAGATGGTTATCTTTCCTAACCATAGACATGAGTTGTCATTTGATTAACGGGATCACATCATTAGGAGAATGATGTGATTGACTTGACCCATTCCGTTAGCTTAGCACTTGATTGTTTAGTTTGTTGCTATTGCTTTCTTCATAACTTATACATGTTCCTATGACTATGAGATTATGCAACTCCCATTTACTGGAGGAACATTTTGTGTTCTACCAAATGACACAACATAACTGGGTGATTATAAAGGTGCTCTACAGGCGTCTCCAAAGGTACTTGTTGGGTTGGCGTATTTCGAGATTAGGATTTGTCACTCTGATTGTCGGAGAGGTATCTCTGGGCCCTCTCGGTAATGCACATCACTTAAGCCTTGCAAGCATTGCAACTAATTAGTTAGTTGCAGAATGATGTATTACGGAATGAGTAAAGAGACTTGCCGGTAACGAGATTGAACTAGGTATTGAGATACCGACGATCGAATCTTAGGCAAGTAACATACCGATGACAAAGGGAACAACGTATGTTGTTATGCGGTCTGACCGATACAGATCTTCGTAGAATATGTGGGAGCCAATATGAGCATCCAGGTTCCGCTATTGGTTATTGACCGGAGACATGTCTCGGTCATGTCTACATAGTTCTCGAACCCGTAGGGTCCGCACGCTTAACGTTTCGATGCCGGTTATATTATGAGTTTATGAGTTTTGATGCACCGAAGGTTGTTCGGAGTCCCGGATGTGATCACGGACATGACGAGGAGTCTCGAAATGGTCGAGACATGAAGATTTATATATTGGACGACTATATTCGGACACCGAAATGGTTTCGGGGGTTATCAGATATATACTGGAGTACCTGGGGGTTACCGGAAACCCCCCGGGGGTTATTGGGCCTCATGGGCCCAAAGTGGTGGAAGAGGAGAGGCAGCAGGAGGTGGCACACAGCCCCCCTTGCCCCAATCCGAATTGGGAAAGGGAAGGGGGCGCGGCCCCCCTTCTCCTTCCTTCTCTCCACCTCCTCCTTCCCCCTTCTCCTAGTTGGAATAGGAAAGGGGGGCAAAACCTACTTGGAGTAGGATTGCCCCCCCTTGGGCGCGCCTCCTCCTCTTGGCCGGCCCCCTCCTCCTCCACTCCTTTATATACGTGGCTAGGGGGCACCCCATAGACACAACAATTGATCTCTTGATCTCTTAGCCATGTGCAGTGCCCCCTTCCACCATAATCTACCTCGATCATATCGTAGTGGTGCTTAGGTGAAGCCCTGCGTCGGTAGAACATCATCATCGTCACCACGCCGTCGTGCTGACGGAACTCTCCCATGAAGCTCTACTGGATTGGAGTTCGTGGGATGTCATCGAGCTGAACGTGTGCTGAACTCGGAGGTGCCGTGCGTTCGGTACTTGGATCGGTCGGATCGTGAAGACGTACGACTACATCAACCGCGTTGTGCTAACGCTTCCGCTTTCGGTCTACGAGGGTACATAGACAACACTCTCCCCTCTCGTTGCTATGCATCACCATGATCTTGCGTGTGCGTAGGAATTTTTTTGAAATTACTATGTTCCCCAACAGTGGTATCAGAGCCAGGTTTTATGCGTTGATGTCATATGCACTAGTAGAACACAAGTGAGTTGTGGGCGATATAAATCATACTGCTTACCAGCATGTCATACTTTGGTTCAGCGGTATTGTTGGATGAAGCGGCCCGGACCGACATTACGCGTACGCTTACGCGAGTCTGGTTCTACCGACGTGCTTTGCACATAGGTGGCTGGCGGGTGTCAGTTTCTCCAACTTTAGTTGAACCAAGTGTGGCTACGCCCGGCCCTTGCGAAGGTTAAAACAACATCAACTTGACAAACTATCATTGTGGTTTTGATGCGTAGGTAAGAACGGTTCTTGCTAAGCCCGTAGCAGCCACGTAAAACTTGCAACAACAAAGTAGAGGACGTCTAACTTGTTTTTGCAGGGCATGTTGTGATGTGATATGGTCAAGCCATGATGCTAAATTTTATTGTATGAGATGATCATGTTTTGTAACCGAGTTATCGGCAACTGGCAGGAGCCGTATGGTTGTCGCTTTATTGTATGCAATGCAATTGCCCTGTAATGCTTTAGTTTATCACTAAGCGGTAGCGATAGTCGTGGAAGCATAAGATTGGCGAGACGACAACGATGCTATGATGGAGATCAAGGTGTCGCACCGGTGACGATGGTGATCATGAAGGTGCTTCGGAGATGGAGATCACAAGCACAAGATGATGATGGCCATATCATATCACTTATATTGATTGCATGTGATGTTTATCTTTTATGCATCTTATCTTGCTTTGATTGACGGTAGCATTATAAGATGATCTCTCACTAAATTCCAAGATAAAAGTGTTCTCCCTGAGTATGCACCGTTGCCAAAGTTCACGTGCCCAGACACCACGTGATGATCGGTTGTGATAAGCTCTACGTCCATCTACAACGGGTGCAAGCCAGTTTTGCACACGCAGAATACTCAGGTTAAACTTGACAAGCCTAGCATATGCAGGTATGCCCTCGGAACACTGAGGCCGAAAGATCGAGCGTGAATCATATAGTAGATATGATTAACATATTGATGTTCACCATTGAAAGCTAGTCCATTTCACGTGATGATCGGTTATGGTTTAGTTGATTTGGATCAGGTGATCACTTAGAAGATTAGAGGGATGTCTTTCTAAGTGGGAGTTCTTAAGTAATATGATTAATTGAACTTAAATTTATCATGAACTTAGTACCTGATAGTATCTTGCTTGTCTATGTTTGATTGTAGATAGATGGCCCGTGCTGTTGTTCCATTGAATTTTAATGCATTCCTTGAGAAAGCAAAGTTGAAAGATGATGGTAGCAATTACACGGACTGGGTCCGTAACTTGAGGATTATCCTCCTTGCTGCACCGAAGAATTATGTCCTGGAAGCACCGCTGGGTGCCAGGCCTGCTGCAGGAGCAACACCAGATGTTATGAACATCTGGCAGAGCAAAGCTGATGACTACTCAATAGTTCAGTGTGCCATGCTTTACGGCTTAGAATCGGGACTTCAACGATGTTTTGAACGGCATGGAGCATATGAGATGTTCCAGGAGTTGAATTTAATATTTCAAGCAAATGCCCGGATTGAGAGATATGAAGTCTCCAATAAGTTCTATAGCTGCAAGATGGAGGAGAATAGTTCTGTCAGTGAATATATACTCAAAATGTCTGGGTATCATAATCACTTGACTCAACTGGGAGTTAATCTTCCTGTTGATAGTGTCATTGACAGAGTTCTTCAATCACTGCCACCAAGCTACAAGAGCTTCGTGATGAACTATAACATGCAAGGGATGGATAAGACGATTCCCGAGCTCTTCATAATGCTAAAGGCTGCGGAGGTAGAAATCAAGAAGGAGCATCAAGTGTTGATGGTCAATAAGACCGCCAGTTTCAAGAAAAAGGGCAAAGGGAAGAAGAAGGGCAACTTCAAGAAGAACAACAAGCAAGTTGCTGCTCAGGAGAAGAAACCCAAGTCTGGACCTAAGCCTGAAACTGAGTGCTTCTACTGCAAGCAGACTGGTCACTGGAAGCGGAACTGCCCCAAGTATTTGGCGGATAAGAAGGATGGCAAGGTGAATAGAGGTATATGTGATATACATTTTATTGATGTGTACCTTACTAGAGCTCGCAGTAGGACCTGGGTATTTGATACTGGTTCTGTTGCTAATATTTGCAACTCGAAACAGGGACTACGGATTAAGTGAACACTGGCCAAGGACGAGGTGACGATGCGCGTGGGAAATGGTTCCAAAGTCGATGTGATCGCGGTCGGACGCTACCTCTACATCTACCTTCGGGATTAGTTTTAGACCTAAATAATTGTTATTTGGTGCCAGCGTTGAGCATGAACATTATATCTGGATCTTGTTTGATGCGAGACGGTTATTCATTTAAATCAGAGAATAATGGTTGTTCTATTTATATGAGTAATATCTTTTATGGTCATGCACCCTTGAAGAGTGGTCTATTTTTAATGAATCTCGATAGTAGTGATACACATATTCATAATGTTGAAGCCAAAAGATGCAGAGTTGATAATGATAGTGCAACTTATTTGTGGCACTGCCGTTTAGGTCATATTGGTGTAAAGCGCATGAAGAAACTCCATACTGATGGACTTTTGGAACCACTTAATTATGAATCACTTGGTACTTGTGAACCATGTCTCATGGGCAAGATGACTAAAACGCCGTTCTCCGGTACTATGGAGAGAGCAACAGATTTGTTGGAAATCATACATACAGATGTATGTGGTCCGATGAATGTTGAGGCTCGTGGGGGATATCGTTATTTTATCACCTTCACAGATGATTTAAGCAGATATGGATATATCTACTTCATGAAACATAAGTCTGAAACATTTGAAAAGTTCAAAGAATTTCATAGTGAAGTTGAAAATCATCGTAACAAGAAAATAAAGTTTCTACGATCTGATCGTGGAGGAGAATATTTGAGTTACGAGTTTGGTCTACATTTGAAACAAAGCGGAATAGTTTCGCAACTCATGCCACCCGGAACACCACAGCGTAATGGTGTGTCCGAACATCGTAACCGTACTTTACTAGATATGGTGCAATCTATGATGTCTCTTACTGATTTACTGCTATCGTTTTGGGGTGCTTTAGAGACGGCCGCATTCACGTTAAATAGGGCACCATCGAAATCCGTTGAGACGACGCCTTATGAACTATGGTTTGGCAAGAAACCAAAGTTGTCGTTTCTTAAAGTTTGGGGCTGCGATGCTTATGTGAAAAAGCTTCAAACTGATAAGCTCGAACCCAAATCAGAGAAATGTGTCTTCATAGGATACCCAAAGGAGACTGTTGGGTACACCTTCTATCACAGATCTGAAGGCAAGACATTCATTGCTAAGAATGGATCCTTTCTAGAGAAGGAGTTTCTCTCGAAAGAAGTGAGTGGGAGGAAAGTAGAACTTGATGAGGTAACCATACCTGCTCCCTTATTGGAAAGTAACTCATCATAGAAACCGGTTCCTGTGACGACTATACCAATTAGTGAGGAAGTTAATGATGATGATCATGAAATTTCAGATCAAGTTATTACTGAACCTCGTAGATCAACCAGAGTAAGATCCGTGCCAGAGTGGTATGGTAATCCTGTTCTGGAAGTCATGCTACTGGATCATGATGAACCTACGAACTATGAAGAAGCGATGGTGAGCCCAGATTTCGCAAAATGGCTTGAAGCCATGAAATCTGAGATGGGATCCATGTATGAGAACAAAGTGTGGACTTTGGTTGACTTGCCCAATGATCGGCAAGCAATTGAGAATAAATGCATCTTCAAGAAGAAGACTGACGCTGACGGTAATGTTACTGTCTACAAAGCTCGACTTGTTGCGAAAGGGTTTCGACAAGTTCAAGGGATTGACTATGATGAGACCTTCTCACCCGTAGCGATGCTTAAGTCTATCCGAATCATGTTAGCAATTGCCGCATTTTATGATTATGAAATTTGGCAAATGGATGTCAAAACTGCATTCCTGAATGGATTTCTGGAAGAAGAGTTGTATATGATACAACCGGAAGGTTTTGTCGATCCAAAGGGAACTAACAAAGTGTGCAAGCTCCAGCGATCCATTTATGGACTGGTGCAAGCCTCTCGGAGTTGGAATAAACGCTTTGATAGTGTGATCAAAGCATTTGGTTTTGTACAGGCTTTAGGAGAAGCCTGTATTTACAGGAAAGTGAGTGGGAGCTCTGTAGCATTTCTGATATTATATGTGGATGACATGTTGTTGATTGGAAATGATATAGAATTTCTGGATAGCATAAAGGGATACTTGAATAAGAGTTTTTCAATGAAAGACCTCGGTGAAGGTGCTTATATACTGGGCATTAAGATCTATAGAGATAGATCAAGACGCTTAATTGGACTTTCACAAAACACATAACTTGACAAAGTTTTGAAGAAGTTCAAAATGGATCAAGCAAAGAAAGGGTTCTTGCCTGTGTTACAAGGTGTGAAGTTGAGTAAGACTCAATGCCCGACCACTGCAGAAGATAGAGAGAAAATGAAAGATGTTCCCTATGCTTCAGCCATAGGCTCTATCATGTATGCAATGCTGTGTACCAGACCTGATGTGTTCCTTGCTATAAGTTTAGCAGGGAGGTACCAAAGTAATCCAGGAGTGGATCACTGGACAGCGGTCAAGAACATCCCGAAATACCTGAAAAGGACTAAGGCTATGTTTCTCGTTTATGGAGGTGACAAAGAGCTCAACATAAATGGTTACGTTGATGCAAGCTTTGACACTGATCTGGATGATTCTAAATCGCAAACCGGATACGTGTTTACATTGAACGGTGGAGCTGTCAGTTGGTGCAGTTCTAAACAAAGCGTCGTCGTGGGATCTACGTGTGAAGCAGAATATATAGCTGCTTTAGAAGCAGCAAATGAAGGAGTCTGGATGAAGGAGTTCATATCCGATCTAGGTGTCATACCTAGTGCATCGGGTCCAATGAAAATCTTTGTGACAATACTGGAGCAATTGCCTTAGCGAAGGAATCCAGATTTCACAAGAGAACCAAGCACATCAAGTGACACTTCAATTCCATCCGGGATTTAGTCCAGGTGGGAGACATAGAAATTTGCAAGATACATACGGATCTAAATGTTGCAGATCCGTTGACTAAGCCTCTTCCACGAGCAAAACATGATCACCACCAAGGCTCCATGGGTGTTAGGATCATCACAGTGTAATCTAGATTATTGACTCTAGTGCAAGTGGGAGACTGAAGGAAATATGCCCTAGAGGCAATAATAAAGTTATTATTTATTTCCTTATATCATGATAAATGTTTATTATTCATGCTAGAATTGTATTAACTGAAAACATAATACATGTGTGAATACATAGACAAACAGAGTGTCACTAGTATGCCTCTACTTGACTAGCTCGTTGATCGAAGATGGTTATGTTTCCTAACCATAGACATGAGTTGTCATTTGATTAACGGGATCACATCATTAGGAGAATGATGTGATTGACTTGACCTATTCCGTTAGCTTAGCACTTGATCATTTAGTTTGTTTCTATTGCTTTCTTCATAACTTATACATGTTCCTATGACTATGAGATTATGCAACTCCCATATACCGGAGGAACACTTTGTGTGCTACCAAACATCACAACATAACTGGGTGATTATAAAGGTGCTCTAGAGGTGTCTCCAAAGGTACTTGTTGGGTTGGCGTATTTCGAGATTAGGATTTGTCACTCCGATTGTCGGAGAGGTATCTCTAGGCCCTCTCGGTAATGCACATCACTTAAGCCTTGCAAGCATTGCAACTAATGAGTTAGTTGTGGAATGATGTATTACGGAACGAGTAAAGAGACTTGCCGGTAACGAGATTGAACTAGGTATTGAGATACCGACGATCGAATCTCGGGCAAGTAACATACCGATGACAAAGGGAACAACGTATGTTGTTATGCAGTCTGACCGATAAAGATCTTCGTAGAATATGTGGGAGCCAATATGAGCATCCAGGTTCCGCTATTGGTTATTGACCGGAGACATGACTCGGTCATGTCTACATAGTTCTCGAACCCGTAGGGTCCGCACGCTTAATGTTTCGATGCCGGTTATATTATGAGTTTATGAGTTTTGATGTACCGAAGGTTGTTCGGAGTCCCGGATGTGATCACGGACATGACGAGGAGTCTCGAAATGATTGAGACATGAAGATTGATATATTGGACGACTATATTTAGACACCGGAATGGTTTTGGGGGTTATCGGATATATACCGGAGTACCGGGGGGTTACCGGAAACCCCCCGGGGGTTATTGGGCCTCATGGGCCCAAAGTGCTGGAACAGGAGAGGCAGCAGGAGGTGGCACGCAGCCCCCCTTGCCCCAATCCTAATTGGGAAAGGGAAGGGGGCGCGGCCCCCCTTCTCCTTCCTTCTCTCCACCTCCTCCTTCCCCCTTCTCCTAGTTGGAATAGGAAAGGGGGACAAAACCTACTTGGAGTAGGATTGCCCCCCATTGGGCGCGCCTCCTCCTCTTGGCAGGCCCCTCCTCCTCCACTTCTTTATATACGTGGCCAGGGGCACCCCATAGACACAACAATTGATCTCTTGATCTCTTAGCCGTGTGCGGTGCCCCCTTCCACCATAATCCAGCTCGATCATATCGTAGCGGTGCTTAGGCGAAGCCCTGCATCAGTAGAACATCATCATCGTCACCACACCGTCGTGCTGACGGAACTCTCCCGTGAAGCTCTACTAGATTGGAGTTCGCGGGACGTCATCGAGCTGAATGTGTGCTGAACTCGGAGGTGCCTAGCGTTCGATACTTGGATCGGTCGGATCGTGAAGACGTACGACTACATCAACCGCGTTGTGCTAACGCTTCCGCTTTCGGTCTACGAGGGTACGTAGACACCACTCTCCCCTCTCATTGCTATGCATCACCATGATCTTGCGTGTGCGTAGGATTTTTTTTTGAAATTACTACGTTCCCCAACATGTTCAGTACTGGCTGACAACGGCATACGGGCCAACTGAAGAAGCCATTAGGGAGGAGTTCTTTCTTGAGATGGCCAGCATTGCACCACCAGGGGGAGAGCCGTGGCTGATCGCAGGAGACTTCAACATGATTTATGAAGCTAGAGACAAAAGCAACTCTAACCTGAACAGGAGGCTTATGGGAAGGTTCAGAAAAGCTTTAGACTTTGCGGGCTTAAAGGAAATCAAATGTCACAACAGAAGATTCATTTGGAGCAACAAAAGAGAGAACCCAACCTTCTGTAGCATCGATAAGTTCTTCTACAATGTAGATTGGGAGGTTTTGCACAATGGATTCATGCTGAATGCATCATCCACATCCTTCTCGGATCACTGCCCGCTGCTCCTCTCCCCTTGTGCTAGCCCACCAAGACCAGCAAGATTCAAGTTTGAAAACCACTGGTCCAAGTTTCCACACTTCCTAGAAACGGTGATGCATGCATGGAACAGACCAGTCTCACATGACTGTCCTTACATCAGACTGAAGGTGAAACTGCAGAGAACTGCAAAGGATTTAAGGATCTGGAGCAAATCACTATTCAGCAAGGCCAAGATGCAGTTCCATATAGCAAATGAAGTCATTTTAAGATTAGACATCGCCCAAGAGAATAGGCAGCTCACCCAGGAAGAATTTGCATTAAGGAAAATGCTCAAAACCAGAGTGCTCGGCCTTGCGGCAATTGAGAGAGCTAGAAGAAGACAGGCCTCCCGGGTGCTATGGATTAGGGCCGGAGATGCCAGCACAAAATTCTTCCACGCAAAGTGCAACAACAGAAGGAGAAAAAACTATATACACTCTCTGCAAACTGAAGGAGGGGAGGTTTTAACCCAGCACCAGGAGAAGGCCCAAGAGATTTTCAGACATTTTTCAAATCAGTTGGGCACAAGGAAAAACTGGCCTCTCACAATCAACTGGGATCAGCTTCAGTTACCTATTGTGACAGATGTGGTCTTAGATAACCCGTTCTCAGAGGGGGAGGTTTGGCCAGCGATTATGAGCTCTCCGGCAGAAAAAGCCTGAGGCCCCGACGGATACACCGGCCAGTTCTTCCGTTCGTGCTGGAGCATCATCAAAGACGACATCATGGCTGCCTTCTCCAAATTCTACCAGGTGATCAACACAAATTTTTCTGAGTTGAACAAGGCCTTCATCACGCTGCTACCTAAAAAAGAAGGTGCACGGGAAGTGAAGCATTTCAGACCTATCAGTTTGATGGGCTCGGTGGCGAAGCTGATTGCCAAAGTCCTATCTATGCGGCTGGCTGCGGTCATTCCTCAGATCATATACCCTGCGCAATCGGCTTTCCAAAAAGGAAAATGTATTCACGACAGTTATCTATACATCCAAGGATGCGTAAAATCTCTTCACAGAAGAAACAAGCCAGCTCCGCTCTTCAAATTAGACATAGAAAAAGCATTCGACTCCATTTCTTGGGATTATCTTCTAGAACTGCTTCAACGTCTAGGCTTCCCTGCAAGATGGAGAAACTGGATCTCCATTCTCGTCTCCACGGTGACATCCTCCTGTTTGTTAAATGGTGATGCAGGGCAGGCCATTTGCCACTTAAAGGGCCTGAGGCAAGGCGATCCACTCTCCCCTATGCTATTCATCATCGCCATCGACCCCCTCTACCGCCTCCTCGACGCTGCTGTAAATCTTGGCATCTTCTCTCCTCTGCTAGGAAGAGGTGCCAGCATGAGGATTAACCTCTATGCTGACGACGCTGTGATCTTCGCCAACCCGATCAGAGAGGAGGTCGACTCGCTGCTACATCTGCTCAATCTTTTCGGGGACGCCTGTGGTCTTCGCCTAAACCAAAGTAAATCCTCGGTGGCCCTGATTAGGTGCAACAGTATAGACATTGCCGACGTGCTGCATAGTTTCAGCGGCTCCATAGTGGGATTCCCAATGACTTACCTAGGCCTCCCGGTTTCCATTAGTAGAATTCGTTTAGTGCACCTTCAATTCCTCCTCGATAGAATTAGGGCTTGCCTCGCGGGATGGAAGGGTAGGCTTATGAATCTTGCTGGTCGTAGAATCCTCGTCCGTAGCGTGCTGTCAGCGCTACCAACTGAAGGAAATATGCCCTAGAGGCAATACTAAAGTTATTGTTTATTTCCTTATTTCATGATAAATGTTTATTATTCATGCTAGAATTGTATTAACCGGAAACATAATACATGTGTGAATACATAGACAAACAGAGTGTCACTAGTATGCCTCTACTTGACTAGCTCATTGAATCAAAGATGGTTAAGTTTCCTAGCCATAGACATGAGTTGTCATTTGATTAACGGGGTCACATCATTAGAGAATGATGTGATTGACTTGACCCATTCCGTTATCATAGCACTTGATCGTTTAGTTTGTTGCTATTGCTTTCTTCATGACTTATACATGTTCCTATGACTATGAGATTATGCAACTCCCATTTACCGGAGGAACACTTTGTGTGCTACCAAACGTCACAACGTAACTGGGTGATTATAAAGGTGCTCTACAGGTGTCTCCAAAGGTACATGTTGGGTTGGCGTATTTCGAGATTAGGATTTGTCGCTCCGATTTTCGGAGAGGTATCTCTGGGCCCTCTCGGTAATACACATCACTTAAGCCTTGCAAGCAATGCAACTAATAAGTTAGTTGCAAGATGATGTATTATGGAACGAGTAAAGAGACTTGCTGGTAACGAGATTGAACTAGGTATTGAGATACCGACGATCGAATCTCGGGCAAGTAACATATCGATGACAAAGGGAACAACGTATGTTGTTATGCCGTCTGACCGATAAAGATATTAATAGAATATGTAGGAGCCAATATGAGCATCCAGGTTCTGCTATTGGTTATTGACCGGAGACGTGTCTCGGTCATGTCTACATTGTTCGTAGGGTCCGCACGCTAAACGTTATGATGACAGTTTCATTATGAATTTATATATTTTGATGTACCGAAGGTTGTTCGGAGTCCCGGATATGATCACGGACATGACGAGGAGTCTCAAAATGGTCGAGACATAAATATCGATATATTGGACGGCTATATTTTTTTTGAGTAACTACTGCAAGGCACAGCCTCACAATCTTTTATTCCAAATGGAGCAATAGTCCAGTACAAGTTAACTATATACAAAAAGAAAGAAAAGAGAGCCAAGGGAGGCAAACTTACCTAAACCTACCTATAATGGACGGCTATATTCGGACACCGAAAGTGTTTCGGGTGATTTCAGAGAAAACCGGAGTGCCGGAAGGGTTACCGGAACCCCCCGGGGAAGTATTGCGCCTTAGTGGTCCTGAGGGGAGAGAGAGGGCAGCAGCCTAGGAGGTGGCGCGCCCCCTCCCATGGGGAGTCCAAATTGGACTAGGGGAGGGGGGCGCGGCCCCTCTTTCCCTCTCCCTCTCCCTCTCTTTCCTTCCCCCTTCTCTCTTCCTAGTTGGACTAGGAAAGGGGAGTCCTACTCCTACTAGGAGGAGGACTCCCCCCTCCTTGGCGCGCCCCAAGGGCCGGCCGGCCTCTCCCCCTTGCTCCTTTATATACAAGGGCAGGGGGCACCTCTAGACACACAAGTTGATCTTCGTGATCGTTCTCTTAGCCGTGTGCGGTGCCCCCCTCCACCATACTCCTCGATAATATTGTAGCGGTGCTTAGGCGAAGCCCTGTGACGGTAGAACATCAAGATCGTCACCATGCCGTCATGCTGACGGAACTCTTCCCCAACACTTTGCTGGATCGGAGTCCGGGGATCGTCATCGAGCTGAACGTGTGCAAAAACTCGGAGGTGCCGTAGTTTTGGTGGTTGATCGGTCGGGCCGTGAAGACGTACGACTACATCAACCGCGTCGTTATAACGCTTCCGCTTCCGGTCTACGAGGGTACGTAGACAACACTCTCCCCTCTCGTTGCTGTGCATCACCATGATCTTGCGTGTGCATAGGAATTTTTTTGAAATTACTACGTTCCCCAACAGTGGCATCCGAGCCTAGGTTTTATGTATTGATGTTATATGCACGAGTAGAACACAAGTGAGTTGTGGGAGATATAAGTCATACTGCTTACCAGCATGCCATACTTTGGTTCGGCGGTATTGTTGGATGAAGCGGCCCGAACTGACATTGCGCGTACGCTTACGCGAGACTGGTTCTACCGACGTGCTTTGCACACAGGTGGCTAGCAGGTGTCAGTTTCTCCAACTTTAGTTGAACCGAGTGTGGCTATGCCCGGTCCTTGCGAAGGTTAAAACAGCACCAACTTGAGAAACTATCGTTGTGGTTTTGATGCGTAGGTAAGAACGGTTCTTGCTCAGCCCATAGCAGCCACGTAAAACTTGCAACAACAAAGTAGAGAACGTCTAACTTGTTTTTGCAGGGCATGTTGTGATGTGATATGGTCAAGGCATGATGCTAAATTTTATTGTATGAGATGATCATGTTTTGTAACCAAGTTATCGGCAACTGGCAGGAGCCATATGGTTGTCGCTTTATTGTATGCAATGCAATCGCCCTGTAATGCTTTACTTTACCACTAAGCGGTAGCGATAGTCGTAGAAGCATAATATTGGCGAGACGACAATGATGCTACGATGGAGATCAATGTGTCGCGCCGGTGACGATGGTGATCATGACGATGCTTCAGAGATGGAGATCACAAGCACAAGATGATGATGGCCATATCATATCACTTATATTGATTGCATGTGATGTTTATCTTTTATGCATCTTATCTTGCTTTGATTGATGGTAGCATTATAAGATGATCTCTCACTAAATTTCAAGATAAAAGTGTTCTCGCTGAGTATGCACCATTGCCAAAGTTCCTCGTACCCAGACACCACGTGATGATCAGGTGTGATAAGCTCTACGTCCATCTACAACGGGTGCAAGCCAGTTTTTGCACACGCAGAATACTCAGGTTAAACTTGACGAGCCTAGCATATGCAGATATGGCCTCGGAACACTAAGACCGAAAGGTCGAGCGTGAATCATATAGTAGATATGATCAACATGTTGATGTTCACCATTGAAAGGTACTCCATTTCACGTGATGATCGGTTATGGTTTAGTTGATTTGGATCACGTGATCACTTAGAAGATTAGAGGGATGTCTTTCTAAGTGGGAGTTCTTAATTAATATGATTAATTGAACTTAAATTTATCATGAACTTAGTCCTGGTAGTATTAGCATATCTATGCCGTAGATCAATAGCTCGCGTTTAGCTCCCCTGTTTTATTTTTGATATGTTCCTAGAGAAAACTAAGTTGAAAGGTGTTAGTAGCAATGATGTGGACTGGGTCCGTGATCTGAGGTTTATCCTCATTGCTGCACAGAACAATTATGTCCTTGATGCACCGCTAGGTGACTGACCTATTGCAGGAGCAGATGCAGACGTTATGAACGTTTGGCTAGCTCAATATGATGACTACTTGATAGTTTAGTGCACCATGCTTAACAGCTTAGAATCAGGATTTCAAAGACGTTTTGAACGTCATGGACCATATGAGATGTTCCAGGAGTTGAAGTTAATATTTCAAGTAAACACCCGAGTTGAGAGATATCACTAGTAGAAAAAGGGTCAAATGTGAAGCACATTAGTGCCGGTTTGAATTTCAGCCGGCACTAATGTGACCATTAGTGCCGGTTCCAACGGCTAGGCGGGCGGGTATCATTAGTACCAGTTCGTGGGTAACCTTTAGTACCGGTTCATGCCATGAACCGGTACTAATGAGGCTGTGTCAGGCTATGGTCAGTCTGGGGCCCCCACGAAGACCTTTAGTACCGGTTCATGCCATGAACCGGTACTAGAGTTTATTTGTAAGCTGATTTTTAGTCCCACCTCGCTAAGAGAGAGGCAGTATGAGCGGTTTATAAGCCGTGAGTGCATAGACAATGACGAAGAGTTGCAATGCTCACCTACATGTTGATTAGCTTCAAGCCTTGCGGAATAGCATAGATTGCACTGAGCTATGTGCAGTGCAGTCTACACTATTCCGAATGGCTTGAAGCAAATTAACCAGCATTGCACCTCTTTTTTATTTTTAATAACTTATTTGAACTCCAGACTTCTTTTGTGTTCAGTATGCAGCATTCAAAGCAACGTCATCAATTTCCAACATGTTCTGACATCATTTGTTGTTTTTCGGTCATTTACCTAATTGTTTAGAGAGCTAAATGATCGTGAAATTGAAAATCACTACAAAATGAATCCTGAAAATGTTGAAACTTGGCATGGTATCATCATATCACCGGCATTGCATGCGCGAAAGAGTAGAGAGGGTCACGGCAAAAACTGGACGCACTTCGTGTACAAACTGGACAAACTCTTTGAGAGTATCAGGGTTCCGGACGAGAACTCATCTGTTACATGGCCACTTCAATATTTTTTAAACTTATTTGAACTCCGGACTTCTTTTGTGTTCAGTATGCAGCATTCAAAGTGACGTCATCAATTTCCAACATGTTCTGACATCATTTGTTGTTTTTCGGTCATTTACCTAATTGTTTAGAGAGCTAAATGACCGTGAAATTGAAAATCACTACAAAATGAATCCTGAAAATGTTGAAACTTGGCATGGTATCATCATATCACCCGCATAGCATGCGCGAAAGAGTAGAGAGGGTCACGGCAAAAACTGTACGCACTTCGTGTACAAACTGGACAAACTCTTTCGGAGTATCAGGGTTTCGGACGAGAACTCATTTGTCACATGGCCACTTCAATGGTTTTTAAACTTATTCGAACTCCGGACTTCTTTTGTGTTCAGTATGCAACATTCAAAGTGACGTCATCAATTTCCAACATGTTCTGACATCATTTGTTGTTTTTCGGTCATTTACCTAATTGTTTAGAGAGCTAAATGACCATGAAATTGAAAATCACTACAAAATGAATCCTGAAAATGTTGAAACTTGGCATGGTATCATCATATCACCCGCATAGCATGCGCGAAAGAGTAGAGAGGGTCACGGCAAAAACTGGACGCACTTCGTGTACAAACTGGACAAACTCTTTCGGAGTATCAGGGTTTCGGACAAGAACTCATCCGTTACACGGCCACTTCAATGTTTTTTAAACTTATTTGAACTCCAGACTTCTTTTGTGTTTAGTATGCAGCATTCAAAGCGACGTCATCAATTTCCAACATGTTCTGACATCATTTGTTGTTTTTCGGTCATTTACCTAATTGTTTAGAGAACTAAATGACCGTGAAATTGAAAATCACTACAAAATGAATCTTGAAAATGTTGAAACTTGGCATGGTATCATCATATCACCCGCATAGCATGCGCGAAAGAGTAGAGAGGGTCACGGCAAAAACTAGACGCACTTCGTGTACAAACTAGACAAACTCTTTCGGAGTATCAGGGTTTCGGACGAGAACTCATCTGTCACATGGCCACTTCAATGTTTTTTAAACTTATTCGAACTCCGGACTTCTTTTGTGTTCAGTATGCAGCATTCAAAGCGACGTCATCAATTTCCAACATGTTCTGACATCATTTGTTGTTTTTCGGTCATTTACCTAATTGTTTAGAGAGCTAAATGACCGTGAAATTGAAAATCACTACAAAATGAATCCTGAAAATGTTGAAACTTGGCATGGTATCATCATATCACCCGCATAGCATGCGCGAAAGAGTAGAGAGGGTCACGGCAAAAACTGGACGCACTTCGTGTACAAACTGGACATACTCTTTCAGAGTATAAGGGTTTCGGACGAGAACTCATCTGTTACACGACCACTTCAATGTTTTTTAAACTTATTTGAACTCCGGACTTCTTTTGTGTTCAGTATGTAGCATTCAAAGCGACGTCATCAATTTCCAACATGTTCTGACATCATTTGTTGTTTTTCGGTCATTTACCTAATTGTTTAGAGAGCTAAATGACTGTGAAATTGAAAATCACTACAAAATGAATCCTGAAAATGTTGAAACTTGGCATGGTATCATCATATCACCCGCATAGCATGCGCGAAAGAGTAGAGAGGGTCACGGCAAAAACTGGACGCACTTCGTGTACAAATTGGACAAACTCTTTCGGAGTATCAGGGTTTCGGACGAGAACTCATCTGTTACACGGCCACTTCAATGTTTTTTAAACTTATTTGAACTCCGGACTTCTTTTGTGTTCAGTATGCAGCATTCAAAGCGACGTCATCAATTTCCAACATGTTCTGACATCATTTGTTGTTTTTCGGTCATTTACCTAATTGTTTAGAGAGCTAAATGACCGTGAAATTGAAAATCACTACAAAATGAATCCTGAAAATGTTGAAACTTGGCATGGTATCATCATATCACCCACATAGCATGCGCGAAAGAGTAGAGAGGGTCACGAAAAAAACTGGACGCACTTCGTGTACAAACTGGACATACTCTTTCGGAGTATGAGGGTTTCGGACGAGAACTCATCTGTTACACGGCCACTTCAATGTTTTTTAAACTTATTTGAACTCCGGACTTCTTTTGTGTTCAGTATGCAGCATTCAAAGCAACGTCATCAATTTCCAACATGTTCTGACATCATTTGTTGTTTTTCGGTCATTTACCTAATTGTTCAGTATGCAGCATTCAATTTCCAGAAGAAAATAAATAGAAGAAAAGAAATAATGCAGAAAATAAAAAACTATACAAAAAAATTACTCAAAAATAAATAGAAGAAAATAAATAATGCAGAAAAGAAAAAACTATACAAAAAAATTACTTAAAAATAAATAGAAGAAAATAAATAATGCAGAAAAGAAAAAACTATATAAAAAACTACTCAAAAATAAATAGAAGAAAATAAATAATGCAGAAAAGAAAAAACTATATAAAAAATTTGTTGGCGTGCTGCCCAGTGGGCCTACCAGACCTAGGGTGTGCAAATGCAGGCCCAGAAGGGCCAGCAGGCTCACAGGGCAGCGTGCCCTAGTTAATTAGGCCCAGAAGCCTGCTATATAGAGAAGCTCGAAGGAGCAGCCACGACTGGGTTTATAAACCAGTGCGGCTGCCCTTCGCTCGGCGAGGTGGGACTAAACAATTGTGCACCGCCGGTGGCAGCGCACAACCTTTAGTACCGGTTGGTGGCTCCAACCGGTACTAAAGGGGGGGGTCTTTAGTACCGGTTCGTGGCACGAACCGGTACTAAAGGGGCCGTTTCCCGCCCCTTGGCCCGGCGAAAATTGGCCTTTAGTACCGGTTGGTGGCTCCAACCGGCACTAAAGACCCCTCCTATATATATGGAACCTACGAAAAAATCAGTTCATCGACCACCAGTAGTTCTTCTCGATCCAAACTTCTTCGCCGCGCGCCGGTCGCCCCATCGCGCGCCGCCCTCGCCGCCCCCGCCGCCCGTCGCCGTCACCGCCCGACCCGTCGCCCCCGCCGCGCCCGTACGTTGTCGCCGCCTCTCGCCCGCCGCGCCCGTCCCCCCGTCGTCGCCCGCCACCGCCCGTACGCTGCCGTCCCCCGGTCGTACGTACACACACACACATTGTTATTTTTTACTTATTTTCTATTTTCTGTTGTTTAGATTAATGTTAGATAAATTACGTAGATAATAATGTTAGAATGTTAATGGTTAGATGAATTATATGGAAAAGATGTTAAATATTAATGTCAAATATATTTTACATGAATTAGAACAAGTTGAACTAGTTGAATTAGTATAGCTAGATATTAATTAGGTATATATATGAGATTATTTGAACTAGTTGAATTAATATAACTAGTTTATTTTTAGTATGAAAATTAATAGAACAAGTTTATTTTTAGTAAAAAAAATTAGGTATATGAGATTTGATGATCTAATCAAAATATTACTATATAGAACTACCTACTTTATTTTAGTAAGAAATTAATAGAACTAGTTTATTTTTAGTAAATGCTTGGTTGAATTAACAGAACTAGTTTATTTAGTTGAATTAATAGAACTAGTAAGTGTTTAATGTTTCACCTATATATGAACATATATGTTAGATATTAGATGAATTAGTTCAATTAATTAGTTGAACTAGTTAGTTGAATTAGTTTAATTAATTAGGTATATTCTTCGTAAGTGCTTAGTTGAACTAGTTGAATTAACAGAATTAGTTGAATTAATAGAACTAATAAGTGTTTAATGTTTCACCTATGAACATAGGAATGTCGTCTAACGACGAACACGATTTCATTATGTGTGAATACTGCGAAGACCAACGCGGCCTGTGCGGCCAAAATTTTCTAGTTGATGATAGATGCTTCAGCATCAAGCTGGATGAGAACTTCGAAGTGGATACAGTAAGTCACAACGACAAGTCTTTTTTCGTAATTAAGCATGACTTATGCTTCATTTTGCTTCACCTTTTAATTTTAATTTTTCACTATTCTACTAGCGTATCCCCTGCCATGCAAGAATTTTTGTCTTGGATAAGATAGGTTTCAGTCCTAACGAAACTATGGAGGTAAAAAGAGTTTACTTGAAGACCGAGCATGGTTATACCTTCAATGTCAAATTATACAATGCAGACACATACACCTATTTTGAATGCAAAACTTGGCTAATAGAGACATCTGGGTCGATGTGCAGACGCCTCCAATTCTACCATTATGTAAGTTTCTCAACCATATTTATGTCTTCGATATGAGATTATTTGAACCAGTTGAATAATTAATAGATCTCAATTAATATTGACAGCTTACTTCCAGTCAAGCAAACATGTCTGGCGCTTGGTAGACAGGACCATCCACTGTCTCGGGGCTGAACTAAACTGCGAGGAGACAAGTCATTATGTTTCATGGCTTGAGGATCTTGATGCTGTCAAGACAAATTTCTTTCCTGCACTTAGAAATGTTAGTACTCAAAACGTGCGACCAATAGTGTTCGTACTGAACTACGGTCACATATATTTAGGAAAGATGGTAAGATTTCTACTATCTCTTCTCAGTGCATCTTTTGCATACATTATATTTTTAAGCTAAACTTCATTGCTAAGTATGTTACTATACGATGTTCTTCAACAGGGACTCCCGATGAATGTTGTGCCTGATTGGATCGAGACTAAAGGTACCATGAATATTGTTAGCTTACGGCCAAGATATCCTACAATGCACTTTAGTGCATTCAGGATTTCTAATAGTGAGGAATGCTTAATAGTAAAAGACTGGAGCAAAATTGTGAACGATCACAGAGAAGTACTAGGGGGCAGCAATCAGAAGCGCAACCCACGATTAGGAGACAGGTTCATCTGCATGCTCCAATATGATGAATCAGCAAAGCTATACATGTTCTATGCTATTCTACCTGAGAGAGAGCAGCAGGAGTGATTAATTAGCTAGTTCATGCTCTTAGTACTTGTCCTCTCATGTCCGTGTTCTTCGTCCTGAACTTAATCTCAAACAGTGATTTGCTTTTGTGGTGTTATGAACGCTTATAATATCATTACCATGTTGAACTCGATGATATCTTTGCTATGAAAACCATTGGTGATGATATATATGATGCAAGAGTTTTTATATTAATTAATATGATGATGATGATGATGAGTTATTATATCATTTATATCATTTACGATACTACACATCACCATTATATTAGTACCGATAAAATACCAGCAAACGAAAAAGAATTAAAATGGAAAACACAAAATTAAATGAAAAAGAAATCATAAAACCAAAAAACCCCCAAACATTTTAGTACCGGTTGGTGTTACCAACCGGTACTAAAGGGCTCCCGGCCCTCGGAGCTGGCTTGTGCCACGTGGTTGCCCTTTAGCACCGGTTCGTGTTGAACCGGTACTAAAGGGGGGGGGCCTTTAGTGCCCACACTTTAGTGCCGGTTATGGAACCGACACTAAAGGGCCTTACGAACCGGTGCTATTGCCCGGTTCTGCACTAGTGTATGAAGTCTCCAACAAGTTCTATAGCTAAAAGATGGAGGAGAATAGCTCAAGCAGTGAGCATGTGCTCAGATTGTCTGGGTACTACAATTGCTTGAATCAAGTGGGAGTTAATCTTCCAGATAAAATAGTGATTGACAGAATTCTCCAGTCACCATCACCAAGTTAGTAGAACTTCATGATGAACTATAATATGCAAGGGATAACGGAAACGATTCTTAAGCTCTTCGTGATGCTGAAATCGACGAAGGTAGAAATCAAGAAAAGCATCAAGTGTTGATGGTAAAAATACTAGTTTCAAGTAAAGGGACAAAGGGAAGAAAGGGGAAATTCAAGAAGAATGGCAAACAAGTTGCTGCTCAAGTGAAAAAACCCAAGTCTGGACCTAACCCTGAAACTGAGTGCTTCTACTGCAAAGGGACTGGTCATTGGAAGCGGAACTACCCCAAGTAATTGGCGGATAAGAAGGATGGCAAAGTGAACAAAGGTATGTTTGATATACGGATTATTGATGTGTATTTTACTAGTGTTCGTAGCAACCCCCCGGTATTTGATACTGCTTCAGTTGCTAAGAGTAGTAACTCGAAACGGGAGTTGCAGAATGAACAGAGACTAGTTAAGGGTGAAGTGACGATGTGTGTTGGAAGTGGTTCCAAGATTGATATGATCATCATCGCACACTCCCTATACTTTCGGGATTAGTGTTGAACCTAAATAAAGTGTTATTTGGTGTTTGCATTGAGCATGAATATGATTTGATCATGTTTATTGCAATACGGTTATTCATTTAAGCAAGAGAATAAATTGTTGTTCTGTTTACATATATGGTTACACACCCAATGAAAATGGTTCATTGGATCTCGATCGTAGTGATACACATATTCATAATATTGAAACCAAAAGATGCAAAGTTAATAATGATCGTGCAACTTATTTGTGGCACTGCCGTTTAGGTCATATTGTTGTAAAGCGCATGAAGAAAATCCATGCTGATGGGTTTTTGGAATCACTTGATTATGAATCAGTTGATGCTTGCGAAGCATGCCTCATGGGCAAGATGACTAAGACTCCGTTCTCCGGAACAATGGAGCGAGCAACAGATTTGTTGGAAATCATACATACTGATGTATGTGGTCCGATGAATATTGAGACTCGCGACAGGTATCATTATTTTCTGATCTTCACAGATGATTTGAGCAGATATGAGTATATCTACTTGATGAAACACAAGTCTGAAATATTTGAAAAGTTCAAAGTGTTTCAGAGTGAAGTGGAGAATCATCGTAACAAAAATAAAAATTTGGACGATATGATCGCAGAAGTAAAATATTTGAGTTACGAGTTTGGCCTTCAGTTAAAACAATGTGAAATAGTTTCACTACTCACGCCACCTGGAACACCACAGTGTAATGGTGTGTCCGAACGTCGTAACCGTGCTTTATTAGATATGGTGCGATCTATGATGTCTCTTACCGATTACCGCTATCGTTTTGGGATTATGCATTAGAGACAGCTACATTCACGTTAAATAGGGCACCATCTAAATCCGTTGAGACGACGCCGTATGAACTGTGGCTTGGCGAGAAACCTAAGCTGTCGTTTCTTAAAGTTTGGGACTGCGATGCTTATGTGAAAAAGTTTCAACTTGATAAGCTCGAACCCAAATCGGAGAAGTAAATCTTCATAGGATACCCAAAAGAAAATGTTGGGTACACCTTCTATCACAGATCCGAAGGCAAGATATTCATTGCTGAGAATGGATCCTTTCTAGAGAAGAAGTTTCTCTCGAAAGAAGTGAGTGGGAGGAAAGTAGAACTTGATGAAGTAACTGTACATGCTCCCTTATTGGAAAGTAGTTCATCACAGAAATTTGTTCCTATGACTACTACACCAATTAGTGAGGAAGCTAATGATGATGATCATGTAACTTCAGAGCAAGTTACTACCGAATCTCGTAGGTAAACCAGAGTGAGATCCGCACCAGAGTGCTACGGTAATCCTATTCTGCAGGTCATGTTACTTGACCATGACGAGCCTATGAACTATGAGGAAGCAATGATGAGCCCAGATTCCACGAAATGGCTTGAGGCCATAAAATCTGAGATGGGATCCATGTATGAGAACAATGTGTGGACTTTGGTTGACTTGACCGTTGATCGGCAAGCCATAAAAAATAAATGGATCTTCAAGAGGAAGACGGACGCTGATAGTAGTGTTACTATCTACAAAGCTAGAATTGTCGCAAAAGGTTTTCGACAAGTTCAAGGTGTTGACTACGATGAGAGTTTCTCACTCGTATCTATGCTTAAGTCTGTCCGAATCATGTTAGCAATTGCCGCATTTTATGAAATCTGGCAAATGGATAAACAAAATTGCATTCCTTAATGGATTTATTAAAGAAGAGTTGTATATGATGCAACCAGAATGTTTTTTCAATCCTAAAGGTACTAACAAAATATGCAAGCTCCTGCGATCCATCTATGGACTGGTGCAAGCATCTCGGAGTTGGAATATACGCTTTGATAAGTTAATCAAAGCATATAGTTTTATACAGACTTGCGGTGAAGCCTGTATTTACAAGAAAGTGAGTGGGAGCACTACAGCATTTCTGATAAGTATATGTGCATGACATATTGTTGATCAGAAATAATGTAGAATTATTCTGCAAAGCATAAAGGAGTGTTTGAAAGGAGTTTTTCAAAGAAAGACCTCGGTGAAGCTGCTTACATATTGAGCATCAAGATCTATAGAGATAGATCAAGACGCTTGATAATTTTTCAATGAGTACATACCATGACAAGTTTTTGATGTAGTTCAAAATGGAACAGTCAAAGAAAGAGTTCTTGCCTGTGTTTCAAGGTGTGAAATTGAGTAAGACTCAAAGCCCGACCACGGCAGAAGATAGAGAGAGAATGGAATTCATTCCCTATGCCTCAGCCATCGGTTCTATAAAGTATGCCATGTTGTGTACCAGACCTATTGTGTACCCTGCCCTGAGTTTGGCAAGGTAGTACAACAGTGATCTAGGAGTAGATCACTGGACATTGGTCAAAATTATCCTTAGTGGAATAAGGATATGTTTCTCGATTATGGAGGTGACAAAAGGTTCATCATAAAGGGTTACGTTGATGCAAGTTCTGACACTAATCCAGATAACTCTAAATCTCAATCTGGATATATATTGAAAGTGGGAGCAATTAGCTAGAGTAGCTCTGTGGTGAGCATTGTTGACATAGAAATTTGCAAAATACTTACGGATCTGAATGTGGCAGACCTGTTGACTAAACTTCTCTCACAAGCAAAACATGATCACACCTCAGTACTCTTTGGGTGTTAATCACAAAGCGATGTGAACTAGATTATTGACTCTAGTAAACCCTTTGGGTGTTGGTCACATGACGATGTGAACTATGGGTGTTAATCACATGGTGATGTGAACTATTGATGTTAAATCACATGGCGATGTGAACTAGATTATTGACTCTAGTGCAAGTGGGAGACTGAAGGAAATATGCCCTAGAGGCAATACTAAAGTTATTATTTATTTCCTTATTTCATGATAAATGTTTATTATTCATGCTAGAATTGTATTAACCGGAAACATAATACATGTGTGAATACATAGACAAACAGAGTGTCACTAGTATGCCTCTACTTGACTAGCTCGTTGAATCAAAGATGGTTAAGTTTCCTAGCCATAGACATGAGTTGTCATTTGATTAACGGGGTCACATCATTAGAGAATGATGTGATTGACTTGACCCATTCCGTTATCATAGCACTTGATCGTTTAGTTTATTGCTATTGCTTTCTTCATGACTTATACATGTTCCTATGACTATGAGATTATGCAACTCCCGTTTACCGGAGGAACACTTTGTGTGCTACCAAACGTCACAACGTAACTGGGTGATTATAAAGGTGCTCTACAGGTGTCTCCAAAGGTACATGTTGGGTTGGCGTATTTCAAGATTAGGATTTGTCGCTCCGATTGTCGTAGAGGTATCTCTGGGCCCTCTCGGTAATACACATCACTTAAGCCTTGCAAGCAATGCAACTAATAAGTTAGTTGCAAGATGATGTATTACAGAACGAGTAAAGAGACTTGCTGGTAACGAGATTGAACTAGGTATTGAGATACCGACGATCGAATCTCGGGCAAGTAACATACCGATGACAAAGGGAACAACGTATGTTGTTATGCGGTCTGACCGATAAAGATCTTTGTAGAATATGTAGGAGCCAATATTAGCATCCAGGTTCCGCTATTGGTTATTGACCGGAGACGTGTCTCGGTCATGTCTACATTGTTCTCGAACCCGTAGGGTCCGCACGCTTAACGTTACGATGACAGTTTCATTATGAGTTTATATATTTTGATGTACCGAAGGTTGTTCGGAGTCCCGAATATGATCACGGACATGACGAGGAGTCTCGAAATGGTCGAGACATAAAGATCGATATATTGGACGGCTATATTTGGACACCAGAAGTGTTTCGGGTGATTTCGGAGAAAACCGGAGTGCCGGAAGGGTTACCGGAACCCCCCGGGGAAGTATTGGGCCTTAGTGGGCCTGAGGGGAGAGAGAGGGCAGCAGCCCAGGAGGTGGCGCACCCCCTCCCATGGGGAGTCCGAATTGGACTAGGGGAGGGGGGCGCGGCCCCTCTTTCCCTCTCCCTCTCCCTCTATTTCCTTCCCCCTTCTCTCTTCCTAGTTGGACTAGGAAAGGGGAGTCCTACTCCTACTAGGAGGAGGACTCCCCCTCCTTGGCGCGCCGCAAGGGCTGGCCGGCCTCTCCCCCTTGCTCCTTTATATACAGGGGCAGGGGGCACCTCTAGACACACAAGTTGATCTTCATGATCGTTCTCTTAGCCGTGTGCGGTGCCCCCCTTCAGCATAATCCTCGATAATATTGTAGCGGTGCTTAGGCGAAGCCCTGCAACGGTAGAACATCAAGATCATGACCACGCCGTCGTGCTGACGGAACTCTTCCCTGACACTTTGCTGGATCGGAGTCCGGGGATCGTCATCGAGCTGAACGTGTGCAAAAACTCGGAGGTGCCGTAGTTTCGGTGCTTGATCGGTCGGGCCGTGAAGACGTACGACTACATCAACCGCGTTGTTATAACGCTTCTGCTTCCGGTCTACGAGGGTACATAGACAACACTCTCCCCTCTCGTTGCTGTGCATCACCATGATCTTGCGTGTGCGTAGGAAATTTTTTGAAATTACTACGTTCCCCAACACCAACATTTGCGATGACGGTGCTGCGGCTCCCAAAAAAGCTTCTGAAGGATATTAACAAGGCCTGGTGGTGATTCCTCTGGGCGCATGATGAAGAATTGTCAGGCGGAAAGTGCAAAGTAAACTGGAAAACTGTATGCTCTCCCACCCAAAAGGGCGGGCTAGGCATTCAGGATCTTCACCTTTTCGGCAGAGCACTACGTCTCCGGTGGCTTTGGCTGGAATGGATGTAGCCGGACAGGCCTTGGAAAGCTTTCCCAATCCCGTGCGACAGCAATGACAGGGGCCTCTTCACTCGAGTCACGAAGATTGCCATTGGAGATGGCACGAAGACGAAATTTTGGACCTGTCACTGGTTGGGAGATGAACCACTCTGCCAAACTTCCCCAATGTTGTTCAAGCGATCTAGAAGCAAGCTTAAAAACAGTGGCTGAGGCTCTACAAAACGATAGCTGGATCCGCAACCTTGGTAATGGGCGGTATGTATAAATTGTCCATGATGTGGTCAGGTTGGCACGCATGATCAGAGAGCATGGAGGAATGATCAATGAGCAACGGGAAGATGTGATCATTTGGACATGAAACGGAAAAGGATCCTACTCCACGAGCTCTGCCTACAATGCCCAGTTCGAAAACCTACCAAACAATGGAATTAAATCGGCCATTTGGAAGGTATGGGCCCCTGGCAAGATTAAAATCTTCTCCTGGCTGATTCATCGGGATAGAGTGTGGTGTAATGACCGTTTGCAACGTCGACGATGGCCAAACCCATACTTCTGCCAGTTTTGCCTCAAAAACCTGGAGTCCTCTGTTCGCCTATTCTGGAACTGCCCATTCACGCGAACAGTCTGGGCAAAGGTGGCGGAATGGAAAGGATGTTCGTTGCTCGCCCTGCCTCTGTAGGATCGGCGATGCACACCCTCGGCAGTTAAGGCCATTGTGGATGCAACAAGAGCGGAAAACATGAGGGGAGTGAAGAATATGATCATGGCTACCACCTGGGCAATTTGGATGGAAAGAAACAACTGTACCTTCAGAACGAAGAACGCTGTTTTGAAGGATGTCATCGACGCCATTCGACGCATGATGGAGCACTGGCGGCTAGCCGGAGCAAAATCTATTGAGCCCCCTTTTGGGGATTTAGGTGCGATATAGTTTCTTATGGTTCTTTTTGCTGGGAGCTGCAGGCCGAAGGCCCCCCTCTGTTGTATCTTTTCTTTCTTCCCTTGATCGCTTGATCAAACTCTGTTTTCCACATGCTCTCTTCTAAATCAATCAAAGCCAGCCAAGCTAGATCTTTCAAAAAAAATTATCTATCTTAGAAGAAGCGATGATTCCTTTATCTATCTTAAAGAGTTGGGGGTGCAGGGAATCGCTAGAGTTGTTTTCCAGTGCGGTGGCTAGCACAGTTGTGGGAGGAGATAGAGGGGATGGCGGGGCGGCGCTAGCCGCCAACTGTGGGGGCGGAGGCAGGTGGTTATGTCTGGGCTGGCCGGCGGCTGCGTTAGGAAGAAGCTAGACGTAAAAGATGAACAGTACGGTGATCTATTTACAGACATTAGGTAAAGATCAGACGGTCTAGAATAGAATAGAAGTGACTGATGGAACTTTTTTTTCAAGCACCGCATGCATAGTCGGTTCTACTATTTTTTGAATGTTATATCACTGAAAGTAGAATAGAAGTGACTGATGGAACTTTTTTTTTCAAGCACCGCATGCATAGTCGGTTCTACTATTTTTTTGAATGTTATATCACTGGAAGGCATATGTTTACTCGAGCGAGCAAGCAGGTGGATGGCCGACCCAACGGCTCTCGTACGGATAGGTGACTCGGAGGCGATGTCGACGGCGAGTTTGTCCCCTGCGTGGCCACGGCGTCGGAGGTCAGCTGGACGGCGGTGCATTCCACTGAGGGGCGCGCGCGGTGGAGTCTCGCTCCCGGGGGGCGGCCCCCTGGTTCGTCCCCTTCGGGCAGCAGGTTCTGGGCGTTGGCGGGGGAAGACTCCGACGAAGATGCAGATGCAGATAACCAGGTAAGCAGTCAAGTGAGTGGTGGTGGTTCGCCGAGGCCACGCGAGGCATGCTCGGTGGGTGACTTTGTCGCCCGAGCGGAGGAGCTTGGGGCTCCTTCAAGGCTAGTTGCCGGCACGCTTTTGCACCTGGCGGTCATGGTGACCGTGGTCTGGCGTTGCGGATCTGGCGTCCGCCCAGGGACGTGGATGCGGGCCCAGAGGGCCGCTTGTGCGCCCAGATGGAGGCGGGGCACCGGGCCTGGAGGTGGCGCTGCCGTCCGTGGCCTCGTCGTGCTCGCCGGTGTCGACAAGGGTCGGCGGCGGCGGCGGGGTCGCCCTGCCAGGGAGCCGGGCGACCAGGCTAGGGTTTCGCTGGCTCGGGCTGACGAGCCTGATTCCTGGTTGGCCCGGAGCCATGGCCCAGTCTGCCTGTGGTTGTTCTGGGGGCCACAGAAGCCGCTCCGCCCGTCTCTCAGCCTGCTGGGGTGTGGCCCTAGCCTGCTGGGTTGCAGGGGTGCACTCTGGTCGCTGGGTCATACCCTCCTGGGACGCTGGCCTTGTGTGCTCCTGCGGCCAGGCCCAGGCCCAATGCGGTGGCAGACGCGCGCCTGCCCCCATCCCCTTATAAGTGGCGGTGGCTGCCGAGGGGTGCCCTAGATCTCACTCTAGGGTTTCCCGCTTCCCCCTCGCAAGTGCGGCGCTTTGGTCATCTCGCTCGTCGCCTGATCCATTCTGCTCCCCCTCCCCCCTCGCGCGTTCGTTCGCAGACGCGGTGCTGGTGGGATCCCGTCGCATGGATAAGCCACCCATGTCGCCGCCGGCCCCGGCAGCCAAGCATCAGCGTGAGCTGGATCTGCGGGCGCAGACGCTCTCCAAGAGGCCGACGGGCCCGGCGGAGGACGGTGGCTGGGGGAGTGCGAGCGCAATAAGAAGAAGAAGGAGGAGTACAAGCGGCGGGCTTTGGAGCAGAAGAAGGAGCTCAAGAGGAAGGAGTCCCAACACGCTCTCTGTGGCGAACGGATTGGGGATCCCTTTGCCAAGAAGCAGAAGCAGAAGGGGGGAGCTCGGCGGAGCTCAAGCAGGCGCCGCTGGCCCTGACGGCTGGGCCGTCGGCTTCGAAGGGTTCGACAGAGGCCCCCATCCCCATGGAGGAGACGGACGGGCCAGAATGCTTCAAGTGTGGCCGGGTGGGCCATTACCAAAACATGTGTTTCTTCAAGCCTCTGTGTGTCATTTGCCATGAGGAGGGGCATGCCTCGGCGCACTGCCCGACGTGGGGAAGGCCCCTGATGCTGCAGATTATGGGCAATGCCATCCCTGACGAGGGCTTCTTCTGCCTGCCTTTCATGGAGACGGAGGGCGAAGAGGTGCGCGCTCAGCTGGTGGCAGATGCGGCCGTCATCTCCGTGGCGCCTGGGCTGCTGTCGGTTCCCATCTTGGAGGCGGAACTCCCCCACCTCTTCGAATGGGAGTGGGACTGTAAGGTGACAGCGGTCGCCGAGAACTTGTTCTCGGTCGTCTTCCCCAACAAGACCATGCTGCGGATGGAGACCCGCAGCGGAAAGCTCTTCCTCTCCCTCAACAATATCATGCCTGAGATCAAGGAATCTCTCCTGGAGGAGCCCAAGGCCGAGATGATGCCAGACGTGTGGGTCAAGCTGTGGGGCGTGCCCCCCAAGCATCATCGTGCGGATCACCTCTTGGCCGAGACCGTCATGATTGGCCGCCCCATGGAGGTGGACAAGGCGTTGCTGGCGGGGCTCGTGCCAACGCAGATGCGTTTCGCCTGCCACTCCCCGACCAAGCTACGTGGTTACGTCCAACTCTGGTTCAACAGCGAGGGATACACCATTCGGATGGAGGCCGAGTCGGATGGTCTGCAGGGCGCAGCGCCCCCTCCCCCAGCTATCTCGGACAAGGGCTCGGATGGCAAAGACAAGGATCATGACATGAGCATGGGTGATGACTCAATTGATACGACGTCGTGGGACAAGTTGGGTCTCAAGGACAAGGATTCGGCGGCCGCCGCTCCTGCAGGGGGGGTGCGACTGACAAGGGGGAGCGACAAGTTGGAGTGGGCAGCAATGAGACGGCTTTTAACCAGTACGACTCCAACATCTCGCTTGGCCTCGACATCAACAAGGGCGTCTCAGCCTCCTGCGACTCGGTGGGACGCTTGATGCTCGTCCCCGACGGCTACTGGCGTGGGTGGGGAGCGTGTGCCTCTGGCGTGCTCTCCTCCCCCTCCGCCTTCAGTGGGCAAGGCTGGCGGTGGGACGCGGATCCCCAAGAAGACGACGGGTCGCAAGGCTCCACCGGTGGCGCCAGCGAGCCCCCCGTCGGTCTGTGCGGGCACGCCTGTCTCCCACCGGCCAGTGGTGATGGCGCTGGCTTCCCCTGGTTATCAGGCCGGCGGGATTGTGGCGTCCGTCCCTTCTCCTGCCTCGGATGCACTTTGGGCGGCGGTGTCCAAGACGACGCCCATCTCCACTGCCAAGCGCTCCAAGGCGGTGGTGATGTCGCCTTCGACTCTGGAGCGGGCCAGCTCGCGCTCCAAAGGCGCCAAGGGCAACCTCCCGTCGCTGCAACGCACCCAGCTTCTTCTGGAGCAAAAGAACATGGAAATCGAAGGTAATCCCCTGCCCCGCTTTACGATTTTCGATGAATATTCCGATGAGCGTTTAGGTGGTATCACAGCGGATTGTGGCGTTAACATGTCAAATGAGGGCAAAGCGCGCGAGCTTCTTTCTCTCCTCCGTTCGAAGGATATTGCGCATGCAGCGTTAGCACAGGCTGAGGCTGCCCGTTTGGCGCCATCGACAGACAAAGCAGGGGCTTCTCTGGAGATTGCAGTGCGGCCCGTCTAGGGGGACACTGCAGCAGGGGCTGCGCCGTCCCCCTCAACCCATTGTCTAGCCAAGACACGACGTGTGGACAAAGCGGTTACCGCTAGGGGTATCCGTCTCTGCAACCGCATCATCTAATGCGTTTCATCTTTTGGAACATCCGTGGCTTTGGCCGCACTGGGAGGCGGACCCAGCTGAAGGAATACATTCGTGAAGAGGGGATCGATGTAGTGGGCTTGCAGGATACCATCAAGGCAGATTTTCCCCACCAGGATCTGTTGGCTATCGACCCCTTGGAGCGATTTGCGTGGCAGTGGGTGTCCGCGGTAGGTGACTCTGGGGGCCTGCTG
Organism: Triticum urartu; assembly: GCF_056163025.1. Lineage (NCBI taxonomy): Eukaryota > Viridiplantae > Streptophyta > Magnoliopsida > Poales > Poaceae > Triticum > Triticum urartu. The sequence continues at coordinate 493,657,616 of NC_141877.1, forward strand.
GTTGGTGTTAACCAAGTTTGCTGTGAGGTGTTGGCGTGGGATGCTGGCAGGTTTTTCATTTCTGCCCACGTTCGCCACCGCACGACTCTCCGTGAATGGGAGGTCATTGTGGTTTATGGCCCAGCCAACCACTCTTGCTCACAGGAGTTCCTGGGGGAACTCCAGGTGAAGGTTGAGGCCTTGGGTACGCACAATTTGCCACTACTTGTGGGTGGCGATTTCAACTTGATCCGCTCGGGAGTGGACAAGAATAATGGGATCATTAACTGGACAAGGGTGTGCATGTTTAACAATGTGATTGCGGCAATGGCCCTTAGGGAAGTGGCCCGCATAGGGGCCCGTTATACGTGGACTAATAAGCAGTTAACGCCGGTTCGATCGGTGCTGGACCGGGTTTTCATGTCTGCGGAGTGGGAAGTACTATTCCCACTGTGCTCCCTACAGGCCAAAACTAGGATTGGTTCGGATCATATCCCTCTAATCCTTTCCTTAGGGGAGGACAGGTTGAAACGCAGCCCTCGTTTTTCTTCGAAACTGCATGGCTCGAGTCTTCGGGTTTCGAGCAAATATTCCTATCCAAATGGACGACATGTGTGGCCCGGCTTGGGCCCCCGCGCGGGCCTATGGAGTTTTGGATTGCCGCAGGGGCGGGCATGCGCGCGGCTCTCAAAGGCTGGGGAGCCAACCAGGGCCGCGAGGATAAACTGCTCCGTGCTTGCATGACCACGGAACTGGCTTGGATGGATGCGTTCGTCGACTCGCAGGGCTCCTCGGAGCAGGAGTGGGCTTAGCGCTATGCGCTCGAAGCTCAAGTCGAGTCCCTCCTTAGGGCTGAGGAGGAGTATTAGCGTAGACGTGGTGGCATCAAGTGGACGCTGAAGGGTGACGTGAATACCAAATACTTCCATGCCTATGCTAATGGTCAGCGACGTAAGTGCGCCATTCTGAGGCTGCAATCTGAACAGGGCCTCCTTTTGCGACAACAAGACATCGTTCGCCACATCTACGAGTTTTAGATCCACCTGATGGGCTCCAGGGAGGAGTCGCGCGCTCGGCTGCGGACAGACGTCTGGGATCCCGCGCCGCGGGTCATGGACGAGCAAAACGAGGGCCTGGGGCTGGCTTTCCTTCCTCAGGAGATTGACGTGGCGGTCCTTGGGATGAAATCGGACACTGCCTTGGGCCCTGATGGTTGGCCGGTGGCGATGTTTAAGCGTTTTTGACCTGTGCTTAAGGGGCCAGTCTTCACATGTGCAACGGGTTCATGCGGGGTAGCGTAGATATCTCACGCATGAACTTTGGGGTTCTTTCCCTGATCCCCAAAGTACATGGTGCGGACTGTATTAGACAATTTAGACCAATAGCTCTCATTAACGTTCCATTCAAAATTTGCTCTAAGGCTTGTGCCACGCGTCTTTCCCCGGTAGCTCACCGTACATGCATCTTTCTCCGGTAGCTCACCGTATCATTAGTAGGAGTCAGTCGGATTTTATCCACGGTCGCAATATATTGGAGGGGCCGCTCGCCCTCTAGGAAATAGTCCACTCGCTTAAACGCTCTCGTCAGCCAGCCATTCTTCTGAAACTGGATTTCGAGAAGGCGTATGACCGAGTGAACTGGGATTTTCTCCGACAAGTCCTCCTGGACAGGGGTTTCTCATCGGTGTGGGTTTACCGCATGATGAAATTGGTCTCGGGGGGCCAAACGGCGATTGCGGTGAATGGAGAGGTAGGGAACTTCTTCCGCAACAAGCGTGGGCTGCGTCAAGGGGACCTGGCTTCCCCGCTGCTTTTTAACTTCGTGGCTGATGCCCTGGGTGCTATGTTAGATCAAGCCCGTGCCGCTGGCCACATCAGGGGAGTGGTCGGTGACTTGATCTCGGGGGGTGTGTCGCACCTGGGGTATGTGGATGACACACTCCTTCTTTTCAAGCCGATCTGCATAGTATTGCAACGGTTAAGGCCATTCTCCTGTGCTTCGAGCTCATGTCCGGGCTAAAAATGAACTTCCACAAGTGTGAAGTGGTGTCCATAGGGATGGACGCGGCCGAAAGTTTATGTGTAGCTAACCTGCTCAATTGCAAGCTTGGGAAACTACCGTTCACTTACCTCGGCCTCCCGATCGCGGAAAAAAAGTGCCTGATCTCCGATTGGGAACCTCTCTGCAATAAGGTGGCGGGAAGAGTCTGTCAGTGGAGAGGGAGGTTTTATGTCTTCAGGGGCAAGACTAATAGTAACTAACTCCAGCCTATCGTCCCTGCCAATGTTTGTCATGGGATTGTTCTTGTTGGCTGATGGGGTGCACACCAAATTGGACACTCCTAGGGCCCGTTTCTTTTGGGAAGGTGCGGGACCGAAATGTAAATACCACATGGTAAAATGGCAGGCCGTTTGCCGGCCCAAAGCCCAGGGGGCCTTGGGATTATCAACTCTAAGTTAATGAACATTGCACTCATGTGCAAATGGACTTGGAAGCTGGCAATGGGCGAGTCTGGCCTCTGGATGGATCTCCTGCGTGCCAAATACTTCCCTGGGGAATTTTTTCAAGGTAGCAACCCAGGGGTCTCCTTCCTGGAACTCCATTCAAACCTTAAAACCGTTCTTTGCCAGAGGGGCGAAATTCACGGTTAATAACGGCCGCTCTACGCATCTCTGGCTAGAATTTTGGATCGGCCAACAACCTCTTTGGTCAGAGTTTCGCGATCTCTATACCATCTCTGTTGACCCCAATCAATTGATGGCCTCGGCCTTTAGCTCCTCCCCGCCTTCTATTTCCTTTAGAAGGGAGCTCTCGGGGCCTGAGGCAGATAGTTGGGCCCGCCTGCGGGCTATGACTGCTGACGTGCATCTGTCGTCTGTCGCGGATATGGTGTCATTGAGGCTTACGGGCTCTGGCAAGTTCTCTGTTAATTCTCTCTATAGAGAGCTGGCACGTGGCCCTGCCCATCAGGCTGCCTCCGGGCTTTGGAAGGCTCGTATTCAGCTTAAAATCAAGGTTTTCCTCTGGCAACTTTGTCAAGATCGCCCCCAACCTCCATAAATGTAGCTAAGCGCAATGGGCCGACCACTGGGCCCTGCGCTCTTTGTGGTGTCCCGGAAGACGCACATGTTCTTCCGGTGTCCTCTAGCGCGCTTCGCTGGAGCGCGGTCCGCAAGGCCGCTGGCGTGATTGGGATCCACGCTCCCGCTCTGAGTTAGTGTCGTCTTTGTCCTCGGTTCAGGGCTCCGCACGACGTATCATGTGGACTGCTGCGGCTGCTATGCTGTGGGCCCTTTGACGAACTCGAAACAAGTTTATTATTGAGGGCGTTTTCCCATCTCAGCCTGCTAACGTTATATTCAAATGCATCATTTTCTTACAACAGTGGGCTCCGCTGGGAAGGCGTCAGGACGTTGTTCTTCAACGCCATGCTCTCGACCGTTTCCGCCTCGTCTACTTGGCGTCACGAGCTCCGTCGTCGTCTGCCTCCTCTACTACCTAGGATGTGTAGCTCCTTTTGGACATGCTTTCTCCGACCCTGCATGTTCTTTCGTTGGCTGGCTATGCCTTGTATCGTACTTTGCTCTTTTGGCCGGCTGTTTGTGTGTCTTGTTAAGTTCCCCGGATGTTGCTGTCTTAGTTTGTGCACGCTATTTATATTATGAACTTTATTAATTTAAAGCCGGACGTTTTTTACGTCTTCGTTCCATAAAAAGTTTACTCGAGCCAGAGTGAGGACAGATGATCCGTAAGGCGAGCAGGCCAGTCGTCCTCTGTTTGCCTGATACCAACGACTTGGTCTCTCTGGTTTGCACACGCGTCACCTCTACGGTCAGGACCTATGAAAATAATCTCGATTTTGCAAAAGCCACCGACAAAATGAGCATTTTCAAAAAGGATGCATTATACATAAGTGCTTTGATAAAATTAGACTTACATTTGGTATGTTTGAGTAGCGCTTTTTTTTGGGTTTGCCTTACTATCTGCACAATTAGAACCCCAAACTGTATATGTACGCCTTAAGTGTAATTTCTTCACCAGTCATGTATTCCGATGGTACGATGTATGCCCTGTATGAATAAATAATGATAATAGCCACAAAAGTATTCTAGTCATATTGTTGACTCAAAGTACGGAGTTTTCTGTTGGGTCTAATCCTAGACTAACTAGAAGAACACCCGTGCATTGCAACGGAGCCACATTAACTTTAAGAGTTCAATATTAATATTTTTATACATATCAAGTGACATTGGCGACCTTTTCTCACCATCAAATCCTCACACACACACTCTCTTCCTCCCTCTTCCTCACTCTCTCTCCCCCTCTCCCCCCCTCTCTCTCTCTTAACACACACACACATCCATCTTATTGGGTACGGGACTATAATCCATCTATTTCACACACACACACGCTAGTGCATAACAATATGGATTATGTATATTATATTTGCCACCACAACCGAGGGAATTAATTTCATGTAAATCGGCCAGCCACAACTCCAAGAATACGCGGAGGAGGTGGCCCGGGTCGGCGTCGGCGCCGTCCGGCGCGGGCCACGGGCCCGCTTCCAAGTGCGTCTGAGCGCCGGCCACCCACGCCGGGTGCTTCAAGTGCCGCTTCCACCACACTAACTCCCAGGGCCACAGCCACGGGCAGGGCCAGGGAAGCCGTCCTTCTTCGCCCCCTTCACCGGCCGCGGCCAATGCGGTGCCGCGGCACCCGGCCTCGACGTCCACGCGAACCAGTGACGCAGCCCAAGCATCGGCCTCGAGAATTAAGAACGCTCGACAACGGAGAGGGAAGGGAAAGATCATATACATGTCATAAGAAAGGGAGTTTATTTACTGCTCCCTCAATGTATTGTTTCCTTTGTTTGGAGATTGATTACCATCCGTGAGTTAAGGTAAGGTTAATGTGATTGAGCGATTTTTCAGAAAATCAAATATTTGTTTTCTAATTAATGTGATTGAGTGATTTAAGGTAAGGTTAATTAATTTAGATTTGATCTTTAGAGATTGTTCGTGATTGATTCTACATTACTAAATAACTTGCGTCAGTATGGAAAGTTCTGACCTGTTCAGTTTTTTTTCATTGTGTGAGAGGATGACGTGAAAATAAACCGATGAAGTGGGGGGAGGGGACGAAAAAAAATCTACGAAAAGAAACCAGCGAAGGTGGGAGGAGTACCAAAAAAAACCATGGGAGGTGAGACGAAAATAAACCGTACGAGGCTACCAAGTGCGTCTGCGTGCCGGCCACCCACGCCGAGTCCTTCAAGCGCCGCTTCCACCGCACCAACTCCCAGGGCCACGGCCAGGGCTAGGGAAGCCGCCCTTCTTCGCCCCCTTCACCGGCCACGGCCAACGCGGTGCCACGGCACCCAGTCTCGACGTCCTCGCGACCCAGTGGCGCAGCCCAAGCATCGGCCTCGAGAATCAAGAACGCTTGACAATGGAGAGGGAAGGGAAAGATCATATACATGTCATAAGAAAGGGAATTTATTTACTGCTCCCTCGATGTATTGTTTTCTTTGTTGGAAGATTCATTATCATCCATGAGTTAAGGTAAGGTTAATGTGATTGAGCGATTTTTCTAAAAATCAAATATTTGTTTTCTAATTAATGTGATCGAGTGATTTAAGGTAAGGTTAATTAATTTAGATTTGATCTTTAGAGATTGTTCGTGATTGACTCTACAATACTAAATAACTCACGTCAGTATGGAAAGTTCTAATCTGTTCAGATTTTTTTTGTTGTGTGAGAGGGTGATGCGAAAATAAACCGATGAAATGGGGGGAGGGGATGAAAAAAATCTACAAAAAAATCCAGCGAAGGTGGGAGGAGTACCAAACAAACTATGGAAGGTGGGACGAAAATAAACCGTACGAGGCTACCAAGTGCGTCTGCGTGCCGACCACCCACACCGGGTCCTTCAAGTGCCGCTTCCACCGCACCAACTCTTAGGGCCATGGCCACGGCCAGGGCCAGGGAAGCCGCCCTTCTTCGCCCCCTTCACCGGCCGCGGCCAACGCGGTGCCACGACACTCGGCCTCGACGTCCTCACGACCCAGTGACGCAGCCCAAGCATCGGCCTCGAGAATCAAGAACACTCGACAACGAAGAGGGAAGGGAAAGATCATACAAATGTCATAAGAAAGGGAGTTTATTTACTGCTCCCTCGATGTATTGTTTCCTTTGTTTGGAGATTGATTACCATCTGTGAGTTAAGGTAAAATTAATGTGATTGAGCGATTTTTCTGAAAATCAAATCTTTGTATTCTATTAATGTGATTGAGTGATTTAAGGTAAGGTTAATTAATTTAGCTTTGATCTTTAGAGATTGTTCGTGATTGATTCTACATTACAAAATAACTTGCGTCAGCATGGAAAGTTCTGATCTGTTCAGATTTCTTTCGTTGTGTGAGAGGGTAACACGAAAATAAACCGATGAAGTGGGAGGAAGGGACGAAAAAAAATCTACGAAAAAAATGAGATGGAGAGGGGAGGGAACGAGTGAACGAAACGATGTACGTACTGAGACATTATTAGGAGTAGAGAATAATAAGATAATATTCCCTTACAAATTAAGTAGATACATAAATGCTTTAATAATAAGATTTTTTAAAATTGGTTATTTGTTTCCTAACTAATTAATGTGATTGAGCGATTTACAATAATTAATTTAGATTTGAACTTTAGAAATTGATCGTGATTGATTTTTTCACTTGTGTCAGTACTCAATATGAAAAGTTCTGATCCGTTCAGATTTTTTTCGTTGTGCTTGAGGATGATGCGAAACTAAACCCGTAAGGTGAAGGAGGAGATGAAAAAAATCAATAAAATAAAACAGTTGAAAGTGATGGGACAAAAATAAACCGTACCAGAAGTAGAGACTCTCTCTCTCATCTCACTAGAACGGAGGAAGAAGTGAATGCACAGGGTTTCTACCGAACAGTGTTTTTTCAGCTCAAACTGTGGCCCCGTGCTTACAACCATCAAGGGACTACCGGATTTATACCCGGGCTGGGGCATGCACACGACGCAACACACCATGGCCGCTCGAACAGATCACTAACAACATAGCTAGCTCACGCGGCGGTAGGCTCACGTACAACCAGTCCACCACGCCACACATGCACACACGCACGCACACACGTGCACGGTTTATTTTCCGAACATATCCCCCTAAACCGCGATCTACAGAAGGGCCGGCTCGTCGGTGAGGAGCGTCTTCTCCTTCCTCGGCCGCCAGCAGTCATAGGAGAAGTGGCCGCGAACGCCACTATCGTAGCATCTCCCATGCCCCTCCTCACACCCGAGGCCATGCTGCTTCCACCGTCGTTATTGTCGTGGTCATGATTACCGCCGCACTGACGTCGCCATGCCTCCCACTGATCCGCCGTGAGCAGCAGCTGGTCGTCGCTCCGTTCGCCGCCGGCCTACGTGTGCCGCCGTAAGCGCTCGTCGAAGGCCTTGAGTCTTCTTGGAGCCTCCTCGAACGTCATCATGTCCACATCGCAAAACTGCTCGATCCCAGCCACCGCAGCTACAACCGATCCGGCACCATGCCAAATAGCTTTTTCACCATGGTGTCGTCGTCGAGTGTCGAGCTGAGGCCAACGTACCTTGCCGCCATGTCGCTGATCCTGCCAATGTACGTGTCCAGCGCCTCCTCCTCCTCCATGCGAAGCTTGGCGAACTTGCCGTTGAGAGTGGAGAGCCGTGCCGCCTTGACACGATCGACGCCGACGAACCTCATCTTGAGGTGGAACTACACCTCCTTCGCCGTCTTCTTCGTAGACACCTGCATGAGGATGTCCTTCGACAGTGGCCGAAGAGTTGCACCCTCGCTGTCTTGTTCTTCCGCTCATCCACCGCCACACCATCCGCCAAAGACACCACCTCCTAGAGGCCTTGGGCGTCGAGGATGGGCTCCGCCTTAATCGCCCACACCGTGTAGTTCTCCGGCGTGAGCACCGAGCAGGGAGCAACATCGTGCGGGACGATCAACATGGCCACGTGCATAGGAAGAAACTTGGCTCTGTACACGAATTGTTGGGTCTAACCCTAGACTGACTCTCTCTCTCTCCTTCTGGAGGAGGAAGAAGAAGAAGTGAATGCAGAGGGTTTCTGGCGACAAACGCCTTGCTGCCGAACGTCGATTTTTTTAGCTCAAACTGTGGCCCCGTGCTTACAACCATCGAGCGTACTATGGGATTTATACCCGAGCTGGCGCATGCATGCGACGCAGCCCACCCCGCTACACGGATCTGCATGCCTAGTCGCGCGCGCTCACAACACGATCAACACGCACACCGTGGCCCTCCACCAGATCGCTAACAACCTAGCTAGCTCACACGGCGGTAGGCTCACGTAACACCACGCCACGCACGCACACACGCGCGCACATGCACGCCACGCACGCACGCACATGCGCAGTTTATTTTCGTAACATTCTCAACAGAGGCTTACATCGACTCCTTTCTTCTCTGAAGACTCTTTTTTTATCTCTGAAGAGTCTTGAAAAACCATAGTTTAATTTTTTGACACCATGTTATCATCACATATTATTGCCAGGTTTTAGATCTAGATGACAAATACAATCACTGTGAAGATAGTGTAAGCCTTGACAAACTCCTGTAATCATTTGATAGCGTGTGTGTCAGTCAAATCCACCAGATTCATCTGGATTAGTGAATCTATAATATCTAAATAATTTATCCCCACTAACTAATTCTCTTAACATGCATCATATCCACATCAGCGGCCCTACTATCTCATCATCCATACTAATGTCATCTTTTGTTTTACCCTGGTGCACAATTGAGCGAAGATCATCCGTTGTCATCTGGTCTCTTTCAAGCGCCCTCTAGGCTGGCCGAGCCTTAAAGTAAAACCGATCCAGCCCTCTTCTCTAGGAAAAAGGACCAGACTTTTCTCCTGCCTCCGTTCTGACTAAGCTAGCTTCGGCGCTATTGGGGAGCTTGGTTGCGGTTGGTTCCACTTAGACTAGCCACAATGAATAGTAACATAGAGTAGTAACATGCTCATGTTACTACTCTATGTTACTACCTCTCTAGTGGGGAATAATATATATGTGGTGACATGCAATACTTTATTTATTATGTTATAGACTCATCTTGCCTTGATATGTGTGATGTTACTCATACTAGTAGTAATTAGTTATGTTACTACATACCTCTCTTTCTTCATTTATTGCTTGTCACATCATCTATTTTATCTAGATATGTGTGATGTTACTACCAATGCTACTCCTGTTGGGGAACGTAGTAATTAAAAAAAATTCCTACGCACACACAAGATCATGGTGATGCATAGCAACGAGAGGGAAGAGTGTCGTCCACGTACCCTCGTAGACCGTTAAGCAGAAGCGTTATGACAACGCGGTTGATGTAGTCATACGTCTTCACGATCGACCAATCCTCAGTACCGAACGTACATCACCTCCGCGTTTCAGCACACGTTCAGCTCGGTGACGTCCCGCGAACTCACAATCCAGTAGAGCTCGAGGGAGAGTTTTGCTACCTCTTGAGCACTGCGTTGATTTTCCCCGAAGAGGAAGGGATGATGCAGCAAAGTAGCGTAAGTATTTCCCTCAGTTTTTGAGAACCAAGGTATCAATCCAGTAGGAGGCTACGCGCGAGTCCCTTGTACTTGCACAAAATAAATAAATCCTCGCAACCAACGCAAATAGGGGTTGTCAAGCCCTATAAGGCCACTTACGAGAGTGAGATCTGATAAATATGATAAAGATAATACTTTTGGTATTTTTATGATAAAGATGCAAAGTAAAATAAAGGCAAAGTAAATAGCAAAGGAAATAACTAAGTAGTAGGAGATCAATATGATAAAGATAGACCCGGGGGCCATAGGTTTCACTAGTGGCTTCTCTCGAGAGCATAAGTATTCTATGGTGGGTGAACAAATTACTGTTGAGCAATTGACAGAATTGAGCATACTTATGAGAATATCTAGGTATGATCATGTATATAGGCATCACGTCCGAGACAAGTAGGTCGACTCCTGCCTGCATCTACTACTATTACTCCACTCATCGACCGCTATCCAGCATGCATCTAGAGTATTAAGTCAAAAACATAGTAACGCCTTAAGCAAGATGACATGATGTAGAGGGATAGACTCATGCAATATGAAGAAAACCCCATCTTGTTATCCTCGATGGCAACAATACAATATGTACCTTGCTGCCCCTACTGTCACTGGGAAAGGACACCGCAAGATTGAACCCAAAGCTAAGCACTTCTCCCATTGCAAGAAAGATCAATCTAGTAGGCCAAAGCAAATTGATAATTCGAAGAGACTTGCAAAGATAACCAATCATACATAAAAGAATTCAGAGAAGATTCAAATATTATTCATAGATAGACTTGATCATAAACCCACAATTCATCGGTCTCAACAAACACACCGCAAAAAGAAGATTACATCGAATAGTTCTCCACAAGAGAGGGGGAGAATATTGTATTGAGATCCAAAAAGAGAGAAGAAGCCATCTAGCTACTAACTATGGACCCGTAGGTCTGAGGTAAACTACTCACACTTCATCGGAGAGGCTATGGTGTTGATGTAGAAGCCCTCCGTGATCGATGCCCCCTCCGGCGGAGCTCCGGAACAGGCCCCAAGATGGGATCTCATGGATACAGAAAGTTACGGCGGTGGAATTAGGGTTTTGGCTCCGTATCTGATCGTTTGGGGGTACGTAGGTATATATAGGAGGAAGGAGTACGTCAGTGGAGCAACAGGGGGCCCACGAGGGTGGAGGGCGCGCCTGGGGGGGGGGGGGTAGGCGTGCCCCCCTACCTCGTGGCCTCCTCTTTTCTTTCTTGACGTCGGGTCCAAGTCTCCCGGGTCTTGTTTATTGAGAAAATCACGTTCCCAAAGGTTTCATTCCGTTTGGACTCTGTTTGATATTCCTTTTCTATGAAACCCTAAAACAGGCAAAAAACAGCAATTCTGGGCTGGGCCTCCGATTAATAGGTTAGTCCCAAAAATAATATAATAGTGGATACTAAAGCCCAATAATGTCCAAAACAGTAGATAATATAGCATGGATCAATCAAAAATTATAGATACGTTGGAGACGTATCAAGCATCCCCAAGCTTAATTCCTGCTCGTCCTCGAGTAGGTAAATGATAAAAACAAATTTTTTGATGCGGAGTGCTACTTGACATAATTTTAATGTAATTCTTCTTAATTGTGGTATGAATATTCAGATCCGAAAGATTCAAGACAAAAGTTCATATTGAAATAAAAATAATAATACTTCAAGCATACTAACAAAGCAATTATGTCTTCTCAAAATAACATGGCTAAAGAAAGTTATCCCTACAAAATCATATAGTCTGGCTATGCTCCATCTTCACTACACAAAATATTTAAATCATGCACAATCCCGATGAAAAGCCAAGCAATTGTTTCATACTTTTGACATTCTCAAAACTTTTTCAATTTTCACGCAATACATGAGCGTGAGCCATGGACATAGCACTATAGGTGGAATAGAATGGTGGTTGTGGAGAAGAAAAAAAGGGAAAATATAGTCTCACATCGACTAGGCGCATCAACGGGCTATGGAGATGCCCATCAATAGATATCAATGTGAGTGAGTAGGGATTGCCATGCAACGGATGCACTAGAGCTATAAGTATATGAAAGCTCAAAAAGAAAACTAAGTGGGTGTGCATCCAACTTGCTTGCTCATGAAGACCTAGGGCATTTCGAGGAAGCCCATCATTGGAATATACAAGCCAAGTTCTATAATGAAAAATTACCACTAGTATATGAAAGTGATAACATGAGAGACTCTCTACTATGAAGATCATGGTGCTACTTTGAAGCACAAGTGTGGTAAAAGGATAGTAGCAATGTCCCTTCTCTTTTTTTCTCTCATTTTTTTATTTGGGCATTTTCTCTTTTTGTATGGCCTCTTTTTTTTCGTTCGGAGTCTCATCCCGACTTGTGGGGGAATCATAGTCTCCATCATCCTTTCCTCACCGGGACAATGCTCTAATAATGATGATCATCACACTTTTATTTTTCTTACAACTCAACAATTACAACTCGATACTTAGAACAAAATATGACTCTATATGAATGCCTCCGGCGGTGTACCGGGATATGCAATGAATCAAGAGTGACACGTATGAAAGAATTATGAATGGTGGCTTTGCCACAAATACGATTTCAACTACATGATCATGCTAAGCAATATGACAATGATGGAGTGTGTCATAATAAACGGAACGGTGGAAAGTTGCATGGCAATATATCTCGGAATGGCTATGGAAATGCCATAATAGGTAGGTATGGTGGCTGTTTTGAGGAAGGTATATGGTGGGTGTATGATACCGGCGAAAGGTGCGCGGTATTAGAGAGGCTAGCAAAGGTGGAAGGGTGAGAGTTCGTATAATCCATGGGCTCAACATTAGTCATAAAGAACTCATATACTTATTGCAAAATTCTACAAGTTATCAAAGCAAAGTATTACGCGCATGCTCCTAGGGGGATAGATTGGTAGGAAAAGACCATCGCTCGTCCCCGACCACCACTCATAAGGAAGACAATCAATAAATAAATCATGCTCCGACTTCATCACATAACGGTTCACCATACGTGCATGTTACGGGAATCACAAGCTTCAACACAAGTATTTCTCAAATTCACAACTACTCAACTAGCACAACTTTAATATTACCATCTCCATATCTCAAAACAATTATCAAGTATCAAACTTCCCATAGTATTCAACACACTCATAAGAAAGTTTTATTATTAATCTTGTATACCAAATATATTAGGATTTTAAGCAAATTACCATGCTATTAAGACTCTCAAAATAATCTAAGTGAATCATGAGATATCAATAGTTTCTATAAAACAAATCCACCACCGTGCTCTAAAAGATATAAGTGAAGTACTAGAGAAAAAATATATAACTCAAAAGATATAAGCGAAACACATAGAGTATTCTAACAAATTCCAAATCATGTATGGCTCTCTCAAAAGGTGTGTACAGCAAGGATGATTGTGGTAAACTAACAAGCAAAGACTCAAATCATACAAGACACTCCAAGCAAAACACATATCATGTGGCGAATAAAAATATAGCTCTAACTAAAGTTACCGGTAGAAGTAGACGAAAGAGGGGATACCTTCCAGGGCATCCCCAAGCTTTGGCTTTTAGGTGTCCTTAGATTATCTTGGGGGTGCCATGGGCATCCAAAATCTTAGGCTCTTGCCACTCCTTGTTCCATAATCCATCAAATCTTTACCCAAAACTTGAAAATTTCACAACACAAAACTTAAAGTAGAAAATCTCGTGAGCTTCGTTAGCGAAAGAAAATGAAAGACCACTTCAAGGTACTGTAACGAACTCATTCTTTATTTATATTGGTGTTATACTTACTGTATTCAAACTTCTCTATGGTTTATAAACTATTTTACTAGCCATAGATTCATCAAAATAAGCAAGCAACACACGAAAAACAGAATCTTTCAGAAACAGAACAGTATGTAGTAATCTGTAGCTAGCGCAAGATATGGAACCCCAAAAAATCTAAAATAAATTGCTAGACGTGAGGAATTTATCTATTAATCATCTGAAAAAATAATTAACTAAATATCACTTTCCAAATAAAATGGCAGTAGTTCTCGTGAGCGCTAAAGTTTCTGTTATTTACAGCAAGTTCAACAAGACTTTCCCCAAGTCTTCCCAACGGTTCTACTTGGCATAAACACTAATTAAACACAAAAAACACAACCAAAACAGAGGCTAGATAAATTATTTATTACTAAACAGGAGCAAAAAGCAAATAATAAAAATAAAATTGGGTTGCCTCCCAACAAGCGCTATCGTTTAACGCCCCTAACTAGGCATAACAAGCAAGAATAGATCTAGGTATTGCCATCTTTGGTAGGCAATCCATAAGTGGCTCTCATAATAGATGCATAAGGTAACTTAGTTTTCTTTCTAGGAAAGTGTTACATGCCTTTCCTTAATGGAAATTGGAATCTAATATTTCCTTCCTTCATATCAATAATTGCACCAATCGTTCTAAGGAAAGGTCTACCAAGAATAATAGAACATGAAGGATTGCAATCTATATCAAGAACAATAAAATCTACGGGCACGTAATTCCTATTTGCAACAATAAGAACATCATTAATTCTTCCCATAGGTTTTTTAATAGTGGAATCCGCAAGGTGCAAGTTTAGAGAGCAATCATCAAAATCACGGAAACCTAACAAATCACACAAAGTCTTTGGAATCGTGGAAACGCTAGCACCCAAATCACATAAAGCATAGCATCCATGATCTTTAATTTTAATTTTAATAGTTGGTTTCCACTCATCATAAAGTTTTCTAGGGATAGAAACTTCCAATTCAAGTTTTTCTTCATAAGATTGCATCAAGGCATCAACGATATGTTTGGTAAACGCTTTATTTTGACTATAAGCATGAGGAGAATTTAGCACGGATTGTAACAAGGAAATACAATCAATCAAAGAGCAATTTTCATAGTTAAATTCCTTGAAATCCATAATAGTGGGTTTAGCAACATCTAGGGGTTTAATTTCTTCAATCCCACTTTTATCAAATTTAGCATCAAGATCAACAAATTCCGAATTCTTAGAACGCCTTCTAGGTAAAGGTGGATCATATTCAGTCCCATCATTATCAAGATTCATATTGCAAAACAAAGATTTAATAGGGGACACATCAATAACTTTTATATCTTCATCTTTCTTTTCATAGGAGCTAGAAGAACACGCTCTTATAAAGGCATCTTTCTTAGCACGCATCCTAGCAGTTCTTTCTTTGCACTCATCAATGGAAATTCTAATGGCTTTGATAGACTCATTGATATCATGCTTAGGTGGAATAGATCTAAGTTTCAAAGAATCAACATTAAGAGTAATTCTATCAACGTTCCTAGCCAAATCATCAATCTTAAGCAATTTTTTCTTCAATCATAGCATTAAAATTCTTTTGCGAAGTAATAAATTCTTTAATATTAGATTCAAAATCAGAAGGCATCTTATTATAATTTCCATAAGAATTGTTGTAGGAATTACCATAATTATTAGAGGGATTACTAGGATAAGGCCTAGGATTAAAATTTCCTCTATACGCATTGTTACCAAAATTGTTCCTACCAACAAAATTCACATCCATAGATTCATTATTATTCTCAATCAAAATAGACAAGGGAATATCATTAGGATCAGAAGAAACACTCTTATTAGCAAATAATTTCATAAGTTCATCCATCTTTCCACTCAAAACATTAATTTCTTCTATCGCATGCACCTTTTTATTAGTAGATCTTTCAGTATGCCATTGAGAATAATTAACCATAATATTATCTAGGAGTTCAGTAGCTTCTCCTAATGTGATTTCCATAAAAGTGCCTCCTGTGGCCGAATCTAAAAGATTTCTAGAAGCAAAATTCAACCCGCATAAATTTTTTGTATAATCATCCACAAATTTAAACCATGAGTAGGGCAATTACGTATCATTACTTTCATTCTCTCCCAAGCTTATGAAACATGTTCATGCTCAAGTTGCTTAAAGTTCATAATATCGTTTCTAAGAGAGATGATCTTAGCGGGAAGAAAATACTTAGAGATAAAAGCATCTTTACACTTATTCCATGAATCAATACTATTTTTAGGCAAAGACGAAAACCAAGCTTTAGCACGATCTCTAAGAGAAAAAGGAAATAGCTTCAATTTAACAATATCATTATCCACATCTTTATTCTTTTGCATGTCACACAAATCAACGAAGCTATTTAGATGGGTAGCGGCATCTTCACTAGGAAGGCCGGAAAACGGATCTTTCATGACAAGATTCAGCAAAGCAGTATTAATTTCACAAGATTCAGCATCGGTAAGAGGAGCAATCGGAGTGCTAATAAAATCATTGTTGTTGGTATTGGTGAAGTCACACAATTTAGTATTATCTTGAGCCATCGTGACAAGCAAGCAAACTAACACATAAGCAAACAAAAAGCAAGCGGGCAAAAAGAGGCAAATAGAGAAAGAGAGGGAGGATAGAGAGAGAGAGAGGGCGAATAAAACAGCAAGGGTGAAGTGGGGGAGAGGAAAACGAGAGGCAAATGGCAAATAATATAATGCGGGAGATAAGGTTATGTGATGGGTACTTGGTATGTTGACTTTTGCGAAGACCTCCCCGGCAACGGCACCAGAAATCCTTCTTGCTACCTCTTGAGCACTGCGTTGGTTTTCCCCGAAGAGGAAGGGATGATGCAGCAAAGTAGCATAAGCATTTCCCTCAGTTTTTGAGAACCAAGGTATCAATCCAGTAGGAGGCTACGCGCGAGTCCCTTGTACCTGCACAAAACAAATAAATCCTCGCAGCCAACGCAAATAGGGGTTGTCAAGCCCTATAAGTCCACTTACGAGAGTGAGATCTGACAGATATGATAAAGATAATATTTTTGGTATTTTTATGATAAAGATGCAAAGTAAAATAAAGGCAAAGTAAATAGCAAAGGAAATAACTAAGTAGTAGGTGATCAATATGATAAAGATAGACCCGGGGCCATAGGTTTCACTAGTGACTTCTCTCGAGAGCATAAGTATTCTACGGTGAGTGAACAAATTACTGTTGAGCAATTGATAGAATTGAGCATAGTTATGAGAATATCTAGGTATGATCATGTATATAGGCATCACGTCCGAGACAAGTAGACCGACTCCTGCCTACATCTACTACTATTACTCCACTCATCGACCGCTATGCAGCATGCATCTAGAGTATTAAGTTAAAGACAGAGTAACGCCTTAAACAAGATGACATGATGTAGAGGGATAATCTCATGCAATATGAAGAAAACCCTATCTTGTTATCCTCGATGGCAACAATACAATACGTGCCTTGCTTCCCCAACTGTCACTGGAAAAGGACACCGCAAGATTGAACCCAAAGCTAAGCATTTCTCCCATTGCAAGAAAGATCAATCTAGTAGGCCAAACCAAACTGATAATTCGAAGAGACTTGCAAAGATAACCAATCATACATAAAATAATTCAGAGAAGATTTAAATATTATTCATAGATAGACTTGATCATAAACCCATAATTCATCGGTATCAACAAACACACCGCAAAAAGAAGATTACATCGAATAGTTCTCCACAAGAGAGGGGTAGAATATTGTATTGAGATCCAAAAAGAGAGAAGAAGCCATCTAGCTACTAACTATGGACCCGTAGGTCTGAGGTAAACTACTCAAACTTCATCGGAGAGGCTATGGTGTTGATGTAGAAGCCCTCCGTGATCGATGCCCCCTCCGGCGGAGCTCCGGAACAGGCCCCAAGATGGGATCTCATGGATACAGAAAGTTACAGCGGTGGAATTAGGGTTTTGGCTCCGTATCTGATCGTTTGGGGGTACGTAGGTATATATAGGAGGAAGGAGTACGTCGGTGGAGCAACAGGGGCCCACGAGGGTGGAGGGCGCGCCTGGGGAGGGGGGGTAGGCGTGCCCCCTACCTCGTGGCCTCCTCTTTTCTTTCTTGACGTAGGGTCCAAGTCTCCCGGGTCTTGTTCGTTGAGAAAATCACGTTTCCGAAGGTTTCATTCCGTTTGGACTCCGTTTGATATTCCTTTTCTTTGAAACCCTAAAACAGGCAAAAAACAGCAATTCTGGGCTGGGCCTCCTATTAATAGGTTAGTCCCAAAAATAATATAAAAGTGGATAATAAAGTCCAATAATGTCCAAAATAGTAGATTATATAGCATGGAGCAATCAAAAATTATAGATACGTTGGAGACGTATCAAGTTTCGTCAACACGACGGCGTGGTGACGATGTTGATGAAGCTACCGTCGCAGGGCTTCTCCTAAGCACCACTATAGTATGACCGAGGTGGACTATGGTGGAGGGGGCACCACACACGGCTGGGAGAGATCAATGGTCAACTTGTGTTCTAGGGTGCCCCCTGATCCCGTATATAAGGGAGCAAGGGGGGAGGCCGGCTGGCCCTGTAGGGCGCGCCAGGAGGAGGAGTCCTCCTCCTAGTAGGAGTAGGACTCCCCTCTTTCCTACTCCTACTAGGAGGGGGAAAGGAAGGTGGAGAAGGAGAAGGAAGGGGGGGGCGCCCCCCGCGTTCATAGTCCAATTCGGACCAGAGGGGGAGGGGGCGCACGGCCTGCCCTGGCCGACCCTTTTCTCTCTCCACTAGGGCCCAACAAGGCCCATTAACTCCCGGGGGGTTCCGGTAACCCCTCCGGCACTCCGGTAAAATCCCGATTTCACTCGAAACTCTTCCGATGTCCAAATGTAGGATTCCAATATATCAATCTTTACGTCTCGACCATTTCGAGACTCCTCGTCATGTCCATGATCATATCCAGGACTCCGAACTACCTTCGGTACATCAAAACATATAAACTCGTAATACCGATCGTCACAGAACTTTAAGCGTGCGGACCCTACGGGTTCGAGAACTATGTAGACATGACCGAGACATGTCTCCGGTCAATAACCAACAGTAGAACCTGGATGCTCATATTGGTTCGTATATATTCTACAAAGATCTTTATCGGTAGAACCGCATAACAACATACGTTGTTCCCTTTGTCATCAGTATGTTACTTTCCCGAGATTCGATCGTCGGTATCTCAATACCTAGCTCAATCTCGTTACCGGCAAGTCTCTTTACTCGTTTCGTAATGCATCTTCCCGCAACTAACTCATTAGTCACATTGCTTGCAAGGCTTATAGTGATGTGCATTACCGAGAGGGCCCAAAGATACCTCTCTGACAATCGGAGAGACAAATCCTATTCTTGATCTATGTCAACTCCACGAATACCATTGGAGACACCTGTAGAGCACCTTTATAATCACCCAGTTACGTTGTGACGTTTGGTAGCACACAAAGTGTTCCTCCGGTATTTGGGAGTTGCATAATCTCATAGTCATAGGAACATGTATAAGTCATGAAGAAAGCAATAGCAGTAAACTAAACGATCAAGTGCTAAGCAAATGGAATGGATCAAGTCAATCACATCATTCTCCTAATGATGTGATCCCGTTGATCAAATGACAACTCAAGTCTATGGCTAGGAAACTCAACCATCTTTGATCAACGAGCTAGTCAAGTAGAGGCATACTAGTGAAACTTTGTTTGTCTATGTATTCACACATGTATTATGTTTCCAGTTAATACAATTCTAGCATGAATAATAAGCATTTATCATGATATGAGGAAATAAATAATAACTTTATTATTGCCTCTAGGGCATATTTCCTTCTGTCTCCCACTTGCACTAGAGTCAATAATCTAGATTACATAGTAATGATTCTAACACCCATGGTGTCCTGGTGCTGATCATGTTTTGCTCGTGGAAGAGGCTTAGTCAACGGGACTGCAACATTCAGATCCGTATGTATCTTGAAAATCTCTATGTCTCCCACCTAGACTTTATCCTGGATGGAATTGATGTGTCTCTTGATGTGTTTGGTTCTTTTTGTGAAATCTGGATTCCTTTGCCAAGGCAATTGCACCAGTATTGTCACAAAATATTTTCATTGGACCCGATGCACTAGGTATGACACCTAGATCGGATATGAACTCCTTCATCCAGACTCCTTCATTTGTTGCTTCCAAAGCAGCTATGTACTCCACTTCACACGTAGATCCCGCCACGACACTTTGTTTAGAACTGCTCCAACTTACAGCTCCACCGTTCAATATAAACACGTATCCGGTTTGCGATTTAGAATCGTCCGGATCAGTGTCAAACCTTGCATCGACGTAACCATTTACGACGAGATCTTTGTCACCTCCATAAACGAGAAACATATCCTTAGTCCTTTTTCGGTATTTCAGGATGTTCTTGACCGTTGTCCAGTGATCCACTCCTGGATTACTTTTGTACGTCCCTACTAAACTAATAGCAACGCACACATCCGGTCTGGTACACAACATTGCATACATGATAGAGACTATGGCTGAAGCATAGGGAACACTTTTCATTTTCGCTCTATCTTCTACAATGGTCGGGCATTGAGTCTTACTCAACTTCACACCTTGTAACACAGGCAAGAACCCTTTCTTTGCTTGATCCATTTTGAACTTCTTCAAAACTTTATCAAGCTATGTGCTTTGTGAAAGTCCAATTAAGCGTCTTGATCTATCTCTATAGATCTTGATGCCCAATATATAAGTAGCTTCACCGAGGTCTTTCATTGAAAAACTCTTATTCAAGTATCCTTTTATGCTATCCAGAAATTCTATATCATTTCTAATCAACAATACATATAATATTAGAAATTCTATAGAGCTCCCACTCACTTTCTTGTAAATACAGGCTTATCCAAAAGTCTGTATAAAACCATATGCTTTGATCACACTATCAAAACGTTTATTCCAACCCCGAGAGGCTTGCACTAGTCCATAAATGGATCGCTGGAGCTTGCACACTTTGTTAGCTCCCTTTGGATCGACAAAACCTTTTGGTTGCATCATATACAACTCTTCTTCCAGAAATCCATTCAGGAATGCAGTTTTGACATCCATTTGCCAAATTTCATAATCATAAAATGCGGCAATTGCTAACATGATTCGGATAGACTTAAGCATCGCTACGGGTGGGAAAGTCTCATCGTAGTCAATTCCTTGAACTTGTCGAGAACCTTTCGCAACAAGTCGAGCTTTGTAGACAGTAACATTACCGTCAATGTCAGTCTTCTTCTTGAAGATCCATTTATTCTTGATGGCTTGCCGATCATCGGGCAAGTGAACCAAAGTCCATAGTTTGTTCTCATACATGGATCCCATCTCAGATTTCACGGCCTCAAGCCATTTTGCGGAATCTGGGCTCATCATCGGTTCCTCATAGTTCGTAGGTTCATCATGGTCAAGTAACATGACTTCCAGAACAGGATTACCGTACCACTCTGGTGCGGATCTTACTCTGGTTGACCTACGAGGTTCGGTAGTAACTTGATCTGAAGTTTGATGATCATTATCATTAGCTTCATCACTAATTGGTGTAGGTGTCACAGGAACCGGTTTCTGTGATGAACTACTTTCCAGTAAGGGAGCAGGTACAGTTACCTCATCAAGTTCTACTTTCCTCCCACTCACTTATTTCGAGAGAAACTCCCTCTCTAGAAAGGATCCATTCTTAGCAACAAATGTCTTGCCTTCGGATCTGTGATAGTAGGTGTACCCAACAGTTTCCTTCGGGTATCCTATGAAGACACATTTCTCCGATTTAGGTTCGAGCTTATCAGGTTGAAGCTTTTTCACATAAGCATCGCAGCCCCAAACTTTAAGAAATGACAACTTTGGTTTCTTGCCAAACCATAGTTCATAAGGCGTCGTCTCAACGGATTTCGATGGTGCCCTATTTAACATGAATGCAGTCGTCTCTAAATCATAACCCCAAAATGATAGCGGTAAATCAGTAAGAGACATCATAGATCGCACCATATCCAGTAAAGTACGATTACGACGTTCGGATACACCATTACGCTGTGGTGTTCCGGGTGGCGTGAGTTGCGAAACTATTCCATTGTTTCAAATGTAGACCAAAATCGTAACTCAAATATTCTCCTCCACGATCAGATTGTAGAAACTTCATTTTCTTTTTACGATGATTTTGCACTTCACTCTGAAATTCTTTAAACTTTTCAAATGTTTGAGATTTATGCTTCATTAAGTAGATATACCCATATCTGCCCAAATCATCTGTGAAGGTGAGAAAATAATGATACCCGCCGCGAGCCTCAGTATTTATCGGATCACATACATCAGTATGTATGATTTCCAATAAATCTGTTGCTCACTCCATTGTTCCGGAGAACGGTGTTTTAGTCATTGTCGGTGTCAAAACCGGCGGATCTCGGGTAGGGGGTCCCGAACTGTGCGTCTAGGCAGATGGTAACAGGAGGTAGGGGACACAATGTTTTACCCAGGTTCGGGCCCTCTTGATGGAGGTAAAACCCTAGGTCCTGCTTGATTAATATTGATGATATGGGTAGTACAAGAGTAGATCTACCACGAGATCAGAGAGGCTAAACCCTAGAAGCTAGCCTATGGTATGATTGTATGTTGTATATCCTCTATCGACTAGCCTGGCCTCAATTTACATAATGCACCAGAGGCCTAGGATAACAAGAGTCCTTGCCGAATACGCCGGTGGGGAGGAGTCCTTGTCTTGATCGCCAAGTCTTGTGGAATCTTCCATGTATGTGGCAGCTGTCCGAACTGGCCCATAAGAATACGGCCACGGGGGTTCTCGGCCCAATCTAACAGATCAGGAGATGACGTGATGAGTACCCCCTAGTCCAGGACACCGTCAATAGCCCCCTGAACCGGTCTTCAAGTTGGGGACGCTCCTCGATTCTTCCGAATTGTTCTTCATCTTCGGTTGTCGGTCTTGAAAACTGGTTCAACAAATCTTCTCATCTTTGATCTTGAGGATCGCCGAAATGCATTCGACAAGTTTATACGTCGGGTATCCGAGGAGCCCCTTTAAGTTTCCCGCCTTTATCAATGCCTTTTTATTTTTATTCCACACCTCGGGTTTGAAGTTGTTCCCGGGAGGCAGTGTCCTCTTGTGTCCGAGCTCCAACGCCGGACTGCATTCGAGGTATCTTTTTGCAGCCGAGCACCAACGCCGGACCGCTTTCCGAGCTCCAACGCCGGAATGTATCCGAGCTCCAACGCCGGACTATGTCCAAACTCCAACGCCGGACCGTATCCGGGCTCCAACCCCGGAATATATCCGAGGTTTCATATCACCTTGGTTCAAAAAAGTTGAAGGAGTTTAGCCGAGCTTAATGCTGGAAATGCCCTCTATGGAGCCAGCCACTAGCGCCCGAGCTTTATGCCGGACTGCTTCCGAGGTGGTGCACCACCCCGACTGTGGGCCGATTTTTTGTCAATATTTTTGATTGGTTCCATTTATTCTCTGCCGAGATATATAGCCAGTAGCCCTCAAGGTGTGTATGAGTTTAAAACCCGAGATGCACCTTAAGGATGACGTAAGACCGCTGATCCCAGTAGACGCTGAGACTCAGGTTGATTTGCAAAATCGGCCTGAGGATCAAGTCCTAGCTCGGCAAAATACTTCGGGACACAAAAAGCGGCGTGCTCAGTCCTCGAGACTCAGGTTGGGTGCGGCCGACCAACCTGAGGATCAAAATCTCCTCGGAAACTGTATTACACTTAAAATTTTCTGCATTGGACAGGCAATGCAGTAGCCCCCGAGACACTGGTCGGGTGGCAACACCAGATCAGGGGATCGATGTGCCCCTTTAATATTTGTAAATAATAAGCCCGAAGCCCAGTAGCCCCCGAGCCTTAATGCGGGCACGGTGGCCGAATTAAGGATCAATATCCGTAGTAAAATCACAAATTATGGTTAATGACTCTATGCATCCAAGGACTTTACGTCATTAATGCTCGGATCCGCATTATACAAAACTTTGTTGACCGACCATCAGCTTCCACCTCCTCGGCCAGTAGCCGAGGAGTGTTTGTCCTACTTTATAAAGCCTTTATGATGGCAAAGGTTTACGACAAACAAGGCAATCTGGCCGTACGGTTTTATAAACAAAGGTACGCAGAGAGATATGTTATATTACTGTTTAACATAAGAAATGTCTTCCAAAGAAAATAGTCCCGCTATCGGTTCCTTTCTTTGGGTTGTCATGCTAAGCATGATCATGAAACCTCAGCTCCAATGTAAGAGCAAAATATCGAGGATTTAATTTGGGAGGCCAGTTAATAGCCCCCGGTAGTGTTCGGTGACAGTCGAGGTCAAGCTGTAAACACTTCGGCCATTGTTATGAATGGCCCGTCATTTAACACCGTCATCGGATCGCTGACCAGTTTACGCTTATTGTGACAGTCAGTTTTTGGCTTTCTCCACTGAGGTGCTTAACCATGTGAGCTGGAAGCACAATCGCAGTGGTTCTCCCTTTGCACACCTATCCGAACAAAGCGGAACGTAGGAGGCAAGCGCAGGAGCCGGGCAACCCAACTATTGACCGAAGACACAATTCGAAACCGATGCATATATAGCAGTATCTGAGAATGTTTTTGCCGAACCGCTAAAGGCGTCTGGTGTTGCACTGCGAGACTTGTGCTGAAAACACACAATAGTTTAAAAGTGCCAAAAAGCTTGGAAACCCAAGAAACGTCAGTAAAAACATGACGTCCGAACAAGATCAAGTGTTCGGTGCCAATCCGAAAATTGGCCTTAGCAAAAGAAGTGCTTCTGTCGTGCCTTAACATGATACATCCTATCTCAAGACTTCAAGCGGGTCAGCCTACGGCTTCAACCTCCTATCCCGAGGGCGGAGTACTTCTCATTAGGCCAGTTTAGCAAACTAAACTCTAGCGGCTTTGAGAGAGAAATTAGGCTCCCCAGCTAGTGACCACCCGCTCGTGTCGAAAAAAGGATTGATAGATAATAATAATAATAATAATAATAATAATAATAAAACTTTGCAACGACTAAGAAGAAGAACACTTATCATAAAACGGCTCATATAAATTTAAGAGCCCCCAAGTGACTTGCGTAAAAGAATGATTGCATGTACCGAAGTACTTATATCATATCTATGTTCAACCGAACTTTAAACGCGTCTTAACCGACCGTCGGCTTCTCCCTCTTCGGTCAAGGACCGAAAAGTGTTATGTATTCCATCTGTCGAGAATATCGACGGTGTTTCCAATAACCAGGTAATCAGGTCATAAGGCTGTAACAGACAAAGCGCGCTCAGGGAACTTATGCTATATTACTGCGAAGTGTAAGAAGCATCTTTGAAGAAAATAGTACCCCCACTGATACCTTTCTTCGGTGCTCATTGTTATTATGAGACTTGTGCAATAGATTTTTTGTACTCATGAGTTCCGTTGTGTGCCGACCATCATTGAAAACTGTAAGAGCGCTAGCTTTCAGCTTCACCCAGTCTGAGGTCCGGCTCGGATGACCCGATCGTGACAATCACGGAGGTGCTCCCTTTACTCCCTAGCCGAACAATCGGGAACGTAGGGGTAAACACAGGAGCGAGGCAACCCAGCTTGCAAATCGCTTAAGTCAATATGGTGCATATTGTGGCGTAATACACGAACAAGGAACGAAGCCGTACAAGTATAATCATATGCAAGAGGAAAAGCTTCATGAAGGAAGACCCCAAATGAATTGGGTATTTGAATTTATGCGCCACAAACAAAGTTTGGACAAGGAAATTTTTTACAAGAAACTTTTTTCCAAAAAAGTATAATCCTTGGCCGAACCGAACACAAGTTAGAAATTAAAGCTTTGAGCATGAAAGCAACTTAGCTGGTTAATGTGTTCGGTATTGATGACGCGGTCCGAGCTTGATGCGGGACAAGGTTCCATCCCCCAAGCCGGTCCCGAGGTGGCGGAGCGGAGAGCTCGACACGCCAAAGTGGTGACATAGCACGGTCAATGCAGACCGGCAGAGTGACGCCGAAGTCCCCGGATCATTTTCCTGTGCACAAAAAATAGTGCAAACCGGAGATAATAGTAATAATGATAATTAAAAAAATCATTGCATAATAAATAATTTATGCAAAGTGAGTAATAAAAGAAATATGGCCTGGCGCCGAAGTCAATGTCGATGCAGGGCGTCGGCGTGATGCGGTAAAGACGTGGCAAAGCCTGAATTCACAGGTCGGTCCGAGCTCCGGATGCGGCGTTCGCCGGACTATGTACGGAAACTGACCGAACCACCATGCGACTGTCGTTAATGCGGCCACCATTTGATAGACCTGTGTACATATGATGGACAAACCAGAGTAATAATTCCTTGGGAAAAATGAACCCAAACAAGCAAAAAATATTGGGATTAATAGCACCTGGTTTATTTGTTGTAGCAATCCGAAGGAAGGTGATTCCCAAAATTGGGACTCGATCCGCACACCCATTGCCTGATGGACGATAAAACGACGGCATGGCAATGCTGGCAAAGGTTGGCTCGCCGAGGCAAAGCCCTCGGTCCAGCTAACGTGACGGAGCTGGTCGACTAGTGACGCCGAAGTGTCCGGAGTAGGTTGATGAAGAGATGGCGAAGCCCCTGGTCCAGCCAAGATGTCAAAGCCTCGATGTCAGCCGATGAGTCGAAGTAGGTCGGCGTGATGGACACCAGCTTGAAGAAGCAATAGTGTGACCCTGCCGCTGCAGGTCATGACGTGGTCGATGACGGCTTGATGAAGCGACCGTGCGGCGATGTCGGTATGCCCGCTCCGTGTAATCCTTGGGGCGGCGATGTTGGTGATGATTTATCCTTCGCGATGCCGGAATCTTGTTTGGCTTGCCGAGATTATGATCCGAAGAAGTTGAGCTCAGCTCAACAAAGTGACGACGTGTCTAGCGCAGGCCGGCAGCCATGTAGCAATATTGCCGGACTGGTTTGACAACCAGCATGATGTTGAAGATCATGTTCAAAAGATCTTAAAGTTAGTGGGATGTGTTCGGGAACAAAACACAATACCCCATACAAAACTTCCTTCAAAAGGGATGTCCGAAATCCCGTTCATAAAAAAGACGAACTCGGGTCGGATTCGTTTTCGCGCAGAAAACATATCCAAAAAGTGATGCACTAATCGGAAGGCTCCCGGAGTTTATGTACCGATATTATGCTAAGTGTGTGCATGTGTGCACGATATCAAGCCGCTCCTAAAGAATGTCATGTTAAGGCCGTGAAAAGGATAGTGAGATACTTAATCCATACACCAAAATTTGGCATTTGGTATCCAAAGAGGGCCTCCTTTGATCTTGTTGGCTACTCCGACTCGGACTATGCCAGTGACAAGGTTGATAGAAAGTCCACTTCGGGTACTTGTCAATTTCTTGGTAGATCTCTTGTGTATTGGTCTTCCAAGAAAAAAAACTCAGTATCCTTATCCACCGCCGAAGCGGAATACATTGCCGCTAGATCATGTTGTGCTCAATTACTTTGGATGACCCAAACTCTTAAAGATTATGGGATATCTGTGAAACATGTTCCATTACTTTGTGACAATGAAAGTGCTATTAAGATTGCTCACAATCCCGTGCAACATTCTCGAACTAAGCATATTGAAGTTCGTCATCATTTCATTCGAGATCATGTTGCCAAAGGGGACATTAATCTTAAGCATGTTCGCACCGAAAAGAAGTTAGCTGATATATTCACGAAACCACTTGATGAAAAAGTGTTTTGCAGGTTAAGAGGTGAATTGAACATCATTGATGCTTCAAACTTGGAGTAGGAACTCCATTTGATACATGCAAGGCATGAGCCTATGACTAATCCTTGATATTTCTCTTATGTTGACTATCTTATGTCTTGGATATATTTGCACCTTGCGTGTTATCTAACCCGTGTAGGTACTTGGATGAATGTAAATCTATGAGATTGCAACTAACTCACATCTTGAGCAATTTCTATATCACCAAGTCTCTACACAATGGTGGATGAAGACAAGGAAGCA
The DNA here is from genome assembly GCF_056163025.1 of Triticum urartu. Taxonomy (NCBI): domain Eukaryota; kingdom Viridiplantae; phylum Streptophyta; class Magnoliopsida; order Poales; family Poaceae; genus Triticum; species Triticum urartu. Next base: position 493,685,128 of record NC_141877.1, read on the forward strand.
CGCAACCATTCAAACATATCCTTTGACAAATTTTATGTTGACTTTCATGATTGTCATTTTGGATACACAGGTGCTCTTCCTTGCAAAAACTAACCCATGTAGGTAGATGAACTCAAACTCCAAGTGGTGCTCCCAACTCTTGATGAGCTACATCAACATTGAGCAACCCACACAAGTTCAACTACATGATCATGATCAACGCCACCACCCAAGGTATATTCTTCCATCTTAGAGAAGCTTTACTCCAAGTCATGAGTCAAAGCAACTCGACAAGATGTGAATACATCAAAAAGCTTAAACGAAAAATGGTAACCCCATTTTGATATTAAACGATGAGTATGACCTATGATCAAGTGATCTCACTTGACTCCTAAGTCAATATACTCTAACACAGGTGACTTTGTCGCCGACCAATTCTAGATGAAGTTCTCTTGTGTTCTTTTCTGTGCTCTTGCATTTGTCTCATGCATATTTGTTTCCCTCTTCAAAAAAAACTTCATCTAGACTCCTTTTTAGTTTCTTCTCTTTTATTTTCTGTTCTGCATTCCTTGCATCAAATTCATTGCAAATCTTTTAGTTAATTCCTTGCAAATCCTTGTGAGATCTTACTTGTCTAGTGAGTTGAGGTGAAAAGTGTTTTCTCTGCGATGAACTCGGTCTCACCGGTCTGATGCCTTCGGTCCAACCGAATCCTCTCGGTACAACCGAACCATACAACTCAGTGTCACCGATTTCACTACAGGAAAGACATCTTGCCACTTGTTTCTGCATTCTTTTTGATCCAGCTCCACTCAATGAATCTTGTCCTCGACCAGCATCCCATTCAACTTGCTGCTTTGTTCTGTGACTCAAGGACCAAACCCATTATGACAAAAATCCAGAAGAACCCTTCTTGGAAATTGATGTCAAAGGGGGAGAGAGAGATCACATCAAAGCTTAATCATATCTATAGGGGGAGAGAATACTCAAGGGAAGAAAGAGTAATCATCAAGGACCCCAGATGCTTGGTGTTCAAGAGGAGATAAGTCACATGTCTTCAAGAGGGGAAAGACATGTTCATGTTTGCTCATTTGCGTTAGCTCTGTTTATTTCCTTTGAGCTCTGATTTTGCTCTGATTTTCTGTTCCCTATCTTCTCCCAGTATCCCATGCTAGATTCAGGGGGAGCAAGACATCTAAGGGAAGGAAATCCTTGAATTTATTGCACATCTTTACCTTTGGGACATGTCTATATCCAATGTGGTACTTAGTACTCACTCTACATGTCATCCCAGTCTTGGTACTCTTGTGGTTTCTTTTGTTTGCTCTGGCCAGTAGGTGTATCTGTGTTATGTAACTTTGTTTACGCAGGTTCATCCCATCCTAAGCCAACTCAAGACCACAAGGTAAGTATATGCATCACAGTCATGTGTATGAGAAATTCTTGCTAATGTACATACTGTTTGCAAGAAGGACTCATGATGATGAAGGTACATTTCTCATATTCACATCATTTGCTCTGATGCATATAACCAAGATACATGTAATACATTGCTTACTCTGTCATGTTTATGCATTCACATGCTCCTATATTCCATATTCACATGATTGCATACATGTAGGGGGAGCCTATGCATGTTACATGTCTTTCCAAAGCTTTACTTACTATTCTCTATATCTTTATCTAAAGCTTTGATGTATGTTGTCATCAATTAGCAAAAAGGGGGAGATTGAAAGCACAAGTGCTCCCTAGGTGGTTTTCGTAATTAATGTCAACATATCTCTTGTGGACTAACACTTTTACCTAGTATGTTTCAGATAAGTTCAACAATGAAGTGGCATGGACTAGAGGATGTGGAACCCCTTCAAGATGCTAAGAACAAAGGATTGGCTCAAGCTCCAAGCTCAAGACTCTACATTTTCTATTTTAGTGATCCAAGATCACATTGAGTCTATAGGAAAAGCCAATACTATCAAGGAGGGATGAGGTGTTGCTTAATGAGGCTCTTGCTCAAAGTGCTTAGTAATATGCTCCAAAGCCCTCAACTACTTTCTCACATCCACATATGACCTAAACCAAAAGTCAAACTCGGCCCCACCGATTCTTTCTATCCGGCGCCACCGAGTTCAGATGTCATAGCCACTGCCACAAACCCTAGGCAAATCGGTCTCACCGATAGGGATCTTGGTCTCACCAAGATGGGATTGCAATCTCTCTGTATGGATCTATTACCAAAATCGGTCTCACCGAGTTTGCATAATCGGCCCTACTGAGATAGCAATGTAAACTCTCTGTTTCCTTTTCGTAACATTTCGGTCTCACCGAAATGAGCGAATCAATCCCACCGAGTTTACCTGACCAACTCTCTGGTTAGCTTATTACCAAAATCGGTCTCACCGAGATTACGTTATGCCCTAACCCTAATCATATCAGTCCTACCGAGTTGCATGTCGGTCCCACCGAAAATCTAACGGTCACTAGATTTGCTGAATCGGTCGGACCGAGTTTATCAATTCAGTCCCACCGAGATTGGCAAGTTGTGTGTAACGGTTAGATTTTGTGTGGAGGCTATATATAACCCTCTGCCTCCTCTTCATTTGGAGAGAGAGCCATCAAAACAAACCTATACTTCCAACTTATTTTTTTTGAGAGAGAACCACCTACACTTGTGTTGAGGCCAAGATATTCCATTCCTACCATATGAATCTTGATCTCTAGCCTTCCCCAAGTTGCTTTCCACTCAAATCTTGTTTCCACAAAATCCATATCCTGTGAGAGAGACTTGAGTGTTGGGGAGACTATCATTTGAAGCACAAGAGCAAGGAGTTCATCATCAACACACCATTTGTTACTTCTTGGAGAGTGGTGTCTCCTAGATTGGCTAGGTGTCACTTGGGAGCATCCGACAAGATTGTGGAGTAGAACCAAGGAGTTTGTAAGGGCAAGGAGATCGCCTACTTCATGAAGATCTACCGCTAGCAAGGCAAGTCCTTCATGGGCGACGGCCATGGTGGGATAGACAAGGTTGCTTCTTCGTGGACCCTTCGTGGGTGGATCCCTCCGTGGACTTGCGCAGCCGTTACCCTTCGTGGGTTGAAGTCTCCATCAATGTGGATGTACGATAGCACCACCTATCGGAAACACGACAAAATATCCGTGTCTCCTATTGCATTTGAATCCTCCAAACCCTTCCCTTTACATTCTTGCAAGTTGCATGCTTTACTTTCCACTGCTCATATACTCTTGCATGCTTGCTTGATATGTATTGTGTTTGTTAAACTTGTGCCAAAACTACACTTCAACTTAAAGAAATTAAAAACTGCAACTTTTGGTACTTAGTGTCTAATCACCCCCCCCCTCTAGACACCTCTTCTCGATCCTTTCACGCCATCTATTGCTTCTACGACTATCGCTACCGCTTAGTGATAAAGTAAAGCAATTACAGGGCGATTGCATTGCATACAATAAAGCGACAACCATATGGCTCCTGCCAGTTGCCGATAACTCCGTTACAAAACATGATCATCTCATACAATAAATATAGCATCGTGTCTTGACTATATCACATCACAACATGCCCTGCAAAAACAAGTTAGAGGTCATGTACTTTGTTGTTGCAAGTTTTACGTGGCTGCTACGGGCTAAGCAAGAACCGTTCTTACCTATGCATCAAAACCACAACGATAGTTCGTCAAGTTAGTGCCGTTTTAACCTTCTCAAGGACCGGGCGTAGCCACACTTGGTTCAACTAAAGTTGGAGAAACTGACACCCTCCAGCCACCTATGTGCAAAGCACGTCGGTAGAACTAGTCTCGCGTAAGCGTACACGTAATGTCGGTCCGGGCCGCTTCATCCAACAATACCGCCGAACCAAAGTATGACATCCTGGTAAGCAATATGACTCGTATCGCCCACAACTCACTTGTGTTCTACTCGTGCATATAACATCTACGCATAAACCTGGCTCTGATACCACTGTTGGGGAACGTAGTAATTCCAAAAATTTCCTACGCACACGCAAGATCACGGTGATGCATAGCAACGAGAGGGAAGAGTGTCGTCCACGTACCCTCATAGACCATTAAGCGGAAGCGTTATGACAACGCGGTTGATGTAGTCGTACGTCTTCACGATCGACCGATCCTCAATACCGAACGTACGACACCTCCGCGTTCAGCACAGGTTCAGCTCGGTGACATCCCGCGAACTCACGATCTAGTAGAGCTTGAGGGAGAGTTTCGTCAGCACGACAGAGTGGTGACGATGTTGATGAAGCTACCGTCGCAGGGCTTCGCCTAAGCACCGCTACACTATGACCGAGGTGGATTATGGTGGAGGGAGGCACCGCACACGGCTGGGAGAGATCAATGATCAACTTGTGTTCTAGGGTGCCCCTTGACCCCGTATATAAAGAATCAAGGAGGGAGACCGGCCGGCCCTGTAGGGCGCGTCATGAGGAGGAGTCCTCCTCCTAGTAGGAGTAGGACTCCCCTCTTTCCCACTCCTACTGGGAGGGGGAAAGGAAGGGGAGAGGGAGAAGGAAAGGGGGGCGACGCCCCCTCCTAGTCCAATTCGGACCAGAGGGGGAGGTGGCGCACGACCTGCCCTGGACGACCCCTCTATCTCTTCACTAGGGCCCAACAAGGCCCATTAACTCCCGGGGGGTTTCGGTAACCCCGCCGGCACTCCGGTAAAATCCCAATTTCACCCGGAACTCTTCCGATGTCCAAATGTAGGCTTCCAATATATCAATCTTTATGTCTCAACCATTTCGAGACTCCTCGTCATGTCGGTGATTATATCCGGGACTCCGAACTACCTTCGGTACATCAAAACATATAAACTCATAATACCGATCGTCACAGAACTTTAAGCGTGCGGACCCTACGGGTTCGAGAACTATGTAGACATGACTGAGACATGTCTCCGGTCAATAACCAATAGCGGAACCTGGATGGTCATATTGGTTCCTACATATTCTACGAAGATCTTTATCGGTCAAACCGCATAACAACATACGTTGTTCCCTTTGTCATCGGTATGTTACTTGCTCGAGATTCGATCGTCGGTATCTCAATACCTAGCTCAATATCGTTACCGGCAAGTCTCTTTACTCATTCCGTAATGCATCATCCCGCAACTAACTCATTAGTCACATTGCTTGCAAGGCTTATAGTGATGTGCATTACCGAGAGGGCCTAGAGATACCTCTCCGACAATCGGAGTGACAAATCCTATTCTTGATCTATGTCAACTCCATGAATACCATCGGAGACACCTGTAGAGCACCTTTATAATCACCCAGTTACGTTGTGATGCTTGGTAGCACACAAAGTGTTCCTACGGTATTCGGGAGTTGCATAATCTCATAGTCATAGGAACATGTATAAGTCATGAAGAAAGCAATAGTAGTAAACTAAACAATCAAGTGCTAAGCTAACGGAATGGGTCAAGTCAATCACATCATTCTCCTAATGATGTGATCCCGTTGATCAAATGACAACTCATGTCTATGTCTAGGAAACTCAACCATCTTTGATCAACGAGCTAGTAAAGTAGAGGCATACTAGTGACACTTTGTTTGTCTATGTATTCAAACTTGTATTATGTTTCCGGTTAATACAATTCTAGCATGAATAATAAACATTTATCATGATATGAGGAAATAAATAATAAATTTATTATTGCCTCTAGGGCATATTTCCTTCAACTCCCACTGTGGGTAGTGTTAGATCGGACCCGACGTACAGGAGTTTCCCATCGATGTTCTCTTCATCTCCTACTAGGTAGTCAGTCAAGCGCTTCTTGATTCTCCTCCTCCATGCATTAGAAACGAATCAATACACCAGGTCGTTCGATCTTCTGACTTCCATAACCGAAGAGGTAGTCAAAGAGGCCAAATCCGTCAGAAGATTTGATAACTGATTCCAAAATTGTCAGAAGATCTACATCTCATCTTAAAGATTTTAAGATCCTCTTCCTCTTCCTCTTCCTCTTCTGAATCAGTTAACTGAAGAGGCTGTTTGATCTACATCTCATACTCCTATTCATAATCGAGCCATCGGTTCCAAAATCCAGCTCGCGAACTCATCGCCAGGACCATGCCAAGACGAAGCTTGATGCTGTGCGCCTGCACTACCACACCTCGCCTGGACGGCGCCGCCGCCCTCCCGTAGTGCCTCTATGGTACCCAATTCATCCTCGCCGGCCACGGTGCCTCTGCCTGCAATGTGTCACACACACTCGCAGCTTCTTCTCGGTGCCCCACATTAGCTTCGCCCGGCTCCTCGATTTCACTGATGTTGCATGCATGCTTTTGGTTAATTACCCAGTCCCTCCACACTATTTGCGCATCCGCGCCGTCACCTCTGACACTCACTATTCCAGGATATCAACTCTGCATTCTCCTACATTGACTGTTTGCACAACACTGTTGGGCATAAGGTAGCCGATTTCTTTTCTGGTTATACATTTGTTATTGCTAACATGTCTTTGTTTTCCTCATGCTTTTTTCACCAACTACTGATATGCAATGGCATGAACCTACAAAGACTTAGTAGTTGCCTTTGTTGTCGGTCTATTATTCTAGTATGAGCTGCCGTTCCTTTCCTCTCTGAATTTGGAACTATGCTTTACTAACAGTATGCAATTTGCAATTTACTCCATTGAACATGTGCGCAGGTACCCTTCCTTAAAGATTGTTATGCATTTGCATAGTTTCGATACAGAAGCATCAGATTTCAGTATATGCACATCTTAAAGATTTTACATACTATTTTTCTTTGAGACATTCGAGGTCTATTAACTGATTCATGAGATGATTTGCTAATGTGACCAAGTAAGTTATTTCATGCAGTACATATTGTTTCTTCCTTTTTATGTTAACATTGTTGTTATTTAATTGCCGTAACAGATCTTGATTTTGCATTTCTATACATTTTTCTTATCTGTGGCATACTGACCATTTGGAGAAGGTATACAAAATTATTGTCGCACATTTCTATACATTTTTTCTTATCTGCTGCATACTGACCATTTGGAGAAGGTATACAAAATTATAGTTACACTCATCTATTTTATGACCTTTCATATAGAGGTTTTGTTTTCTTAGTCAACTTCATGCGTTGGCAAAAATGCACCATGTTGGCAATAAAGATAAATATACATGTTGGGCTCTTGCTTATCCAAGAACTGGTCGAAGAAGCTGAGATCAGAGCTGGATTTTAAGGATTGTTTCCTATCAGTGCTATGGCTTAATGTTCACATCTTATAATTTCTTTAACTTTCATTGGTTTCGCAACTAAATTCAAGATTAGTTAATTTGTATCCATGCAGAGGGAATACATCACAAGCACTTCAGATACAATTAACACTATTAACATTGATGGCCACGAGTAGTGATCATGTGAAATGTGGTAAAGTGAAATCATCCTTCATTTGTCCGTGATATACCCCATGACTAAGGTGAGGACTTTTTCCACTGATTTGTTGGACATGCTTTGTGCTAATTTGGTGTTATGACTACTTTTTGATTCGTTAGGATGTGTTGTGCTTCACAGCCAAAACAAGTTTTGGTTAGTTTTAATGTAAAAAATTGTTTCACTTGTTTTTTACATTATACTATATCCATAAGATATATCATTATTCTTATTAAGTACATTCCACATGTTCTGTCATATGTAGTTGTAAAATAAAGATGGTAATTTTGTGGTTGACGCATTTCAAATTATTGGATGATTATTTGTGTCTATTAAAAATTTCTAACTAGACATTAGTGGTGATGGTTATACATATGTGGAGTTCTAATGATCATGACAGCTAAATATCATCAACATATATTCAATCGATTCCTGCAGCAATGCGCGGGGTTTCATCTAGTATAGACAGTTATTAAACATGAGATTTAAATATCATTGAAATTTTGATGAATGATGTCAATAAAATAAAATAAAAGGGGTAAATGAATCAACTAGATGGCACCTGAGGGAGTCCGGGATTAGGGGGTCTCCGGACAGCCGGACTCTATCCTTTGGCCGGACTGTTGGACTATGAAGATACAAGATTGAAGACTTCGTCTCGTGTCCGGATGGGACTCTACTTGGCGTGGAAGGCAAGCTAGGCAATACGGATATGTATATCTCCTCCTTTGTAACCGACCTTGTGTAACCCTAGCCCCCTCCGGTGTCTATATAAACCGGAGGGTTTTAGTCCGTAGGACGACAACAATCATACCATAGGCTAGCTTTTAGGGTTTAGCCTCTCCGATCTCGTGGTAGATCAACTCTTGTAATACTCATATCATCAAGAATAAATCAAGCAGGACGTAGGGTTTTACCTCCATCGAGAGGGCCCGAACCTAGGTAAAACATCGTGTCCCCTACCTCCTATTACCATCTGCCTTAGACGCACAGTTCGGGACCCCCTACCCGAGATCCACCGGTTTTGACACCGACATTGGTGCTTTCATTGAGAGTTCCTCTGTGTCGTCGCCGTTAGGCTTGATGGATCCTACGATCATCAATAGCGATGCAGTCCAGGGAGAGACATTTCTCCCCGGACAGCTCTTTGTGTTCGGTGGCTTCGCACTGCGGGCCAACTCACTTGGCCATCTGGAGCAGATCGAAAGTTACGCCCCTGGCCACCAGGTCAGGTTTGGAAACTTAAACTACATGGCCGATATCCACGGAGACTTGATCTTCGACGGATTCGAGCCCTTGCCTTGTGCGTCACACGGTCACGATGAGTACGATTTAGCTCTACCATCGGACAGTGTTCAGGAGATCGCACCGGCAGCCGCTCCGATCCTCAATTCGGAGCCAGTTGTGCCGTCCATGGACGGGTGGATGGACCCCGCCACGGAGGCCTTATCCTCAGTGGCGATCGAGCCGAACATCGACCTTACCCTGCACGAGAGCCGTGTTGTCAAACTGCCGGATCCTTCTCCGGCCACGGACTCCGAACCACCTGCGCCCGTTCCTAGCGATTCCGATTGGGTGCCGATCATGGAGTTTACCTCCGTGGATATTTTTCAGCACTCGCCCTTTGGCGACATACTGAACTCATTAAGGTCTCTCTCCTTGTCAGGAGGATCCTGGCCGAACTATGTCCGGCAGGATTGGGATGCGGATGACGAAGAAATTCGCTGCCCACCCACCACCCACTTAGTAGCCACTGTCGACGACTTAACTGACATGCTCGACTTCGACTCCGAAGAGATCGACGGTATGGATGATGATGTGGGAGACGAAGAGGAACCACTGCCCACAGGGCACTGGACAACCACCTCATCATACGATATATACATGGTGGACACACCCAAAGAAGGCAATGGCGACGAGACAGCGGAGGATGACCCCTCCAAGAAGCAACCCAAGCGCCGACGTCAGCGGCGCCGCTCTAAGTCCCGCCAAAGCAAAAGTGGTGATACCGGCATAGGAGATAATAGCACTCCGGATAGTGCCGAAGATGGCAATAATCCCCTCCAGCATGATTTAGGGCAGGAGGATGGAGAGGCCAACCCTCCTGAGAGAGCGGCAGATGAGGAGGATGATAATTACATGCCTCCCTCCGAAGACGACGCAAACCTCGACGATGAGAAATACGTCGTGCCAGAGGATCCCGTCGAACAAGAGCGCTTCAAGCGCCGGCTTATAGCCACGACAAATAGCCTTAAGAAGAAGCAGCACCAGCTTCAAGCTGATCAAGATCTACTAGCTGACAGATGGACTGAAGTCCTGGCGGCCGAGGAATATAAACTCGAACACCCCTCCAAGAGTTACCCAAAATGCAGGTTGCTACCCCGACTGGAGGAAGAAGTGTATGACGCGGCTGACCGGCCACCTCGTGGCCGCGACAGAGAGGCATTCCAGCCAAAAGCTCAGCCTGCACCCCGACGCCATTCAAATAAAAAGGCATGGGGAAATACGCCAGACCTGCGAGACGTATTGGAGGACAAAGCAAAACATGCAAGATCGATCTACGGATAACGAGGGCGTGCCACTACGCGAGACGATAATCGTCACGCCGGATACAGTAAAAGTAAATCCGGTCGGGCCGAGCACAGCGGGCAAGACTCATTGGAGCTGCGTCGCGATATAGCCCAGTATAGAGGCACCGCACACCCCTTATGCTTCACAGACGAAGTAATGGATCATCAAATCCCAGAGGGTTTCAAACCCGTAAATATAGAATCATACGATGGCAACTTAGATCCTGCGGTATGGATCGAGGATTTCCTCCTGCATATCCACATGGCACGCGGTGATGATCTACACGCCATTAAATACCTCCCACTCAAACTCAAAGGACCAGCTCGGCATTGGCACAATAGCTTGCCAGCAGAGTCCATTGGCTGTTGGGAAGATCTGGAAGCCGCATTCCTCCACAACTTTCAGGGCACTTATGTGCGACCACCAGATGCCGATGACTTGAGCCACATAATTCAGCAGCCAGAGGAATCGGCTAGGCAATTCTGGACACTGTTCCTAACAAAGAAAAATCAAATCATCGACTGTCCGGATGCAGAGGCCCTAGCAGCTTTCAAGCACAACATCCGCGACGAGTGGCTAGCCCGGCACCTTGGTCAGGAAAAGCCGAAATCTATGGCAGCCCTCAGGACACTCATGACCCGCTTTTGTGCGGGAGAAGACAACTGGCTGGCTCGCAGTAATAACATATCAAAGAACCATGGTACTTCGGATACCAAGGATGACAATAGCAGGTCACGTCGCAACAAACATAAGCGCCGCATTAACAGCGACAATACCGAGGATACGACAGTCAATGCCGGATTCAAAGGCTCTAAACCCGGTCAGCGGAAAAAGCCATTCAAAAGAAGCACTCCGGGCCCGTCCAGTTTGGACCGTATACTCGATCGCTCGTGTCAAATACACGGCACCCCCGACAAGCCAGCCAACCACACCAACAGGGATTGTTGGGTGTTCAAGTAGGCCGGCAAGTTAATTGCCGAAAACAAAGATAAGGGGCCGCATAGCGATGACGAGGAGGATCCCCGGCAGCCTAATACCGGAGGACAGAAGAGGTCCCCCCCACAAGTGCGGACGGTAAACATGATATACGCAACCCACATCCCCAAGAGGCAGCGGAAGCGTGCGCTCAGGGACGTATATGTGTTGGAGCCAGTCGCCCCAAAGTTCAACCCATGGTCCTCCTGTCCGATCACCTTCGATCGTAGGGACCACCCCACCAGTATCCGTCATGGAGGATTCGCCGCACTGGTCCTAGACCCAATCATTGACGGATTTCACCTCACTCGAGTCCTTATGGATGGCGGCAGCAGCCTGAACCTGCTTTACCAAGACACAGTGCGCAAAATGGGTATAGACCCCTCAAGGATCAAACCCACAAAAACGACCTTTAAAGGTGTCATACCAGGTGTAGAGGCCCATTGCACAGGCTCGGTCACGCTGGAAGTGGTCTTCGGATCCCCGGATAACTTCCGAAGCGAGGAGTTAATCTTCGACATAGTCCCGTTCCGCAGTGGCTATCATGCACTGCTCGGGCGAACCGCATTTGCAAGATTCAATGCGGTACCGCATTATGCATATCTCAAGCTCAAGATGCCAGGACCTCGGGGGGTCATCACAGTCAATGGAAACACAGAGCGCTCTCTCCGCACAGAGGAGCACGCTGCGACCCTCGCAGCAGAAGCACAAAGCAGCCTCTTAAGGCAATCCACTAGTTCGGCGATTAAGGACCCGGACAACTTCAAGCGCGCCCGGAGTAATCGGCAACTGGACCGCCTGGCACGTTCCGAGCTCGCATAGCAATGCGGCCCCCACCCCGGTCCCAGCGAAACGGCGAAATCCGTACCACGCGTACATAATTACGCATTAAAAATACCATGGGCACATGTGGGAAGGGGGCACGACTACGGCACGCCCCAAGACGCGGCTTAAACCACACTAGGGGCTTCGCGCTTTGTTATTTTCTCTCTTTCAGGACATTAATCTCTGGAAACCCTGTCCGGCAGCATGATTGCCGAACACATGATGCAACAACCAAGGAGGCAGAAAGCTACATCACACCACGGAACTCCCAGGTGGATTACGATAACGAGTGAAATACTTGCTTTAATATTATTTCTCAGCTTGCCCTTGGAGGGGACATAGTCCTACTTTTTGCTTATCGCACTACCTGTATCATTCTGCTTTAACGCACGTTTTTGAATAAACAATGCATTGCCTTAAGGCTTTTATTGCATTCTTCTTATATATATATATATATATATATATATATATATATATATATGTTCATTCATGACATCAAGCACCCGTAAAGTCTGGTACGGCCAATACGCTAGGGGCTTAAGCATACCCCATAATATGGCGTGAGAAGTCCGAACACTTTTGACAGTGCGGCACCCCGAACTTATAGCATTATATGCATCAGCTCCAAATCATGTCTTGGGTCAATAGTTGGGTTTGCCCGGCTCCCATGTTTTGGTACCTTACGTTCCGCTATATCGGCTAAGGTAGCACTAGGAGAACTACTGCGATTGTGCCCCGGTTCTGCTGGGCTAAGCACCTCAGTGGAGAAAGCTAAAACTGACTGTCATGATAAGGCGAGAGACTGGTCGTTGTTCGAGAGGTTTTCGAGTCCTTAAAGACTTATGCCGCTTAGAGCAAGGAGTCGGCCCTGTCCGGCTTAAGGCATGTATCGCGCTCCGAGTTCGGCCTTCCGAATACTAGGGGCTTCACCGAAATTTAAAATTATAGAATTCTATGGCTAAGTGAGAGTGATAACGCATCATAGTCCGATTGCCTTGTTCGTTGTGCTGAGCACCTCCCTCGAAGGACCCAAAAATGGGAACAAGAGTGCTCAGGTTTATCCCGAACACCCCAGCACTCGGGGCATGGGGGCAGAAGCCGACGACTAGCCATCTCTCAGATTTGATAAACAGCCGAACAGAAGGTAATATTTTAAATTCAAACAAGCGTTGCATAGCGCATATGAACAAGTTTTCATAAATACAGGATTACACGAGCAAGTTTACTCAAATATTATATCTTTCATACACTCGTCCGCTATGAGACGGGCACCCTTCAGGACACCCTCATAGTACATCTCGGGGTGGTGATGCTCCTTGCCCTTCGGCGGCCCTTCCTTAATCAGCTTCACGACATCCAGCTTGGCCCATTGCACCTTCACACGGGCGAAGGCCCGGCGTGCACCTTCGATGTAGATGGACCGCTTGATGACTTCAAGCCGTGGGCAGGCATCGACAAGCCGCCTCACCAGACCAAAGTAGCTGTTGGGAAGGGCGTCGCCAGGCCACATCCGGACTATAAAGCCCTTCATGGCCTGTTCGGCCGCCTTGTGTAGCTCGACCAGCTGCTTTAGCTGGTCGCTCATAGGCACCGGGTGTTCGGTCCCAGTATACTAGGCCCAAAACAACTTCTCCGTCGAGCTTCCCTCCTCGGCCCAGTAAAATTTCGCGGCATCAGACACGCTGCGGGGAAAATCTGCGAATGCTCCTGGAGAGCTCCGGATTCGGGTAAGTAACAAGTAATTTACTTTCACATGCTTGCTTTGCATATAGAATGCCTTACCCGCCGCTATCTTCTTCATCGCATCAATCTCCTGGAGGGCCTTTTGGGCTTCGGCCTTGGCATTCTTTGCGCTCTCGAGGGCCGCAGCAAGCTCAGACTCTCGCGTCTTCAAGTCAAGCTCCAACGCCTCGTGCTTCGTCACGAGAGTGTGGAGCTCTTGCTGCACCTCGCCCACTCGAGCCTCCTGCCTTTCCCGCTCAGTGCGCTCCTTGGCCGCTTTGTTTTCGGCCTCGGATAGCGCTTGCTTCAGGGTCACCACCTCGGTCGTGGCCCCTGGCAAATTTACGATGATCCTGTCATTTTGCAATCGCATTCTTTTTATATATCCATAGACTAGGTACTACTTACCTTTGTTCTCCTCGAGCTGCCTCTTAGCAAGGCCGAGCTCTTTCTGGGACCCTTCGAGGTCCTGCTTTAATACGGTGACCTCCGTAGTCAGTGCGGCAGAGGTCAGCAGCAAAGCCTGCATACGCATACATACATACTTATATTAGACTCCTGCGATATTGTTCGATCCTCTATTCGGCTTTTCTTTCTGAACACCGAACAGAGCATCAGGGGCTACAGTCTATGCGGTAATATTTTTTGTATATTTTAAATACTTACCTCAAAGCCTATTAGAAGGCTGGCATAGGCTTCAGTCAGTCCGCTCTTGGCGGACTAAACCTTCTGGACCACCGCACTCATAATAGTGCGGTGCTCCTTGTCGATGGAAGCGCCGCGAAGCGCTCCCAGCAGATTGTCCGGTGCCTCTGGATGGACAGAGGTCACCGGCACAAGCGTCTTGCCCCTCTTGGAAGGAGGCCGCCTGCCCAAGTCCGAAACCACTGGAGGTTCCGGCGCGGTGTTTGGCTGAGGGCCGAACTCGGAGCCCTTGGGGGCCTTGCTCCCGGAGTCCGGAAGGTCGCTTTGAGGCCCTCTGGGACTGTGTCCCCTCGACCCGGTGCCTCTTGAGACAACACCTCGGCGTTGTCCATAGGGTAAGGGGAGGTGGCGGTCGGAAGTGGATCGCTATCCATATCCGACGAGTCTAGGGAGCCGTCCGACGAAGATACGTCGATATGGGCTTGGGGCGGTCTGCATAATCACAATTCGGCGTTGGGAGAAGCAGTGCGACAAAGGAATGCTATGAGTTACTCTGGTATCCGAATACTTACGACTTCGCCAGGGGCTTGGCCCTGAGCAGCCACTCGTCTTCGCCTCTAGCGGCGGTGGTGGAACTGTCCGGAAGGAGAGTCCTTCCCTTCTTGGACCCTTCGCCCCCCCCAGTTGGGGCGGCCTTCCTTTTCTTGTCTCCCCCGACTGGAGGGGGAGCCTCTTCATCTTCCTCCTCGTCTTCGTGGGAGGAGTGCGCCGAGGAGTCAACGGACGATGAGTCTGATATCACCTGGCGCCGGGAACTCTTTCGGGTTCCCTTGGCCTTCTTGGTCTTCTCCGGCACCTTGTAAGGAGCCGGAGTCAGCATCTCCGTCAGGAGAGCATCCGCATTGCCTTCGGGCAGAGGGGCCGGATAGTTGATCTGCTCCGATGCCTCCACCCAGTCCTGTCAAAGGCATGGGAGCTCAGACCTTGCACATGGTTAAGCTAGGAGAAATAAATATCCTACTGGATGTATAGAACTTACCGAATGCGCTCGCCGCTTCGCGCTTAGTCCGCGGTCCTCTGTGAGAGAGGGAGGGACCTCGGCGCCCTGGAACAGCACCCTCCAGACGTCCTTGTGCATCGTGTCGAAGAGCTCGCTCAGATTTTGGTGCTGGGCCAGGTCGAACTCCCACAAGTTGAAGTCCCGTTGTTGACACGGGAGGATCCGGGGGATGAGCATGACCTGGACTATGTTGACAAGCTTGAGTTTCTTGCTTGCCATGTTCCGGATACATTTCTGGAGTCGTGTAGGGAATCTGGATCAGAACTCGGGGGCAGTCACCCAGTTGGTGTCGCGCGGCTCGGTGATGTAGAACCACGCCGATTGCCACCCCTTTATGGTCTCCACGAAGGAGCCTTCGAGCCATATAACATTGGGCATCTTGCCCACCATGGCTCCGCCGCATTCTGCTTGTTAGCCGCCCACCACCTTCGGCTTAATATTGAAGGTCTTCAGCCACAGACCGAAGTGGGGGCGGATGAGGAGAAAGGCCTCAAGACGACGATGAACACTGAAATGTTGAGGATGAAGTTCGGGGCCAGATCATGAAAGTCCAGCCCGTAGTAGAACATGAGACCACGGACGAATGGATGAAGGGGAAACCCCAGTCCGCGGAGGAAGTGGTGGAGGAAAACTACCCTCTCATGAGGTTTCGGGGTAGGGACGATCTGCCCCGCAGCGGGCAGCCGATGCGCGATATTTGCGGCTAAGTATCCGGCTCTGCGCAGCTTTTTGATGTGTTCCTCCGTAACGGAGGAAGCCATCCACTTCCCTCCCGCTCCGCACATGTTTGGAGGAGGTTGAGGAGAAAGATGCGGACTTGGGCGTTGGGGCTTGAGTGCGTAAGAACGGATGAGCAAGGAGGAAGAAGGCGTGGGTAGAGAAAGGTTAAACCTTATCCCTTTATAAGGGCGGCCGAAACTGTGCGCCCCCACTAGCCTGGTAAAACTCGCTTATCCCCCAAGCGTCGTAATCGATGGCGCGGTTGAGTTACCCACGCCCGTATTGATGAGAATCCCGTGATAAGGGGAACAAGATCTCTGCTTTGACAAGACGTGTCAAGAAACTGCCTTGCGTTATGTGCGGGGCTAGTTAAAGGAAACGGTTCGAATAATCACCGGGCCATGATAAAAACTCACGTTGACAAAATGAGTCAGCAGATTAGATTTCTGAAAATATTATTCTCTCTATGATGGTATGTGGAACTTATTTTGTAGGGTCGGACACTATCCTTGTATTCAGATTCTTCCGGGGTGTATTCGGTGGAGGAACCCGCCTTGCAATGCTGAAGACAACACTGCGCGCCGGACTCATCGTCATTGAAGCCTGGTTCAGGGGCTACTGAGGGAGTCCGGGATTAGGGGGTCTCCGGACAGCCGGACTCTATCCTTTGGCTGGACTGTTGGACTATGAAGATACAAGATTGAAGACTTCGTCTCGTGTCCGGATGGGACTCTACTTGGCGTGGAAGGCAAGCTAGGCAATACGGATATGTATATCTCCTCCTTTGTAACCGACCTTGTGTAACCCTAGCCCCCTCCGGTGTCTATATAAACCGGAGGGTTTTAGTCCGTAGGACGACAACAATCATACCATAGGCTAGCTTTTAGGGTTTAGCCTCTTCGATCTCGTGATAGATCAACTCTTGTAATACTTATATCATCAAGAATAAATTAAGAAGGACATAGGGTTTTACCTCCATCGAGACGGCCCAAATCTGGGTAAAACATCGTGTCCCCTGCCTCCTGTTACCATCCGCCTTAGACGCACAGTTCGGGACCCCCTACCCGAGATCCGCCGGTTTTGACACCGACAGCACCCCTGAAAAAAAAACAAGCTCGTTGTGATCACCCCACATACTAGTAAGATGCATCTGAAGATCTTCATTATATATATACTCGAAGCAGAGCAGCCTTTCTCGCACCTTTGAAATAAGGATTTTCTCCCCTTCCCTTGTGCGTTGGCACAGTACCATACTATGTTGATGGTGCTTAAGTTTCATCAGGGAATTAATCGCATCCAAAATACCAGTAAGATGTGTCTCTATGATTATAACTCCCAAACTGAATACATATGCCTTTATGGAGACTATGTTTATGTATTCTGGTGTCATATATCCACTCTGGAGGTAGTCTCTACTACCCCTGAGTATCTCGATTATTACAACACCCAAGCTAGATACATCTGCCTTGGTGGAGAGTATGTCTATGTATTCTGGTGCCATATATTTACTCTAGGGATAGTCTGTGAATATCTCGATGATTATAACACCCAATCTGAATACATGTGTCTTGATGGAGACTATGCCTCGGACCAATTATTCGGGTGCCATACATCCCCTGTAGTAGTACACTTTAAAAGTTTAGAGGCATCGCAAGAAGAAACAGAAGATGCTATAACAGAAGGCGTAGCTTGCTGTGTTCCAAGACGATTTTGAGTGATGATTCGGGATTGCTTGCCACCAGAGATCATTGACAACCCAAAATCCGTAATCTTAGGCACCATAGCATAGTAGCATCCATCAATATGTTTTTGGGTTTCAGGTCCAGATGAACAATAAGGCACTCATCGAGAATGTACTTTAAACCCACACAAATTCCCCCGATTGCTTCATATCTCATGTAACACTTCAGGTCTGAAGTTTCATCTATTAATTGATAAACAAGGAAACAAAAAATCTAAAACCATTAGATGATTACACCTGTGGTGTCGTAACAAAACCACCTCACCCTGAAATAGATTTAAGGCAGCGTTGTAATAAAGTAAACTTCAGAGAAAGGTACAATAAACATAAAAGGAATAACCAGCATGTAATTTTTCATAATCTTACCGCCCATATGCTTGTCTAGGCTTCCATCACATCCATCCTCAAAGCAGAGCAAGCTTGCTGGTATTTCAGCAAAAAAAGAACTCTAACGACTTCTTTGCAGGTATACCGCTTCCCAACTTAATTCAGGACAATAACCTACAAAGTGCACTAGGTTTTGGTGCTTGATCCTCATTTAAGGTACTTGACCTCGTTCCACAACTTCTCTCCCAGCTTATGCAAGCCATAGAGCTTCTTCAGACTTCACAACAACAAATTTCCCACTCGGAACCTAGAACTCCCCGCAATTGAAGTCAAATATCTGTTCATAAGTCATAACACACATCAAAGCAATATCTACAAGAATTGAGAGCCAGCTAGAGACGCAGTACCACGGAAGAACGTAACACGAACCTGGTTTAAGCTGAGGCCTGAAGACCCCTCTGGCCTTGTATTGAATGCTTTGGCTCCCAGATCCAGAAAGGTGGATGGAGCTTGGTAAACGCCTAGGGAGCAGCGATCTTGTCCCTCCAATAAACAAACATCGCATCCTGCCAAATCGCCTTGGAAGCAATGCATGCATCACTATGAGGGCTAGTTTGGTTGTTGGGGATGAAAAATCCTTGGTGGTAAGCCTCTGATGTGGGATTTCCCTACCCATACGGGATCCCCTCCCACTATGGTAAAATACACCTTGCCATTTGGACACGAAGGGGGAGGGAAGATAAATCCCCGCAGGCAATGCTAGAAGGGGACATGCCCATCAAATAGGACAGAATGTGTAAAAGAAAATTTATCATTAGAATAAATAATCACCACAAATAACTTCATTTTTTGTCACAATATTGTCATATAAATACCAGAATAATGTTTGTCCCTCTTTTCTAAAAAAGTTCAGGAAATTTGGGACTAAAATTTAGTACAGAAATTTGAATGAAATAAAAACTAAATACACACTTCACAAAATATGATAAAGTTCGACAAATAGTGCAACACCAATGATAAATATAGTTTGTTGACTATGTCTCAAAAGAGAAAATGGTAATCATGGTTACACGTTCAGCAAGAAACAATACTCTGTTCCACTAAAAACATCACAATTATGTGAACTATATCCATACTGAACTAGGAATAACTTCCACCATCAAATTTTTGAACATTTCCATCGAGTTGTGGCAAGGAACCTCCATCGCAAATAAGTATTGAATTTTCAAGCATCAGTATAAGCCTGGACTTTTCTGTCCTAGTGGTTACACAAATCTGACATTTGACCCCTTCTCTACTGAATAGAAAGAAAGCCACACATACCAACCCAAGAGGGTTATTCGAGCATGGAAAAATGCTGCTGATCCACCAGCCAGTTCGCTTATCCTTTTCAGATAAGAACTGTGAATAAACTCATATGTAACTTAGAAAATAAAGCATCTTTGGGCACACATTTTCGCACTATAGGCATGGTAGTTTTTCTTCATTGCAGAATGTAAAAGATATGTACTTTATAAAAATAAAAAGTATATCAACCAGCTATAAGAACAAAATGCAAAGCTTCAAATTAGTTTCAACCGAGAACCAACTCGGATCATTATCCGGCAATGTTATTTTTAATCTGGACAAGCATACCATATTTTGTATAGTAAACCGAATCATGTATGCTTGCTGGCATAGGGGAATTGGACTGCCGCAGATCCTTGGTTGGCATGTTTCACCGAGGCAGACGACGCAATCAGAAACTCAGAAAAGAAATTAGGTATAGCTGATGCTTTGTTGATGTTTTCTCCTTCTGAATTTTATTCTCCTGTAGAATGCTGAGCTTACTGATGTATAAAAGATCTTGATGAACACTACGTGAATAAAAACATGTGTGTTCTCCTGCCTTTGTGACCTTTGCAATCAACAACTTAACATGAACAGAGCATGCGATTTAGTAATGTTGCTTATGTTCAGAATGTAAAACTGAACGTGCAAGACTGTCATCAGGATGTAATTGAGGCTCAAACTGGCAAATAATTGTCTCTAGCCCTGAATTTGTTTGATTATCTACATCCCAGGTTTGGTAACAAGACACATGCACAAGCTTTTGCTCAGTTTTAAGAATTGTCACACATCCATACAAAGAACAGACCAAATTAAATATCGAAGAATCTAACATTTTTTCAAATGTGTGGCTCTTTTAGTCAGTTTTAAAAGAATGGCGTGTGTTCTATCTTTGATACAGTAAAAAATTGCATGCTATGTACAGCAAGTTAAAAAGCACAAGTTATACAGTAGCCTCAAGCAGAGCAAGTGTACAACAAGTTGATAAATTAATGCTTAGTCATGGCATTTGATTTCACAAGAAAAGAATGCTCAGTCATGTAAGGTGCAATGTTGTGTACACTTTGTAATTCTACAATAATTTGTAGTGCACTGTGGCTAGAAGCCAGAGTACTCTTGAAGCTACAAACTATGCAACAAGCCTGGAACTCCAACAACAAGAAGTAGAGTTGAGTTCCTAGCCATCAGACAAGACTGAAACTCCCAGCATTTGCCTCTTAAATTTGTATATAGAGTGAAAATTCCCAGCAGGGTAGATAGACATATGCTACTGTTTAGAATTGCATGATAAATTGCAAGATGTTGAAGCTTAATTAGCTTCACATGGATAACATAAAAGAGTTGGGCATTTAATTAGTTATGTACTAGGCCAGACAATCCAATATCCAGGCAAATGATGATAAGAAACCAAGAGCTGTGATGCCAGTGATTTTCTTCTTCACATTACCTATGTAGCTAAATAGATGTACTGCCCATGGAGTAATATGCTACTACGTCTGTCTCATCATCAATCATGATTCCTCGGCACCATAATATTCATCCAACCAACTGTTAATTGGAGTAGCTAACGGTCCTAGTAGTACAAAAAATATGAACAACTAGATGAACCAACTGACCCACTGTTCTGGTGCATATATATTTCTTTAGTGCGTAGCGGTAGTTTCAGTACTACCCCATAAATACCATCCTTTTTCTCTGGCCTGTCCTGGAAATATATTTATGTCCTAAATTTTCTTTAATGGTAATTCTAACAAATAATGCAGGACTGGAACATGGTCGAATACAGAGTCTTATGCAAGTTATTACAATCAGTATGATGTAGTCAAGGTCATCCAAGTACTTACCCTTTCAGATGCATATACAGCTATATGTAGGAAAATAACAGAGTACTGGCCATACCTGCTAGATGTATTTCAGAACGAGAGGTTAAAATAGGTAAAAAAATACTGATGCAAGCTATGCTCTACAACAAGTGCAGAGCAGCTACATAAGAAAAATACATGCTCTTATGGAATTGGTGGTTCAAGATCAGGGACAGTGAAGGCATGAATCAGATTAGATGAATACGTCCGCGAAACCGTCGTTGTCGCCGTCGCCGGAGGGGATAGGAGCTTGGGGAGGAGGGAAGATCCGGGGAAGGAGAACAGTGACGGACGCGGTCCGTCGCCATCGCTGGAGAGGCGGAGCTTGGATCCTCAGCACCGGAAGGAGGGGGTCGGGGGCATCGCTTCTGTCACCGGCGGAGGAACTTGGAGGTGGTCGGGGGTACTGGATCTTGGTCCACGGCGCTGTCGTTCGCTCATCTCGCTCGAGCCATGGGTATCCTCCGCGTGGAAAGGACATGGGTCGACAAGGGTTACCCCGAGAACGATGTAGTTGATAACCCACAAGTATAGGGGATCGCAACAGTTTTCGAGGGTAGAGTATTCAACCTAAATTTATTGATTTGACACAAGGGGAGCCAAAGAATATTCTCGAGTATTAACAGTTGAGTTGTCAATTCAAACGCACCTGAAAGACTTAATATCCACAACAAAGTATTTTGTAGCAAAGTAATATGATAGTAGTGGTAACGGTGGCAAAAGAAAAGTAACTAAGTACAGATCAATATATGAAAAGCTCGTAGGCATTGGGTCAGTGATGGAGAATTATGTCGGATGCAATTCCTCATGCAAAAGTTATAACCTAGGGTGACACAGAACTAGCTCCAGTTCATCAATGTAATGTAGGCACGTATTCCGAATATAGTCATACATGCTTATGCAAAAGAACTTGTATGACATCTTTTGTCCTACCCTCCCGTGGCAGTGGGGAAGTATTGGAAGCTAAGGGATATTAAGGCCTCCTTTTAATAGAGTATCAGACCAAAGCATTAATACTTAGTGAATACATGAACTCCTCAAACTAAGATCATCACCAGTAACTATCCCAATTATTCTCACTTCGGGGTTAACGGATCATAACACATAATAGGTCACTATTGACTTGCAAGATAGGATCAAGAACTCACATATATTCATGAAAACATAATAGGTTCAGATCTGGAATCATGGCACTCGAGCCCTAGTGACAAGCATTAAGCATAGCAAAGTCATGGTAACATCAATCTCAGAACATAATGGATACTAGAGATCAAATCCTAACAAAACTAACTCGATTACATGATAAATCTCATCCAACCCATCACCGTCCAGCAAGCCTATGATGGAATTACTCACGCACGGCGGTGAGCATCATGAAATTGGTGATGGAGGAAGGTTGATGATGACGATGGCGACGGATCCCCCTCTCCGGAGCCCTAGATCAGCCCTTCCGAGAGAGATTAGGGCTTGGCGGTGGCTCCGTATCATAAAACGTGATGAGTCCTTCTCCCTGATTTTTTTCTCCCTGAACGTGAATATATGGAGTCAGGATGGACGTGATGGAGCATCAGGGGCCCCACGAGGTAGGGGGGCGCGCCCAGGGGGGCGCGCCCCCACCCTCGTGGACAGGGTGTGGGCCCCCTGGTCTTGATTCTTTCGCTAGTATTTCTTATATATTCCAAAAATATTCTCTGTTAATTTTCAGGTCATTCCGAGAACTTTTATTTCTGCACAAAAATAACACCATGACAATTCTGCTGAAAACAACGTCAGTCCGGGTTAGTTCCATTCAAATCATGCAAGTTAGAGTCCAAAACAAGGGCAAAAGTATTTGGAAAAGTAGATACGATGGAGACGTATCAACTCCCCCAAGCTTAAACCTTTGCTTGTCCTGAAGAAATTCAGTTGACAAACTGAAAGTGATAAAGAAAAACTTTTGCAAACTCTGTTTGCTCTTGTTGTTGCAAATATGTAAAGCAAGCATTCAAGTTTTCAGCAAAGATTATGAACTAACCATATTCACAATAACACTTAGGTCTCATATTTACTCATATCAATGTCATAATCAACTAGCGAGCAATAATAATAAATCTCGGATGACAACACTTTCTCAAAGCAATCATAATATGATATAACAAGATGGTATCTTGCTAGCACTTTCTGAGACCACAAAACATAAATGCAGAGCACCTCTGAAGATCAAGGACTGACTAAACATTGTAATTCATGGTAAGAGATCTAGTCATAGTCATACTCAATGTAAACTAATAATAATGGATGCAAATGGCGGCGGTGCTCTCCAACTGGTGCTTTTTAATAAGAGGATGATGCTCAACATAAAAGTAAATAGATAGGCCCTTCGCAGAGGGAAATAGGGATTTGTAGAGGTACCAGAGCTCGATTATGAAATAGAGATAAATAATATTTTGAGTGGCATACTTTCATTGTCAACATAACAACCGAGAGATCTCGATATCTTCCATGCTACACACATTATAGACGGTTCCCAAACAGAATGGTAAAGTTTATACTCCCCTTACCACCAACATTCATCAATCCATGGCTTGTCCGAAACAACGGGTACCTTCAACTAACAACAATCCCGGGGGAGTTTTGTTTGCAATTATTTTGATTTAATTTGAGCATGGGACTGGGCATCCCGGTGACCAGCCATTTTCTCGTGAGTGAGGAGCGGAGTCCACTCCTCTTGAGAATAACCCGCCTAGCATGGAAGATACAGACAACCCTAGTTGATACATGAGCTATTCGAGCATACAAAACAGAATTTCATTTAAAGGTTTAGAGTTTGGCACATACAAATTTACTTGGAACACCAGGTAGATACCGCATATAGGAAGGTATTGTGGACTCATATGGAATAACTTTGGGGTTTATGGAAGTGGATGCACAAGCAGTATTCCCGCTTAGTACAAGTGAAGGCTAGACAAAGACTGGAAAGCGACCAACTAGAGAGCGACAACAGTCATGAACATGCATTAAGATTAATAAACATTGAGTGCAAGTATGAGTAGGATATAATCCACCATGAACATAAATATCGTGTCGGCTATGTTGATTTTGTTTCAACTACATGTGTGAACATGTGCCAAGTCAAGCCAGTTGAATCATTCAAAGGAGGATACCACCCTATCATACCACATCACAACCATTTTAATAGCATGTTGGCACGCAAGGTAAACCATTATAAGTTCCTAGCTAATTAAGCATGGCATAAGCAACTATAATCTCTAATTGTCATTGCAAACATGTTCCATTCATAATAGGCCGAATCAGGAACGATGAACTAATCATATTTACAAAAATAAGAGAGGTCGAGTTCATACCAGCTTTTCTCATCTCAACCAGTTCATCATATATCGTCATTATTGCCTTTCACTTGCACGGCCGAACGGTGTGATAATAATAATAGTGCACGTGCATTGGACTAAGCTGGAATCTGCAAGCATTTAATACAAAGGAGAAGACAAGGTAATATGGGCTCTTTGTTAAATCAACAATAATGCATATAAGAGCCATTTCAACATTTTAATTATGGTCTTCTCATCTCGACTCCCAAAGAAAAGAAAAGAGATAAAACTATTTACACGGGAAAGCTCCCAACAAGCAAAAGAAGAACGAGAAATATTTTTGGGTTTTCTTTTTAATTACTACTACTACAGGCATGGAAAGTAAACTAGTTAAAGGCTACAAATAATTTTGTTTGGTTTTTATTAAGGTTATTCAAACACACAAGAAGAAAGCGAGAAAAAGAAAAATAAACTAGCATGGATATTACAATGAAAAAGTATGAGCACCGACAACTAGAATGAGTGTGTGAACATGAATGTAATGTCGGTGGGAAATACGTACTCCCCAAGCTTAGGCTTTTGGCCTAAGTTGTTCTATGCCCATGGATCAAAGTGGCCCTCTCCGGTGTATGGAGGACTGTCCTCTGGGTGCCACTGATTGGCGATCTCTTCCAGATCCCATTGATAAACAGACTGACGGTAACGATCAAGTGGTGGCTCCGGCTCCGGCTCTGGAGCTAATGTCTGGCTCCGGTATGCAATGGCCTCCGGCAAAACAATGTACGTGCCTGAAAATATGTTGAACAAAGAGGGAGCAGGCAAGGTGATAGTCTCAAAGTAATTTTTATCAAATATCAATCTATATTTAAGCATCTTCTTTTTATCTTTAACAATAAAATCATGTGCTACCATACTCTTATAATATAGAAAAATAGGATGCAACAACTTCTCCTCTTTCTCATAATGCCTAATAGGTATGTTAAAATGTGCAGCAAGGCACGAGGCAAAGATGCCTCCAAAGACGGGACCCTTCGTACGGTTCAGACTTAACCGTTTAGCAACAATAGCGCCTAAACTGAAAGTAGTATCAAGAAACAAGGCATGGCGCGAAATAACAATATCAGGGGCACAAGGTTTTCACTGTTCCCACGACCAATTAAACATCTATTAGAGAATATTGCAAAGTAACGCAGAACAGGAAAATTTATGCTAGTGATTCTTGCATCGAAAACCTTCCTCGTTTCTCCTATAACAATCATATCAATAAACCCTTCCACATCATTACGATGTGCTTCCTCTATGCTGCCCGCAAAGGGTAACTTGCAAACCTCACAAAAATCATAAAGGGACATCTCCCTATACTCATCATATAAATAAAAAATCCACCGAAGGTGATGATATCCTAGCATGGAAATGAAATTTTTCCACAAAGATATTAATGAGGAGGAGATACTGTTCGCGCTGGTCATGGAGGAAGTCGATGAGGCCCGCATTCTTAGCCAAATAATAAAAATCATCATGAATCCCGGCTGCTCTCAAGAACTCATCACAAGGCCATTCACACGGACGAACTTCCGCGGTGCAAGGAAGATTATATTTGGGCTTCTTATTCTCTTCACTTTGTTTATCTGTCAACCTTCGGCTCGAAGAGCCCTTCAACAATCTTTTCATCATTTTATGAAAAATTCTGAAATTTTTAGCAACTCAAAATAAAAGTGAACCAAACTCAACAAAATTGATAGCAACTACTCCCACAAGTGCCTAGAGGCAATATCATGCATTAGAACTACTTGGGACCATATAAATGTGACATGCAAGCTCAAGAACAGGGTCACCTAAGCAGCAAAAATTTGCAATAAATAAAGCACTAGAACAAAAACTAATTGGACCATTGAAGGAGTCACATACCGAAGAACAATCCCCCAAAGCAGTTTTATGAATGGAGCTTTGAGCAAGGAGATCGAAAATGGCAGCAAGATGAGTTAGAACTCGGGTTTGAGCTGGTGGATGATTTTTCTGGAAGAAGACGAAGTGTGTGGGTTCAAGAATAAGTGAAGGGGGCCACGAGGGGCCCATGAGGCAGGGGCGTGCCCAAAGGGTGGGTGCGCCCTGCACCCTCGTGGCCAGGTGGCTGCTCCCCCTGATGTGTTCTCAGTGCCAATAATTCTCAAATATTTTAGAAAAAAAATCATATTTTAGTTTTGGGGCATTTGGGGAACTTTTATTTTCAAGGTATTTTTTATTGGAAGGATAATTCAAAAAACAGACAGAAAATATTAGTATTGCTTTATTTAATCTAAATAACAGAAAGTAAAAGGAGGGTACAGAGAGTTGTATTTTCTAACTTCATCTATCTTATTCTCATCAAAAAGGAATCCACTAACAAGGTTGATCAAGTCTTGTTAACAAACTCTTTCCGAATAACATGAAACCGGAGAATTTTTGAATAGCACTATGTTACCTCAACGGGGATATGCATGTCCCCCACAATAAGAATATCATATTTCTTCTTGACAGTAGGAATAGGAAATTCAAAACCTCCAATAGTAATTGTTGAAAATTTTCCAATAGAATAGATACTATGGACTTGAGGTTGTTTTCTCGGAAAGTGTACTGTATGCTCATTACCATTAACATGAAAAGTGACATTGCCTTTGTTGCAATCAATAATAGCCCCTGCAGTACTCAAAAAGGGCCTACCAAGGATAATCAACATACTATCGTCCTCAAGAATACCAAGAATAACAAAATCTGTTAAAATAGTAACGTTTGCAACCACAACAGGCACATCCTCAAAAATACCGACAGGTATAGCAGTTGATTTATCAGCCATTTGCAAAGATATTTTAGTAGGTGTCAACTTATTCAAATCAAGTCTACGATATAAAGAGAGATGCATAACACTAACACCGCCTCCAAGATCACATAAAGCAGTTTTAATATAATTTGTTTTAATGGAGCATGGTATAGTTGGTACTCCTGGGTCTCCTAGTTTCTTAGGTATTCCACCTTTAAAATTATAATTGGCAAGAATGGTGGAAATTTCAGCTTCCGATATCTTTCTTTTATTTGTAACAATATCTTTCATATACTTAGCATAAGGATTCATTTTAAGCATATTAGTCAAACGCATACGCAAAAAGATATGTCTAATCATTTCAACAAAGCGCTCAAAATCCTCATCATCCTTTTTCTTAGATGGTTTAGGAGGAAAATGCATGGGTTTCTAAACCCATGGTTCTCTTTCTTTACCGTGCTTCCTAGCAACGAAGTCTCTCTTATCATAACGTTGATTCTTTGATTGTGGGTTATCAAGATCAACAGCAGGTTCAGTTTCTACATCATTGTTATTACTAGGTTGAGCATCAACATGAACATCATAATTAACATTATCACTAGGTTCAGGTTCATTACCAGATTGTGTTTCAACATCAGAAATAGAAATATCATTGGGATTATCAGCTGTGTTAATAACAGGTTCATTAAAAGCATGCAAGGTCCTATCATTTTCCTTTTTCTTCTCTTTAGAAAAACTAGGTGCATCAACATTAATTCTCTGAGAATCTTGCTCAATTCTCTTAAGGTGGCCCTCAGGATATAAAGATTCCTGAGTCATTCTACCTCCTCTAGTCACAACCTTAACAACATTATCATTATTCTTATTATTTAATGAGTAATGCTAGAATTAGATAAGGTTACGTAAATGTCTTACGTAAAAAGGAACGTGGTGAGGTGGGATTGGATGGATAGGGGCAGCAGGGGCCCACCCCGTTAAAATCAGGGGGGCAGAGAGTTTTAGTTAGGAAGCTTTCGTAAGTCTTCGTAGTGTGTTACGTAGATGTAGGATTATCGTTATTTAATTCATTGAGCAAATCATTTTGAGCCTTAAGCATTTGTTCTACTTAAGTGGTAACCATAGAAGCATGTTTACTAATGAGTTTAAGTTCACCTTTAACTCTCGACATATAATCACTGAAGTGTTCAATCATATAAGCATTACGTTTCAATTGTCTACCAACATAAACATTAAAATTTTCTTGTTTAACAATAAAATTATCAAACTCATCCAAGCATTGGCTAGCAGACTTATAACGAGGAATATCACCTTCATCAAATCTATAGAGAGAATTTACCTTACTACCTGTGTCGGGTTATCAAGACCATGCATTTCTTCAATAGGTGATAAATTCTTAACATTTTCAGCTTTAATACCTTTTGTTCATAGATTTCTTTGCCTCTTGCATATCTTCAGGACTGGGAAGTAGAATACCTTTTTCTTTGGAGTTAGCTTAGGAGTTGGTTCAAGAAGTGTCCAATTATTTTCATTAGTCGAGATATTATTCAATAGCAATTCAACTTGATCAACAGTTCTTTCCTTAAAAACACAACCAACACAACTATCCAGGTAGTCTCTGGAAGCATCGGTTAGTCCATTATAAAAGATATCAAGTATTTTATTTTTCTTAAGAGGATGATCAGGAAAGCATTAAGTAATCAGAGAAGTCTCTCCCAAGTTTGTGGGAGACTCTCTTCTACAATTTGCACAAAATTATATATTTTCCTTAAAGCAGCTTGTTTCTTATGAGCGGGGAAATATTTAGCAGAGAAGTAATAAATCATATCCTGGGAACT
The DNA here is from genome assembly GCF_056163025.1 of Triticum urartu. NCBI lineage: Eukaryota > Viridiplantae > Streptophyta > Magnoliopsida > Poales > Poaceae > Triticum > Triticum urartu. The sequence goes on from NC_141877.1 coordinate 493,714,242, forward strand.
ACGCACACAACCAGGATCAAGAGAATTAAACCATGTTTTAGCATCACTCTTTAATGAGAACGAAAATAATTTAAGGATAAAGTAATAGCGAGTTTTCTCATCATTAGTGAATAGGGTAGCTATATTATTCAATTTAGTAAGATGTGCCACAATAGTTTCAGATTCATAGCCATAAAAAGAATCAGATTCAACTAAAGTAATTAACTCAGAATCGACAGAGAAACCATAATCCTTATCTGAAATAAAGATAGATGAAGTAGCAAAAGCAGGGTCATATTTCATTTAGCATTCAAAGATTTTTCTTTTAGCTTAACTAATAATTTCTTAAGATCATATCTATCATTGCAAGCAAGAAAGTCTCTAGCAGTTTCTTCATGCATAACATAACCCTCATGTACAACAGGCAATTCATATCTAGGGGGAGAATCTTCATCATCACTTTCATCAATATTATCAGATTCAATAATTTTATTCTCTCTAGCCCTAGGAAGTTGTTCATCAAGAAATTCACCTAGTGGCATAGTAGTATCAAGCATAGAAGTAGTTTCATCATAAATATCACGCATAGCAGAAGTGGCATCATCAATAACATGCGACATATCAGAATCAATAGTAGCAGTAGGTGTCGCAAATTTATTCAAAACAGAAGGTGAATCAAGTGCAAAGCTAGATGGCAATTCCTTACCTCCCATCGTAGTTGAAGGAAAAATCTTAGTTCTTTCGTCTTTCAAATTCGTTATAGTGATCAACAGATATAAATCCCAATGACTCAAAAAATAGAACTATGCTCCCCGGTAACGGCGCTAGAAAATAATCTTGATAACCCACAAGTATATGGGATCGCAACAGTTTTCGAGGGTAGAGTATTCAACCCAAATTTATTGATTCGACACAAGGGGAGCCAAAAAATATTCTCAAGTATTAACAATTGAGTTGCCAATTCAACCGCACCTGAAAGAATTAATATTCGCAGCAAAGTATTTAGTAACAAAGTAATAAGATAGTAGCGTTAACGGTGGCAAAAGAAAAGTAATGAAGGAGAGATCAATATATGAAAAACTCGTAGGCATTGGATCAATTAACGGATCATAACACATAATAGGTGACTATTAACTTGCAAGATAGGATCAAGAACTCACATATATTCATGAAAACATAATAAGTTCAAATCTGAAATCCTGGCACTCGGACCCTAGTGACAAGCATTAAGCATAGTAAAGTCATAATAACATCAATCTCAAAACATAATGAATACTAGGGATCAAATCGTAACAAAACTAAATCGATTACATGATAAATCTCATCCAACCCATCACCGTCTAGCAAGCCTATGATGGAATTACTCGCGCACGACAGTGAGCATCATGAAATTGATGATGGAGGAAGGTTGATGATGACGATGACGACAGATTCCCCTCTTCGAAGCCCCGAATGGACTCTAGATCAACCCTCCCAAGAGATATTAGGGCTTGGCGGCGGCTCTGTATCATAAAACGCGATGAATCCTTCTCCCTGATTTTTTTTCTCCCCGAACGTGAATATATGGAGTTAGGATGGACGTCGGTGGAGCATCAGGGGGCCCACGAGGCAGGGGACAGGGTGTGGGCCTCCTGGTCTTGATGCTTTCGCCAGTATTTTTTATATATTCCAAAAATATTCTCCGTTGATTTTCAGGTCATTCTGAGAACTTTTATTTCTGCACAAAAATAACATCATGGCAATTCTGCTGAAAACTGCGTCAGTCCGGATTAGTTCCTTTTAAATCATGCAAGTTAGAGTCCAAAATAAGGGGAAAATTGTTTGGAAAATTAGATACGATAAAGACTAACTGAAGCCGATCGAGGAAACAACGGGAATCCCCCGAAAAACCCTGCAACCAAACGAGGCCTGATTGATGCAGAGGTCGGGGGTTGTCCTCCTTTTCCAAAAGGAAAAGGTAGAAGCACATTGGCAAAGATGCTTTTTTGTTTGGAGGGATAAGCCCCTTAATTTTCTTTCTTTTTTTGTTCCTCCAGCTTCTACATTTTATTGGTAAAAAATTATTTATACGTAAATATGAAGTGACATTGCATCCACCGAAGATGGAGGGAGTATCAACTATACTTAATTCCTGGTTCTAAGCATATATTTAATTGCTACCAAAAGATATATATATATATATATATATATATATATATAATTTCAAAATAAGGTAGAACCAAATACTAACTAAGTAATCTATAGATTACTGTCAAACAATCAAGGAATAATTAACAAATATATTAAAATCAATTAGCTTGTCTGTACAACAAAGTAGAAGACAAATCTTGATCAGAGGAGCAGTCGATGACATGCCAATGGCTTCTTGGGGCAATCAGCTTCACGACATACAACGAGTTAGCAGGTTCACTTGCACTAAATTGCAAGCAATCAACAATACAATCTGATCATGATACCACACCAAGTCGGTGATAGCATTGCCATATTAGGAGATCAGCAATACTTGTATTTGCATGTGCAATGATACTAACATGTACTGTGACAACACTGTGAATACAGTTTTATATCGGCGTCATGAGATTCTATTCCTCGTATCACAACATTCAGTAGGTCCACCATCTTAAATATCAAATGGTAGAATGATACTTACTACTCCCTCTCTCCCATAATACAAGACGTTTTGCATGTTAACATAGCTTGAAAAAACGTCTTACATTATAGGACAGAGGGAGTACTAAATATTATACATTTCTTGGGCCCGATGTAAAGGAAGATTAGGTGTTACAATTACCAAAAATACAGATAATCTTCCAAGCATGACATGGTAACAACAAAGCCAAGAACAATTCACAAGTCAGCTACCAGAAATCTTTTTGATTTAAGTTTTGGTCCAAAGGAACACCTTGCTGTTGGAGCTTGAATAGGCAAGATAGCCAACTTTATATGGGTGTGCAGAAAACTGGTGTGGAACGGATGTCACGTGTTCACTCCTAAGACATGAGTTGTTCTGAACCGAGAGGCCACTGTCATTGACATCAACTGAGATAATGTCTATTCCCTTGCTCATGTTTCTAGCATATAGGTCGGTGTCGTTCCAGCCCCAGATAACCCTCCAATCATTGAATCTTATTCGATCAATTACATTAACTAATAGTATTCATTTAAGATCATAGAAATAGGTGAGACAAGCTGTCGTACTTGGATTTAGAAGGCCAACTGCCTTTCTGATTATTATACTCCACAGTATGCGACTTTTCAAAGTCATACATGCTAAATACCTGGACAGTACCAAAAATGCTGGAGTTGGATAAAATGAGAATAACATTATTTGAAAGGAAATAATCTAGAAAAATTGATTTATCATACAGATGTCAGTAACAATGCAGAATATTTTAATTCTGAAGCTCGACACTACTAATGCTAAGAGATGAAAATACCCGCGCAATGTTTGCCAGAATATTGGGTGAAAAGTCACAACATAACAGAAACTATTTAAAATGCTATGAAGTTATATTGATCTGCCAATCAAAAATCTAGCGATATATTCACACAACTCGCGAAAAGTCTAACAGTAACTTACACTTATTGAGTCAAGCCATGACATAACGATGGTTCAAGAAACATGTTTCTTAAATCAAAGAGTGAGGAGAACCTTCTAAGCAAGTTGTAGGGTAGGAAAATGGTCAGAAATAAAGTACCTTGTTACTGCTAACATGCGGCCACTAGGTGAGAAATAAGCTGGCTGAGCAGATTTGTTAACTTTGAAAACCTTCAGGCTATCTCGCTCCTTAATTTTTATATTTCTCACATCCCATATACAGGCTGTTTGATCCGCTGAACTGGTAGCAAGCATATGTGGCTTCTCCAAATGAAAATCTATTAAGTTGATTCCCTCCTCATGCACATCCCATGTAGTTAACATCTTACCCACACGCTCATCGAAAAGTGCCAAGCCACCCTTTCCATCACCAAAATGTAGGCATATGACACTTTTGTGCTAGACAAAGCGAATAAATAGGCCACTCCCACAAATGGACCATACTGTACTTCTCCTCCTCAGAGTCCATCTCCTCAGAGTCCATAAGACAAATTTCACCCTAATGACTAGAGCTGTAAACCTGTAGCCAAGTAAATGAAATTCACCACAAAATAGAATTATAATTGATAGAGAACGTTCGATGAGATATAGAACATCTAAATAACTATTTGCGCACTAGAAATGGGATAAATCCAACCTAATTTAGCTACCTTGAATATGATTAGCAGATGCACCTATTGGATGACTCTAACAAGGAGTCCTAGAATTAAGTATCAAATTCTTTTAGATGATGGAAGCTTTTGAATTATTTCGGCTGTATCTCCTTGGTGTGGCCTAAGTTTCAAGAAAAGCTTCCATCATCTAAAATAATTTGATACTTAATTTTGGGACTCCTCGTTAGAGTCATCCAATAGGTGCATTTGCTAATCAAGGTCAAGGTAGCTAAATTAGGTTGAATTTATCCCATTTCCAGTGTGCAGATAGTTATTTAGATGTTGTATATCTCATCGAACGTTCTATATCAATTATAATTCTATTTTGTGGTGTATTTCATTTACTTGGCTACAGGTTTACAGCTCTATCCCTCAGGGTGAAATTTGTTTTATGGATTCTAAGGAGGAGAAATACAGTATGGTCCATTTGTGAGAGTGGCATGTTTATTCGCTTTGTCAAGCACAAAAGTGTCATACGCCTATATTTTGGTGATGGAAAGGGTGGCTTGACACTTTTCGATGAGCCCGTGGTTAAGGTGTTAACTACATGGGATGTGCATGAGGAGGGAATCAACTCAATAAATTTTCATCTAGAGAAGCCACATATGCTTGCTACCAGTTCAACGAATCAAACAGCCTGTATACGGGATGTGAGAAATATAAAAACGAAGGAGCCAGATAGCCTATAGGTTTTCAAAGTTAACAAATTTGCTCAGCCAACTTATTTCTCACCTAGTGGCCGCATGTTAGCAGTAACAAGGTACTTTATTTCTGACCATCTTCCTACCCTTCAACTTGCTTAGAAGGTTCCCCCTCTTTGATTTAAGAAACATGTTTCTTAAACCACCACTATGTCATGGCTAGACTCAATAAATGTAAGTTACTGTTAGACTTTTCGCGAGTTGTGCAAATATATCGCTAGATTTTTGATTGGCAGATCAACATAACTTGATAGCACTTTAAATAGTTTCTGTTATGTTGTGACTTTTCACCCAATATTCTGGCAACATTGCGCGGGTATTTTCATCTCTTAGCATTAGTAGTGCCGAGCTTCAGAATTAAAATATTCTGCACTGTTACTGACATTTGGATGATAAATCTGTTTTTCTAGATTATTACCTTTCAAATGATGTTATTCTCATTGTATCCAGCTCCAACATTTGTGGTACTGTCTGAGTATTTGGTATGGATAACTTTGAAAAGTCGCATACTATGGAGTATAATAACCAGAAAGGCAGATGGCCTTCTAAATCCAAGTATGACAGCTCGTCTCACCTATTTCTGTGATCTTAAATAAATACTATTTGTTAATATAATTAATCAAATAAGATTCAATAGTTGAAGGGTTATCTGGGGGCTGGAATGACACCGACCTATATGCTGAAAACATGAGCAAGGGAATAGACATTATCTCAGTTGATGTCAATGACAGTGGCCTCTCGGCTCAGAACAGCTCATGTCTTAGGAGTGAACACATGACATCCGTTCCACATCAGTTTTCTGCACACCCATATAAAGTTGGCTATTCCACATCAGTTTTCTGCACACCCATATAAAGTTGGCTATCCTACCTGATCAAGCTCCAACCGCAAAGTGTTTCTTTGGACGAGAACTTAAATCAAAAAGATTTCTAGTAGCTGACTTGTGAACTGTTCCTGGCTTTGTTGTTACCAAGTCATGCTTGGAAGATTATTTGTATTTTTGGTAATTGTAACACCTATTCTTCGTTTACATCCTCCCTAAGAAATGTATAATATTTACTACTCCCTCTGTCCCATAATGTAAGACGTTTTTTCAAGCTATGTTAACATGCAAAAACGTCTTGCATTATGGGACAGAGGGAGTAGTAAGTATCATTCTACCATTTGATATTTAAGATGGTGGACCTGCTGAATGTTGTGCTACGAGCAATAGAATCTCGTGACGTCGATATAAAACCGTATTCACAATGTTGTCACAGTACATGTTAGTATCATTGCACATGCAAATACAAATATTGCTGATCTCTTAATATGGCAATGATATAACCGACCTGGTGTGGTATCATGATCAGAGTGTATTGCTGATTGCCCCAAGAAGCCATTGGCATGTCACCGACTGCTCCTCTGATCAACATTTGTCTTCTACTTTGTTTTACAGACAAGCTGATTGATTTTAATAGATTTGTTAATTATTCCTTGATTGTTTGACAGTAATCTATAGATTACTTAGTTAGTATTTGGTTTACCTTTGGAATCATATATATTTTGGGTAGCAATTAAATATATGCTTAGAACCAGGAATTAAGTATAGTTGATACTCCCTCCATCTTCGGTGTATGCAATGTCACTTCATATTTACGTCTAAATAAATTTTTACCAATAAAATATAGACGCTGGAGCAACAAAAAAAGAAACAAAAGTAACGGGCTCATCCCTCCAAACAAAAAAGCATCTTCGCCCATGTGCTTCTACTTTTTACTTTTGGAAAAGGAGGATAGCTCCCGGCCTCTGCATCAATCAGGCCTCGTTTGGTTGCAGGGTTTCCCGGGGGGATCCCCGCTGTTTCCCCAGGCCAGAGAACCACGGGCCGAGTTGGCCCAGGAAAATCGAGCTGGTCATTTGGACCGCATCGTTCTCGGGGTAACCCTGGTCGACCCACGTCCTTTCCACGGGGAGGAAACCCACGGCTCGAGCGAGACGAGCGAACGGCGGTGCCGTTGACCAAGATCCAGCGCCACCGACTACCTCCGAGCTCCTTCGCCGGCGATAGAAGCGACGCCCCCGACCCCCCTCCCTTCGGTGCTGAGGATCCAAGCTCCGACTCTCCAGCGACGGCAACAGACCGCGTCTGTCACTGTTCTCCTTCCCCGGATCTCCCCTGCCCCCAAGCTCCGATCCCTTCCGGCGACGACGACAACGACGGTTTCGCGGACGTATTCATCTAATCTGATTCATGCCTTCACCATCCCTGATCTTGAACCACCAATTCCATAAGTGCATGTATTTTTCTTGTGTAGCTGCTCTGCACTCGTTGTAGAGCATAGCTTGCATCAGTATTTTTTTTTACCTATTTTGACCTCTCGTTCTGAAATACATCTAGCAGGTGCGGCCAGTACTCTGTTATTTTTCTACAGATAGCTGTATATTTCATTTACTTGGCTATAGGTTTTACTCGTGGCATTTTGTTGTCGGCTTTATAGTAACAAACTCTTGATTATATTGTTATCATGTCTATTACTTGGGGCTAATTAGAGTATATTGATGCATAAGCATCTAGTACAACTGAAAAGTGCAAAGTTGATTTGGAGTCGGGAAGAAAACAATCAACAATCTTGAAAGGATCCACGACATACAGCATCAAAGAACAAAACTTCAGAGGCCTTATCAGAATCACTAGTAAACAGAGTCTGTTCACATACAGCAAGCAGAGTGCTGAATCTGATCACATACTGGCTTACGTAAATTTAATAGTCCGGTAGTGTGGCAATTCAAACAAGGAACTTGAATTATTTCAAGCAATGCTCCTGGATTATGTAGTGAGCAAATATCTTGTTATTATAGCCTGCATGCCACTATCTGTTTTCATTCTGGAATCATGATGCATGGTTTAATTTGCTGGGACCGTGGGACATGAAACTGAACAAAATAAGTGCAAGTGTATCTAGTAATCATATCTAAAGCAAGTGATCACCAGACATATCAATTCCGAGGGTATCTACTAATCACCAGTCTATCACCACAACAATACATGATACGATTCCCAAGCAGTTTGGTATGAGGCATGATAGAACAAAGACCATGGAGAGGAGGATGCGGAGCTGACAGACCATGGGTTGGCACAGGAGTCTTCAACAACTCGATCTGCTGTCCGAATCTGGTCAGTGACTGGAGGGAGGCGTGGTGCTGAACAATGGGGTGGGGTTAGGGTTAGGGTTCAAGCAGAACAAATGTATCAGAGAGGGGGGAGAAGAGAGGTGGAGGGAACTTACCAGGAGTTGAGATCTCGACGACGGCACTGTGGTCACCGGAAGCGGCACGACATCGAACGAGGGAAGAAGCATCGTGAAATCCTAAGTACAGGGGCTGAGGGATGAGGTGTCGAGGAAGGAGCTATTCACCAGCGAGGGGTGCGTCGCCGGCGGCCGAGAGCCTGGATTCATAGCGGCGGTGGTGGTTGATGGGAGATCTGGCGACGGTGGCGGGGGGCATCTGGGAGGGTGAGGGAAGGGAGACGAGTGCGTCGGGACGAGGGGAGTGGCTGAAATCGGCGAGAATGACGGGTGAGAGCATCTCCAATAGCATGTGTATATTTGGACATCTATATATTCATGGACACCACTAACATCTGGACGGCAGGAAATTAGCAATAGATCCGCACGATCGGTCTTCATCTCCACCTCGCTTCCGTGACTAGAGTATGCACCTCACTAATCATGCATGCAGTGCAAATTCCATCTAAAACACTAATCATGCATGCAGTGCAAATTCCATCTAAAACAGAAAAGCTTATGTCATCAAAGATTCCATCTAAATATATATATTCAAAATATTTTGTAGCTCAAACCGTCGTTTTGATTAAAAAACTGTTTTCACAAAAAAGATTCGTCGCGACGAGACCTTCAAAACTAGATCTCATATTGGTATGTTTCGACATTTTTTCGGATCGAAAGTTACCATACCCAGACTAAGTAAGTTACCACATATATGTTACCATCTTATTTATATAGGAATTACCGAAGCATAAAAAGTCGTCCTCCAATTCTCCCCTATGCAAATGATTTAGAAGTCCGAAAAGTTGATGTCATCCTTGATTCCCCCTTATTTTCAAACTTCAAAATATTTTGTAGCTCAAACCTTCAGTCCGATCAAAAAGTTGTTTTCACATAAAAAACACGCCGCGAAGAGAGCATCGAAACTAGATCCTATGTTGATATGTTCCGACGACTTTTATTTTGGATCAAAAGTTACCAGTTCTGGGCTAAGTAATTTATCACACATGTGCTACATATGTTACCACGTTGTTTAAACAGATATTACCAGGGCATAAACCTTCTAACCTTCTTATCAGCTCGGGTTAAAGTTACCGTGATGATTGTGCATGTGTTAGCACGTATACGATGCGTATAGTACCAAAAAATTTACACGAAAGTTGTCGGGGTATGTTATTAAACAACTCCCTCGCCAAAGGTATCAGAACCAAGGCATATAAGTTATCAGGTCTGAGATGTGTGAGTTGTTATGATATTCACACAAAAGTTAACGAGGGGATGGGATATTTGATCAACCCCTCCCCCATGCCAAATTTATCAGGACTGAGGTACACAAGTTATCACGTCTGTGATATGTGAGTTACCATGCTATTCACATAAAAGTTACCAGGGGGGTATTTCATCACCCCCCCACACACATACCCCATGCCAAAGTTATCAGGACCGGGATACATAAATTATCAGGTGTGCGACGTGTGAGTTACCATGCTATTCACACAAAAGTTAACGGTGATATATTTCATCAACCACCCCTCCCCCTCCCCCTCCCACAGGCGGCAAAGTTACCAGAACCGGGGTACATAAATTATCAGGTTTGCGATGAGCGAGTTACCGTGCTATTAACATTAAAGTTGTCATGGGTACATTTTATCACCCCCTCGTCAAAGTTATCAGCACCGAGGCACATAAGTTATGACCACCCTTTGCCTTTGCGGTGCCGGCCCCACTTGGTGTTCAAAATTGCCGTGATTTTTTTACCTAAGTTATCATGTCTGCAGTGTGTCTATTACCATCCTACTTATACAAAAGTTATCAGGGAGGCGCATTCAACAGATATTTTCCGCAGGTTAAAACTTCCGCAGTTTTTGTATCTAAGTTACCACGTCCATGGTACGTATATTCCAATGCCATTTTACACAAAAGTTACCGGTGGTATGTTTTCCAACAACTCCCGCCTCTCGTTGAAAACTTACTGTGGTGTTTGTACCTAAGTTATCAGGTCAGTAGTGTGTCTACTGTCACCCTTTTACACAGAAGTTATCGGGGTATGTGTATTCAACAACTTTTTACCTAGGAAAACGTTATCATAATGTTTGTACCTAAGTTATCAGGTTTGCGGTATGTACATATGTTATTAGCTCCGGTGTGCATAAAAATTATCATGCAATTTGCACAAAAGTTATTGGGGGTGGGGGGCAATAAGTTGCCGATGGATTGTACATAGGTCATCTGCTATGGTGTGCATAAATTATTATATTATTTGTACATAAGTTATCGGGAGGTGGGGGTATAGACGGCTTATACAATAGATTGTCTTTCTAGCTGTCTATAACATTTGAAATGAGGAAAACTCCACAAATTCAGCTACTAATTATTCCAAATGCAGAACAATAAAGCAAGTAATTTGCAGAGACTCCTGCCACCATGCAGAGTGCTGGCTTCATTTCACGTGGTATCCACGTGTCACAGCCCTAGAATTTGATTGCAATTAGTATCATAAGCATCCATGCATCATGTCTATATTTGTTTGAAATTTGAAATGGGGATGACAAGCCCTAGCACTAAATGAAATGCAATTAGGATCAAAATAAAAATATTTTCAATGAACCCAGAATGCCCTTTAGAAAAGTTCATTATTTTTGATAAAGGTGAAAACCTCTGCCAAAAATGATGCACATATTTTTAGGTCATTCTGGATTTTTGAATAACCCATATTGTATTTGAATTGGGGCATTTAAATACTATTAATATTTTTAAAATGCTCCAATAATTCTGAAAATAGTTAAGGGCCTCTGTAATAATTCATTTAATGCCCACAATTATTTTCAGGATTTATTAAAATGATTTGGGTTATAAACTAAATCAAAACAAAATAACATCAATAGAAAACAGAAACAGAATTAGAAAGAGAGGAACCTACCTGGCAAAGCCCACCTGGCATGTTACTATAGTGGCCCAGCTCCTCCAACCGGCCCAGCCCAGCTGGCTAGTGCCAGTCGTCTTCAACCTCTGCCAGTAGGCAGAGGCGAAGGCGGGCACGGCGCGCGCTGAGGCCGCCACCTCCTCCCTGCCTACCTCACGTCCCTGAGGCTCTCTCCCAGCGCCATGGAGACGGCGACGCACCCCCAGGCCCTATCACTCCTCCCCCCGTGCTCATCCCCTCCCCTGCCCTCTCGCACGCACCCACCCGAGCGCAGCCGCCGCCGCTCGCCGTTGCTACGCCCACTGCCATCCCCTCGCCCCCTCGACGCAACCAGAAGCTTCACTGCAACGCCCGATGTCTCCAAGCTGGCGCGCTCGAGCCCGTACGCGCTGCATCGCCGGCATCGGCTTCATCTTCCTCCTCGGGCTCCGACGAACGCCATCGCCGCTCCGCCGTCTGCAGGCCTTCCCTGAGCCCCTCGAGCCTTCCGTCCGAAGCGCTGTGAGCTCCTGCGTCTAACCCCCCTCCTCCCGAGCTCGATTATGCCCCGTAGCCGTCGCCCCCTTGCCGACCGAATCGCGCTGCCGCCTGGCCTCGTCGCCGACGTGGCTCCGGTGACCAATTGGTATTGTGTGTGTGCCGTTGCGCTCGTAGCAACGCCTAGTGCCTCTCTAGCCTGCTACTTTTCTCGAACACAAGCCGCAGCACCAAACCCGCCACCACCCGAACTCCGGCCGCCGCCCAAGTGGTCGCCGCCGTCGACCCCGGCCTCCCTGCGCAGCTGCGAGCACCCCTGGATGCGGGCGAGCGAGGGCTTCCTCGCGGTGCCCGCAGCACGTCCAACTGCCGCCCGTAGCGTGTTCCCGAGCATCGTCGACGTGTTCGCGTGCTCGCCGACGTTCAACTCCGGCGTGCTGACTTGGCACCGTCGTTAGGGACTAATTACCCTGCTAATTAACCCCCTCTCTCACTGACATATGGGCCCCGTGCCCAAATTAACCCTGGGTTTATTCCCTGTTTATTTTAGATTAATCCAGTGGCCCCACGCGTCATCATTGACCCGGCTGACGTGGCCGTTGACCAGGCCCACATGTCAGCCACACTAGCCAGCTCTGTGAGACTGAGTAGTGGGTCCCAGCCGTCAGGTTTGACTCTGGGCGACCCTGTTGACCCGCTGACGTCATGCTTACGCATTACTGACACAGTTAATCATTTTCTAGATTAAAAATAATTCAGAAAATTCCAGAAATTAGTATAAACTTCTAAAATTCAGAGAAATTCAACCGTAACTCCAAATGAAATAAATTATATATGAAAAATGATCAGAAAAGTCCAAGGAATCTGAATATGGCATTTTCATGCATGTTTGAACAACTTAACCTCACTGTCTAGTCCAAAACAAGATAATGCACTATTTGAATTCATAGTTTGAATTTGAATTTGAACCTAGTGTTCAAACCAACTCCATTTAACTTGTTGCTAGTTGCATTAGCTCAATCAACATCATATTGCCATGTCATGATCATGCATCATATTGTTGCATCGCATTGATTGTGTTCTTCCTTGTTTGCCGGTAAATGTCCCCTCTCGGTAGACGCTGCTCCAACGCTGTGATCATTGACACTGATGAAGACTCAATGTTATCTTCAGAAGTGCCAGGCAAGCAAAAAAAATCCCTTGTTCCTTCCGATACAATTCCACTCTCTCGCCCCTGCTCTCTTTTACTGTATTAGGACAACAACGATTCAACTGTTACATGTTGTGGTAGTTGAACCCCTTTCCTCTGCATGACCTGTCATTGCCACAGTAAATAGATGAAACCCACTAGCATGAGTAGGAGTTGTTTGAGCCCTGATGTGCCTACTCGTTCATGCTTGTTTGTCATGCCTGCTATTGCATAGAGTTGTGTCAAGTCTGATTCATCGGGAATGAATCGGAGGTGTGTGAACATGTCCTACTGTGTGTGAGCTAAGTGTGTGAACACGTTTTGGTAAAGGTAGCGGTGAGAGGCCATGTAGGAGTACATGGTGGGTTGTCTCATTGAAACCGTCCTCAGGAACTGAGTTCTGTGTCTGTGATCCATGAACAGCTACTACCACTCATTGGGATCCTTAATTGATCCTCTCGGCTTCTTAATCACCCTAGTACTCTGTCCAGGAGTTGCAACTAGTTTCTGGTGTTTGTAGGTTATGTGTTGGCGGCCGTGCGTAGCGCTGACCCTAGGGGTGGGCTATGTTGCGGTAGATACACCGTGGCACGGTGTACCGGGCGCCCGTTTGGTGTCTCGGGAACCCTGTTCACATCGTTCGGGGCCGTATGTGGAAACCTCGGCCGGACTCCCTGCGGATGGAACCTGGATAGGCGATAAACCTGGACTAGAGACTTAAGTGCTTAGGTAGGCCGTGGCCGACACCCTCGCCAGGCTTCCGCTTGAAGGTTGCCGAGATACATGACGTGTATATGGTGGTAAGTGGTGGGAGCGTGTGTGAAGAAGTACACCCCTGCAGGGTTATCATTATCTATTCGAATAGCCGGATTCCTTGGATATGGAAACTTGGACCCCTTGCATAGTTCATAGACAAGTGAAAGTGGATACTCTAAAACTCGCAAGATAAGTGTGAGTGCTATGGATGGCCTTCTCATAGGGAGACGGGAGCGAATCCATAGTGGTGTATTGAATGGTGAATATGTGGACTTGTGTGCGCCACCCCAATAGAGTTGCTTGCAGTCGTAGTTCAGGTTAGCCACTGAGTCAAAGCTGGCTTGCTGCAGTTAAACTCCACCACCCCCTTTGTTGATACCGATGCATGTGTAGTTAGTTCTGATGTAAGTCTTGCTGAGTACAATTGTACTCACGTTTGCTTAATTTATGTTTTTGTAGAGAGGCTTCAATCTCGCTAGTAGTTCCGCGTGGACTTCGACGTTTAGCTTGATACCTCAGCTACGATCCTGTGTCCTCGGCAGGATCTGGTAGATAGTCAGGCTTCTCAGCCTTTTTCATTTGTAGATGTCTGTACTCAGACATGTTAAGCTTCCGCATGTGTTTGACTTGTATGCTCTGAATGTTGGGTCATGAGACCCATGTTTGTATTACCTCGCTCCTCGGAGCCTAATGAATAAATACTCTGAGTCGTAGAGTCTTATTGTGATGCCATGTTGTATTGCACATATTGAGCATATTGTGTGTATGATTGAAATGCTTGGTATGTGTGGGATCCGACAACCTAGTGGTTTATCCTTGGTAGCCTCTCTTATGGGGAAATGTAGTCTTGTGCTTCCATGAGCTATAGTAGTCCGCTATAGCCCGGTTCACCGGAGTCCTGCTAGCCCAGCACTACTGCTCCGGAACACTTGACTGGCCGGCATGTGATTCACTTCGTTCCTGTGTCTGTCCCTTCGGGGAAATGTCACGCGGTGACCTCCGAAGTCCTGTTAGCCCAGTGCTACAGCCCGGATTCGCACGCTGCTAACTGACATGCTCGATGTTGATTCATGTATGCCTGTCCCCGTAAGTTAGTGCCACTTTGGGTTCACGACTAGTCATGTCGGCCCGGGTTCTCTGTCATATGGATGCTAGCGACACTATCATATACGTGAGCCAAAAGGCGCAAACGGTCCCGGGCCATGGTAAGGCGACACCCGTGGGAATACCGTGTGTGAGGCCGCAAAGTGATATGAGGTGTTACCGGCTAGATCGATGTGACTTGGAATCGGGGTCCTGATAGCTTTGGTATCAGAGCCTGACTGCCTGTAGGATTACCAAGCCAAACTGGTCGAAGTCGAGTCTAGAAATGCTTTAGTTATGTAAGGGAATTGATTGTGGAAGGGAACGTAAGGATCTTTTTACTCCTTTACCCTATGCCCTTCTGATCTGAGTCAACCTCTTCTTTTCTATGGGGATTAAGAATTAGGCCCTCTCATCTATCTATCAGGATGACATGCTACTAATCCATAGACTTATAGAATTGATAGTTTCAAGCCTCAGTTCAGTTCCTACTACTTCCATATGTTCATAATTGGTCCCAGAACCTTGATATTGTGATGTTGAGTGGTTATGCCACCATTTTGCAGGATGTCTCAAATCATTTTGAGCATTTACAGCCGTTATGCTGTCCGAGTCATCCCAGGTTTCTAACTAGTCTAATGCATTTGCAAATTCCTTCTTCCGTTACCGATGTTCCTTTGGGCCAGTTTATCCACACTAATCGGTGAGTTGAGGTACTCTATTGCCTCGACATATATGTTGGAGCTATTACTATGACCCTAGGTGTTTTAGGGAGTCACCTAGTAATCTAGCCATGTTTTGTGTTCCGGTGTGATGATTCTGGCCACCATTCTCGGAAGCATTCCGTGATGCCATGTAGTGGTAGGTATTCTATTCATGGGTTCTTGAACCCGAGATTCACCCTACTTATCTCATGTTGATAGTGTTGCTAGTTCCTTTAGGATATTAGTAACCTTTGCCATAGTCCTTGAGGTTCGTGGTACATCCTTCTTCCAATTATCATGGACCATTCTTGGCAGGAGTTCTTTTGAACCAAAAGGTCACGACAGAGTGCTCCTGATGAGTTCCCCATTCTATATTATGACTCTACCAATCCTACCTCTCTGCATGGGTTATCCGGAGGAAATAACATGCTAATCCATGCATCCATAACTCAGAAAATTATATGTTCCTTGAGTGGTTCTTCTTCAGTTGTATCCCGACCATCCTCTATCAGTTGATAGCCAAGGGTACGTGTGCATTCGTGTTCATCGATGCCTAGTATTTTTGTGGTTCGTCAAGCCGTTCTATTTCAGAATGACTAGGAGAAACAAACTCCAGTACCCCATCCATATCCAGGATTGGGTCAAAGCAGTTGTATTCCGCAGATCAAAGTGCCAATCCAGCTTTTGATTATGTTCAACCCTTAAGTATTGCCCTCTTTATGTCAGGAATATCATAGGAATTGCACAACCTCCTATGAACTCTTGATACAATGATACTTCTCGCCATCATTATTCATTCCTCGGTTCCGTGTTGTTGTAACCGGAATGTCGACAAGTGAATTGTGATGTGTGAAATCAATACTCCGAGCAACTCGTTGCTTTGTAGTAAATGGACAATATTCTTATTCCTAGCGTGTTGGTTTTTGAGCTACCATTCTAAGATTGATCGTCCTACCTAGTCCATATCTCCGGGTGCACTCATCGACCAATGAGATAGGATTGTGACAATCCCTCGCTCCTTGATCATATCGTCTTGCCCTGAAAAGCAAGATTGTTCTCGAGCTTAATAACATATCGGTGGTTCGTGATTTTCCGAATATCTTCTCGGAAGTATTACCAGGTTGTTCCCTGATCGCTATGTTGAGTTCGTGATCATGTTGGTTTTTCTATAAACCACCTCTTCTCCAAGAATCTGTGTTGGATACCCCTGAGCTAGATGGTTAAGCTAAACAACAACTTGGAGAGTTGGAAGATAAAAGGCTTTGCCGAATTTGGTTCTTTCTGAAGGAATATCTTTGTGTTGTGTGTGTGTTGAAGAAAGATGATATCTTCACCAACTGGTCCTCGTGATCAGTTGTTGGGTCTATTGTCTTGTCAAAACTTTGACTTGAGTATGGGCTATCGTCAAGTCAAATCAGAACCAACGATGTTCGTAGTGTTGTCTTACTCGTGGTTGATCCCTCGAGAATACACCATTACATCTTTTGGTCTGACCAATGCTATCACCATGTTCACATGATGGTGGAAGTCCAGTGATATGGAAATTCCGATGAGTTGTTGTTGAGCCCATCAGCAGCATTTTGTCTCCCCCATGATTCATGTTGAACATCAACCTAGTGTTGAAAACCTTGTAAGCAATGCCTTCGTGTTCCGTTCATGAAGCTTATGCTTGGATAAAAGAAGTGACTTTCTCTAAGTTCACGTACACTGGGTGTAAGTTGCCGCCATGAATTTGAGAAAGGTTTGTTTTGTTTCCCTTGGAATCATCCCAAATCAGTCATGCATATGTGCGAAGTATTCTATGGTTTGGTAGATTAATTACCTCCACTCCATATGTGTTCCTAGCACACCAAGCCACTGATTGGTTTGTTCAAGGAGAAGAAGTTTCTTCTTAGGAGCTAGACTTACGCAAGGACTTCGATATCCTCGTTGATGGTTCCCTCCTGAACTCGGTAGTGTTTCATTGTAAGACTACCAGGTGGCCATGCTTGTCTTGGACAACGTGTTCAGACGCTTGTAGCAGAATCGGCTCATGTTTTGGAGCTTACTATCGTAGTTCATTCCCCGAGAATCTCGCAACGTCATCTCGTCGATTTGTGTTGTAAAACTTCATTTTTCTTTCTAGACTCGATGAGTCTGGAATATCCTGACACCAACCAGATCTGAATCTCAGGCAGATATGATGGTTGGAGCATTTTCCAAGAACTATAATATTGGTCTCTCGATAACCGGTAAAATGGATGTCGTGGCCAACACATCCAGCCGGAAGACCTATTATCATAGTATCTCGATTGAAGAAAGTTGGCCACCTTCCCATGAGGATTTCGTAGGATTTACCTCCATAGTTAATCCTTACGGATTCTTGAGCTTCCGAAGTCCGACCTTTACTTGATGTTCTAGATATCAAACCATATCTATAAATGGATTACGCTAGCACATCAAGGAGAACATTAGAAGCGGAGTGCTAAATGTCTCTCGGTCGATCGTCCAGATTCTGTTCCCTTAGCCTCGCTAAGGGAAGATCTGAGAAGGTGTTATCTTCCTTTGTATCCGCATCATCCATCACTAGTCATCATGGTGGTATGTCGTGTTGCCAGGATCCTTGCCACGGATATTGGTAAAACCTTGATGAATATGGAGATGCTCAAGTTCTTGAGAGCACGCGCAAGCACTAGGTTTTACCGTTGGCGTTAACTGGGATTTGCTTCCAGCTTCCTCGGTTATGTTATAACCTTTTCAAACAGTGGACTCACTCTCGACTGTTGAGTTCTTCCACAGTTACCAGAATCTTTCCCAACATTTGCATTTTGTTCCTAGCTTGCACCTCAGTAGTTGTTGTTCAGGATCATCTTCAAAAGTGGACTTACCATGGGTCCCATCCATTTCCTATGATAAGAAAAATCATCCATTGCGTTGTCTTCAACAAGGGAGTCTACATCATCCTTTCTAGTCCAAGTATGTCATTCTTTTGAACTCCTTCAAATGATCGATTGTGATTGCCTTAGGCTGGTATAAAGAGTTTCAATGATCTCCGAATCAAAAGTAATTCTTTTTGCCACTTAAGGGAATAATTCTACGAGTCACCTTCCCCGAGGTATCACGTTATGAAATCATGGCAAATGTCTTCTTGCTACTTTGAAATTCATGCTCCATCCTATTCGAGTATGGAATTGTTGCCTACCTAGTAAACCTTCGCCATCCGTTTCACTCCGTCCCTCTAGGTGTATGCTTCGTGTCTCAGATCAAGAGATGTTACTATGTCTCATTCCATGAGTTGATCTTGTGATCATTAAGATGATCCTAAGTTGCTCGAACCTCAGGGAGGTCGATTCTTCTTAAATTCTCCCTTTCTACTCGTTGTCATGTTGGATGTAGTTCTCAAAGCAAGACGTCGAGATCAAGGTGATGCAATGAATCAACATCCTCGAGAAAGACATCTGGATCGTGAAGGTCGTGATTAGCTTTGTATCCCCTCTGTCTTCTTACCTCACGTCTTGAATCTCGGGACGAGATTATTGTTTAGTGGGGGCGAGTTGTCACAGCCCTAGAATTTGATTGCAATTAGTAACATAAGCATCCATGCATCATGTCTATATTTGTTTGAAATTTGAAATGGGGATGACAAGCCCTAGCACTAAATGAAATGCAATTAGGATCAAAATAAAAATATTTTCAATGAACCCAGAATGCCCTTTAGAAAAGTTCATTATTTTTGATAAAGGTGAAAACCTCTACCAAAAATGATGCACATATTTTTAGGCCATTCTGGATTTTTGAATAACCCATATTGTATTTGAATTGGGGCATTTAAATACTATTAATATTTTTAAAATGCTCCAATAATTCTGGAAATAGTTAAGGGCCTCTGTAATAATTCATTTAATGCCCACAATTATTTTCAGGATTTATTAAAATGATTTGGGTTATAAACTAAATCAAAACAAAATAACATAAATAGAAAACAGAAACAAAATTAGAAAGAGAGGAACCTACCTGGCAAAGCCCACCTGGCCTGTTACTGTAGTGGCCCAGCTCCTCCAGCCGGCCCAGCCCAGCTGGCTAGTGCCAGTCGTCTTCAACCTCTGCCAGTAGGCAGAGGCGAAGGCAGGCACGGCGCGCGCTGAGGCCGCCACCTCCTCCCTGCCTACCTCACGCCCCTGAGGCTCTCTCCCAGCTCCACGGAGACGGCCACGCACCCCCCAGGCCCTATCACTCCTCCCCCCGTGCTCATCCCCTCCCCTGTCCCTCACGCGCGCACCCACCCGAGCGCAGCCGCCGCCGCTCGCCGTTGCTGCGCCCACTGCCATCCCCTCGCCCCCTCGACGCAACCAGAAGCTTCACTGCAACGCCCGACGTCTCCAAGCTGACGCACTCGAGCCCGTACGCGCTGCATCGCCGGCGTCGGCTTCATCTTCCTCCTCGGGCTCCGATGAACGCCATCGCCACTCCGCCGTCTGCAGGCCTTCCCCGAGCCCCTCGAGCCTTCCGTCCGAAGCGCTGTGAGCTCCTGCGTCTAACCCCCCTCCTCCCGAGCTCGATTATGCCCCGTAGCCGTCGCCCCCTTGCCGACCGAATCGTGCTGCCGCCTGGCCTCGTCGCCGACGTGGCTCCGGTGACCAATTGGTCTTGTGTGTGTGCCGTTGTGCTCGTAGCAACGCCTAGTGCCTCTCTAGCCTGCTACTTTTCTCGAACGCAAGCCATAGCGCCAAACCCACCACCACCCGAACTCCGGCCGCCGCCCAAGTGGTCGTCGCCGTCGACCCCGGCCTCCCCGCGCCCAGCTGCGAGCACCCCTGGATGCGGGCGAGCGAGGGCTTCCTCGCGGTGCCCGCAGCACGTCCAACTGCCGCCCGTAGCGCGTTCCCGAGCATCGCCAACGCGTTCGCGTGCTCGCCGACGTTCAACTCCGGCGTGCTGACTTGGCACCATCGTTAGGGACTAATTACCCCGCTAATTAACCCCCTCTCTCACTGACATATGGGCCCCGCGCCCAAATTAACCCTGGGTTTATTCCCTATTTATTTTAGATTAATCCAGTGGCCCCACGCGTCATCATTGACCCGGCTGACGTGGCCGTTGACCAGGCCCACATGTCAGCCACACTAGCTAGCTCTGTGAGACTGACTAGTGGGTCCCAGCCGTCAGGTTTGACTCTGGGCGACCCTGTTGACCTGCTGACGTCATGCTTACGCATTGCTGACGCAGTTAATCATTTTCTGGATTAAAAATAAGTCAGAAAATTCCAGAAATTAGTATAAACTTCTAAAATTCATAGAAATTCAACCGTAACTCCAAATGAAATAAATTATATATGAAAAATGATCAGAAAAGTCCAAGGAATCTGAATATGGAATTTTCATGCATGTTTGAGCAACTTAACCTCACTGTCTAGTCCAAAACATGATAATCCACTATTTGAATTCATAGTTTGAATTTGAATTTGAACAGTGTTCAAACCAGCTCCATTTAACTTGTTGCTAGTTGCATTAGCTCAATCAACATCATATTGCCATGTCATGATCATGCATCATATTGTTGCATCGCATTGATTGTGTTCTTCCTTGTTTGCCGGTAAATGTCCCCTCTCGATAGACGCTGCTCCGACGCTATGATCGTTGACACTGATGAAGACTCAATGTTATCTTCAGAAGTGCCAGGCAAGCAAAAAAATCCCTTGTTCCTTCCGATACAATCCCACTCTCTCGCTCCTGCTCTCTTTTACTGCATTAGGACAACAACGATTCAACTGTTACATGTTGTGGTAGTTGAACCCCTTTCCTCTGCATGACCTGTCATTGCCACAGTAAATAGATGAAACCCACTAGCATGAGTAGGAGTTGTTTGAGCCCTGATGTGCCTACTCGTTCATGCTTGTTTGTCATGCCTGCTATTGCATAGAGTTGTGTCAAGTCTGATTCATCGGGAATGAATCGGAGGTGTGTGAACATGTCCTACTGTGTGTGAGCTAAGTGTGTGAACACGTTTTGGTAAAGGTAGCGGTGAGAGGCCATGTAGGAGTACATGGTGGGTTGTCTCATTGAAACCGTCCTCAGGAACTGAGTTCTGTGTCTGTGATCCATGAACAGCTACTACCACTCATTGGGATCCTTAATTGATCCTCTCGGCTTCTTAATCACCCTAGTACTCTGTCCAGGAGTTGCAACTAGTTTCTGGTGTTTGTAGGTTATGTGTTGGCGGCCGTGCGTAGCGCTGACCCTAGGGGTGGGCTATGTTGTGGTAGATACACCGTGGCACGGTGTACCGGGCGCCCGTTTGGTGTCTCGGAAACCCTGTTCACATCGTTCAGGGCCGTATGTGGAAACCTCGGCCGAACTCCCTACGGATGGAACCTGGATAGGCGATAAACCTGGACTAGAGACTTAAGTGCTTAGGTAGGCCGTGGCCGACACCCTCGCCAGGATTCCGCTTGAAGGTTGCCGAGATACATGACGTGTATATGGTGGTAAGTGGTGGGAGCGTGTGTGAAGAAGTACACCCCTGCAGTGTTATCCTTATCTATTCGAATAGCCGGATTCCTTGGATATGGAAACTTGGACCCCTTGCATAGTTCATATACAAGTGAAAGTGGATACTCTAAAACTCGCAAGATAAGTGTGAGTGCTATGGATGGCCTTCTCGTAGGGAGACGGGAGCGAATCCATAGTGGTGTATTGAATGGTGAATATGTGGACTCGTGTGCGCCACCCCAAAAGAGTTGCTTGCAATCGTAGTTCAGGTTAGCCACTGAGTCAAAGCTGGCTTGCTGCAGTTAAACTCCACCAACCCCTTTGTTGATACCGATGCATATGTAGTTAGTTCTGATGTAAGTCTTGCTGAGTACAATTGTACTCACGTTTTCTTAATTTATGTTTTTGTAGAGAGGCTTCAGTCTCGCTAGTAGTTCCGCGTGGACTTCGACGTTTAGCTTGATACCTCAGCTACGATCCTGTGTCCTCGGCAGGATCTGGTAGATAGTCAGGCTTCTCAACCTTTTTCATTTGTAGATGTCTGTACTCAGACATGTTAAGCTTCCGCATGTGTTTCACTTGTATGCTCTGAATGTTGGGTCATGAGACCCATGTTTGTATTACCTCGCTCCTCGGAGCCTAATGAATAAATACTCTGAGTCGTAGAGTCTTGTTGTGATGCCATGTTGTATTGCACATATTGAGCATATTGTGTGTATGATTGAAATGCTTGGTATGTGTGGGATCCGACAACCTAGTGGTTTATCCTTGGTAGCCTCTCTTATGGGGAAATGTAGTCTTGTGCTTCCATGAGCCATAGTAGTCCGCTACAGCCTGGTTCACCGGAGTCCTGCTAGCCCAGCACTACTGCTCCGGAACACTTGACTGGCCGGCATGTGATTCACTTCGTTCCTGTGTCTGTCCCTTCGGGGAAATGTCACGCGGTGACCTCTGGAGTCCTGTTAGCCCAGTGCTACAGCCCGGATTCGCACGCTGCTGACCGACATGCTCGATGTTGATTCATGTATGCATGTCTCCGTAAGTTAGTGCCACTTTGGGTTCACGACTAGTCATGTCGGCCCGGATTCTCTGTCATATGGATGCTAGCGACAGTATCATATACGTGAGCCAAAAGGCGCAAACGGTCCCAGGCCATGGTAAGGCGACACCCGTGGGAATACCGCACGTGAGGACGCAAAGTGGTATGAGGTGTTACCGGCTAGATCGATGTGACTTGGAATCGGGGTCCTGACACCACGAAGAGAAAAATTTGCAAAATTAATTAAGAGAGGAAAATGTAGAAAGAGACGAAGCAAAGAATGGATCAATCCCAATTCCTAGAAGTCGCATGCATCACAAGCTTAGCTGACAGTGATTTTGCACATCCTTTGTGGCCTCGCCTTGGTGGTTGTTGACCACTGTCCTCAAACTATCACAATCACAAGGTTTTCCAGGATTTTGGAATCATGAAAGAGGTGGCAAGTCGCGTACTCGTGTGAGGTAGTCGGCTGGATCACGTATACTTCTATATTCGTGTCTTCTTCCTTGTAGACAAAGTCTCACGCAGCCATCAGGTTGTGCAGTTTTCTTTTCTCTTTCCGACGAGTGCTTCTACCACCTGCGATGCCCATTGATGGTAGTAAAGTGCAGACCTACAACTTTGAACCGTATACACTGTACCTAGTATTTGCACAAAAAATTAGGTATGACAGCAGCCAAACCATGCGACTACATCAGCTTCAAGTAGCGGCTCGTCGGGCAACGCACATGGTTTCTTACTCGCCGCTGACGACAAGAGGATTGGGGTGCTAGATTCTTACAGAGAGGAAAAATCAGACCTGCGGTTGCACGCGTCCTCGGCGTGATGCAACTGACGCTGCGACGACGCTCCAGGACTAGGGGAGGCCGGCGGGCGCGAACCCGGCGGCGCAGGGGTGAAGGGTGTCGGGGAATGGCCATATCCGGACGTGGACGAAGTAGGGGAGGTCGGAGACGGTGCCGTATCGGGCGGCGGCCATGTAACCGAGAGACAGGGTGGTTGAGAGAAAGAAGAGAAGGGAAGGAGCAGGGAGAAGGAAGGAAGAGGGAAGGAGCAGGGGCAGATGGGAGGTTCGAGGGGCGCTTCTGCTGGTGCTCCTCGCCGGCGGTGGGCGCACCGAGCGAGGCGAGAGATGGGGCGTGCGGCGAGTGGGAGGATTACGACGCCGCATGGAGCAGTTGTCGCACAGGCGGGGAGGCCAGCGAAACGTTATCTTTAACTAGGCAGTGGCAAAACAATTGTAATATCAATGAACTGTACTTTTGGAGCGCGATGGTTGTACGATTTATAATGGACGGCATCCAGCGCGTGTGGATCTGTTACTAAAATCCTACCGGCAGGAATTTAGCTTTCTCGTATATTCATACAGACAATGGTCTAAAAAGAGTCCCTCATATACACATCCAGTTTTGCATCAGAATGTTTATATACAGAGACCATGACAGGTGGGCCATCGCTAGGGAGAGGAAGAAATCATGACTACAGCTGAGTTTAGACAACGCCTTCACATTGTCCAGGCATGGACATTGTCGAGGCCAATTTAGAGGATGTGTATATTTGGACGATCATATAGACAAGCTGTTGGACGCCTGTTTTGAGCTCACATCGTGGAAAATGAGTATAGACATCCATATAGACAAGCTATTGGAGATGCTCTGACGGCCTGGGATTTGGGGCTAGGTTCTCTGGAATTTAAGAATGAAATCTGGCGGTCAATTCCTTGGCAGCCAAACGAGTAAGTTTGGGAATTCACAAATGAAATCCACTGAATTCGACCCAAATGATAGGAGCCAAACGCGCTGTTAAGTTTTTCTTTTTCTTTTGAGAACCCAAATCCTGTTAGTCAAACCGTGAAATGATTCTCAAGTATAATCGTGGTTTAGGCTGCTTGTAGTGGGCGGTAAATTGGACCAGTAGGAGAAACTCCAACAGAGCCAACCTAAACGGTCGATGATTTTGTCCGTTTGGGTCGGCCCGTCGGACACCTATATCTGCTTTCGTGTTTGGGTCGGCACTTACGTTCAAGCTGGCCCGACCCATTTTTGAGGTGCCGCGAAAAAATTTATGACACAAATATTTTGAAAATAGGAAACATTAATTAAACATTAATGCCGGTCACAAAGGCCGCGGGAGTCCACGAGTCCACATTACATAAGTATAAAAACATCTAATTAAACTAAAAACTAGGAGGCATGCTGTCCTAGGCGTCCTTGTCCTCATCGTCGGAGTTGGTGAGGTCGACGAGCGTCGGCGTCAGGCCAGCTCACGGGAACGCCGTCTCCTAGGCTGCGGCGACGCCGTCCGCCGCTGGCTGGGCTGCGCCATCGCGGGCAAGGCGCTCCTCCTCCTCCGCCTCGCGGTGCCCCTCCTCAGTGTCGCGCTCCAGCTACTCGAGGTACTCGCCCTCGCAGTGGTCCTCCGCGAGCCTGCGTTACCACAATTGCTCCATGTACATCTACTCCTGGGTCGGCGTTGCTCCAAACCAGACGGGAGGCATGCTGACCCACTCGCGGACGTACCCGGTTCATGTGTAGCGCTCGGGCTTGACGATGGGGGTCGGTGTTGGCTCGGGGGACGGCGGGGCCAGCGGCGGGACGACGCGATCGCCGGCAGCGGAGAGCGCAATGTGAAGGAAATATGCCCTAGAGGCAATAATAAAGTTGTTATTTATATTTCCTTATATCATGATAAATGTTTATTATTCAGGCTAGAATTGGATTAACCGGAAACTTAGTACATGTGTGAATACATAGACAAACAAGAGTGTCTACTAGACTAGCTCGTTAATCAAAATGGTTAAGTTTCCTAGCCATAAACATGTGTTGTCATTTGATGAACGGGATCACATCATTAGAGAATGATGTGATGGACAAGACCCATCCGTTAGCTTAGCACTATGATCGTTTAGTTTATTGCTATTGCTTTCTTCATGACTCATACATGTTCCTATGACTATGAGATTATGCAACTCCCAAATACCGGAGGAACACTTAGTGTGCTATCAAATTTCACAACATAACTGGGTGATTATAAAGATTCTCTAAAGGTGTCTCCGATGATGTTAGTTGAGTTGGCATAGATCGAGATTAGGATTTGTCACTCCGATTGTCGGAGAGGTATCTCTGGGCACTCTCAGTAATGCTCATCACTATAAGCCTTGCAAGCAATGTAACTAATGAGTTAGTTGCGGAATTATGCATTACATAACAAGTAAAGAGGCTTGCCGGTAACGAGATTGAACTAGGTATGGTGATTCCGACGATCAAATCTCGGGCAAGTAACATACCGATGACAAAGGGAACAACATATGTTGTTATGCGGTTTGACCGATAAAGATCTTCGTAGAATAAGTAGGAGCCAATATGAGCATCCAGGTTCCGCTATTGGTTATTGACCGAAGACGTGTCTCGGTCATGTCTACATAGTTCTCGAACCCGTAGGGTCTGCACGCTTAACGTTCGATGACGATTTGTATTATGAGTTATGTGATTTGATGTACCGAAGGTTGTTTGGAGTCCCGGATGAGATCACGGACATGACGAGGAGTCTCAAAATGGTCGAGACATAAAGATTGATATATTGGAAGGTTATATTTGGACACCTGAATGGTTCCGAAGTGTATCGGGTATTTTCCGAAGTACTGGGGGTTACCGGAACCCCCCGGGGGGTTAATGGGCCTTTGACGGGCCTAGGGGAAGAGAGGAGGCGGCGGCCAAGTGGAGGCGCCCCCAAGCCCAATCCGAATTGGGTTAGGGTTGGGGGGGGTGCGGCCCCCCTTTCCTTCTCCCCCTTTCCTCTTCCCCCCTTCTCCTTGTAGGAATAGGAAAGGGGGGACTCCTACTTGGAGTAGGACTCCCCCTTGGGCGCGCCACACCTTGGCCGGCCTCCTCCTCCCTCCCCTCTTTATATACGTGGGAGGGGGGCACCCCATAGACATACAAGTTGATCTTTTAGCCGTCTGTGGTGCCCCCCTCCATAGAAACACACCTCGGTCATACTGTTGTAGTGCTGATGTCTACTACACAACCTTCTTCTTGTAGACGTTGTTGGGCCTCCAAGTGCAGAGGTTTGTAGGACAGTAGAAAATTTCCCTCAAGTGGATGACCTAAGGTTTATCAATCTGTAGGAGGCGTAGGATGAAGATGGTCTCTCTCAAACAACCCTGCAACCAAATAACAAAGAGTCTCTTGTGTCCCCAACATACCCAATACAATGGTAAATTGTATAGGTGCACTAGTTCGGTGAAGAGATGGTGATACAAGTGGTATATGGATGGTAGATAAAGGTTTTTGTAATCTGAAAATATAAAAATAGCAAGGTAACTAATGATAAAAGTGAGCATAAACGGTAATGCAATGTGTTGAAACAAGGACTAGGGTTCATACTTTCACTAGTGCAAGTTCTCTCAACAATAATAACATAATTGGATCATATAACTATCCCTCAACATGCAACAAAGAGTCACTCCAAAGCCACTAATAGCGGAGAACAAATGAAGAGATTATGGTAGGGTACGAAACCACCTCAAAGTTATCCTTTCTGATCGATCTATTCAAGAGTCCGTAGTAAAATAACATGAAGCTATTCTTTCCGTTCGATCTATCATAGAGTTCGTACTAGAATAACACCTTAAGACACAAATCAACCAAAACCCTAATGTCACCTAGATACTCCAATGTCACCTCATGTATCCGTGGGTATGGTTATACGATATGCATCACACAATCTCAGATTCATCTATTCAAACCAACACAAAGTACTTCAAAGAGTGCCCCAAAGATTCTACCGGAAAGTCAAGACGAAAACGTGTGCCAACCCCTATGCATAGTTTCATGGGCGGAACCCGCAAGTTGATCACCAAAACATACATCAAGTGGATCAATAGAATACCCCATTGTCACCACGGGTATCCCACGCAAGACATACATCAAGTGTTCTCAAATCCTTAAAGACTCAATCCAATAAGATAACTTCAAAGGGAAAACTCAATCCATCACAAGAGAGTAGAGGGGGAGAAACATCATAAGATACAACTATAATAGCAAAGCTCGCGATACATCAAGATTGTACCACCTCAAAAACACGAGAGAGAGAGAGAGATCAAACACATAGCTACTGGTACATACCCTCAGCCCTGAGGGACAACTACTCCCTCCTCGTCAAGGAGAGCACCGGGATGATGAAGATGGCCACCGCAGAGGGATTCCCCCTCCGGCAGGGTGCCGGAACGGGTTTAGATTGGTTTTCGGTGGCTACGGAGGCTTCTGGCGGTGGAACTCCCAATCTATTGTGTTCCTCGAAGTTTTTAGGGTATATGGGTATATATAGGAGGAAGAAGTACGTCGGTGGATCTCCGTGCTGTCCACGAGGCAGGGGCGCGCGCCCAGGGGGGGTGGGCGCGCCCCCCACCCTCGTGGGCAGCCCGGGACTCTCCTGGTCCATCTCCGATACTCCGTGGGCTTCTTCTGGTCCAAAAGTAAGTTCCGTGAAGTTTAAGGTCAATTGGACTCCGTTTGATTTTCCTTTTCTCCGATACTCTAAAACAAGGAAAAACCAGAAACTGGCACTGGGCTCTGGGTTAATAGGTTAGTCCAAAAAATCATATAAAATAGCATATAAATGCATATAAAACATCCAAGGTTGATAATATAATAGCATGGAACAATCAAAAATTATAGATACGTTGGAATTTTGAGGAAGCCCATCATTGGAATATACAAGCCAAGTTCTATAATGAAAAATTCCCACTAGTATATGAAAGTGACAACATAGGAGACTCTCTATCATGAAGATCATGGTGCTACTTTGAAGCACAAGTGTGGTAAAAGGATAGTAGCATTGTCCCTTCTCTCTTTTTCTCTCATTTTTTTATTTGGGCCTTTTATCTTTTTTATGGCCTCTTTTTTTAGTCCAGAGTCTCATCCCGACTTGTGGGGGAATCATAGTCTCCATCATCCTTTCCTCACTGGGACAATGCTCCAATAATGATGATCATCACACTTTTATTTACTTACAACTCATGAATTACAACTCGATTCTTAGAACAAAATATGACTATATATGAATGCCTCCGGCGGTGTACCGGGATGTGCAATGACTCATGAGTGACATGTATGGAAGAATTATGAACGATGGCTTTGCCACAAATACAATGTCAACTACATGATCATGCATAGCAATATGACAATGATGGAGCGTGTCATAATAAACGGAACGGTGGAAAGTTGCATGGCAATATATCTTGGAATGGCTATAGAAATGCCATAATAGTTAGGTATGGTGGCTATTTTGAGGAAGGTATATGCTGGGTGTATGATACCGGCGAAAGGTGCGCGGTATTAGAGAGGCTAGCAATGGTGGAAGGGTGAGAGTGCGTATAATCCATGGACTCAACATTAGTCATAAAGAACTCACATACTTGTTGCAAAAATCTATTAGTTATCGAAACGAAGTACTACGCGCATGCTCCTAGGGGATAGTTTGGTAGGAAAAGACCATCGCTCGTCCCCGACCGCCACTCATAAGGAAGACAATCAATAAATAAATCATGCTCCGACTTCATCACATAACGGTTCACCATACGTGCATCCTACGAGAGTCACAAACTCCAACACAAGTATTTCTCAAATTCACAACTACTCAACTAGCATGACTCTAATATCATCATCTCCATATCTCAAAACAAATATCAAGTATCAAACTTATCTTAGTATTCAATGCACTTCATATGCGGCGGAACTCCCGATCTATTGTGTTCCTCGAAGTTTTTAGGGTATATGGGTATATATAGGAGGAACAAGTACGTCGGTGGACCTCCGGGCTGTCCACGAGGCAGGGGGCGCGCCCGGGGGGGGGGGGGGCGCCCCCACCCTCGTGGTCAGCCCGGGACTCTCCTGGTCCATCTCCGATACTCCATGGGCTTCTTCTGGCCCAAAAATAAGTTTCGTGAAGTTTCAGGTCAATTGGACTCCGTTTGATTTTCCTTTTTCTGCGATACTCTAAAACAAGGAAAAAAACAGAAACTGGGACTGGGCTCTAGGTTAATAGGTTAGTCCAAAAAATCATATAAAATAGCATATAAATGCATATAAAACATCCAAGGTTGATAATATAATAGCATGGAACAATCAAAAATTATAGATACGCTGGAGACATATCAAGTGCTTAGGCGAAGCCCTACGCTGATAACTTCATCATCACCGTCACCACGCCATCGTGCTGACGAAACTCTCCTTCGGCCTCAACTGGATGAAGAGTTCGAGGGACGTCACCGAGCTGACCATGTGCAGATCGCGGAGGTGCCGTGCGTTCAGTACTTGATCGATTGGATCTCGAAGACGTTCGACTACATCAACCGTGTTACTAAACGCTTCCGCTTTCAGTCTACGAGGGTACTTGGACACACTCTTCCCCGCTCGTTGCTATGCTTCTTCTAGATAGATTTTGCGTGATCGTAGGATTTTTTTTAAATACTACATTCCCCAACAGTGGCATCCGAGCCAGGTCTATGCGTAGATGTTATATGCACGAGTAGAACACAAAGAGTTGTGGGAGATAACAGTCATACTGTTTACCAGCATGTCATACTTTGATTCGGCGGTATTGTTGGATGAAGCGGCCCAGACCGACATTACATGACCGCGTTCATGAGACTGGTTCTACCGCCATGCTTCGCACACAGGTGGCTAGTGGGTGTCTATTTCTCCAGCTTTAGTTGAATCGAGTTTGACTACGCTCGGTCCTTGTTGAAGGTTAAAATAACACACTTAACAAAAAATCGTTGTGGTTTTGATGCGTAGGTAAGAACGTTCTTGCTAGAAGCCCGTAGCAGCCACGTAAAACTTGCAACAACAAAGTAGAGCACGTCTACCTTGTTTTTGCAGGGCTTGCTGTGATGTGATATGGTCAAGATGTGATGATATATAAATTGTTGTATGAGATGATCATGTTTTGTAGAAGTTATCGGCAACTGGCAGGAGCCCTATGGTTGTCACTTTATTGTAAGAAATGCAATCGCCATGTAATTGCTTTACTTTATCACTAAGCGGTAGCGATAGTCGTAGAAGAAATAGTTGGCGAGACGACAACGATGCTTCGATGGAGATCAAGGTGTCAAGCCGGTGACGATGGTGATCATGACAGTGCTTTGGAGATGGAGTTCAAAGGCACAAGATAATGATGGCCATATCATATCACTTATTTGATTGCATGTGATGTTTATCTTTTTATGCATCTTATTTTTCTTAGTACGGCGGTAGCATTATAAGATGATCCCTCACTAAATTAAGGTACAAGTGTTCTCCTTGAGTATGCAGCGTTGCTACAGTGCGTCGAGCCGAGACACCACGTGATGGTCGGGTGTGATAAGCTCTACGTTCACGTACAACAGGTGCAAGCCAGTTTTGCACAAGCGGAATAACCAGGTTAAACTTGACGAGCCTAGCATATGCAGATATGGTCTCGGAACACTGAGACCGAAAGGTCGAGCATGAATCATATAGTAGATATGATCAACATAGTGATGTTCATCATTGAAAACTACTCCATCTCACGTGATGATCGGACATGGTTTAGTTGATATGGATCACGTGATCACTTAGATGATTAGAGGGATGTCTATCTAAGTGGGAGTTCTTAAGTAATATGATTAATTGAACTTTAATTTATCATGAACTTAGTATCGGATAATATTTTGCATGTCTATGTTGTTGTAGATCAATGGCCCGTGCTACTGTTCCTTTGAATTTTAATGCGTTCCTAAAGAAATATAAGTTCAAAGATGATGGTAGCAACTACACGGACTGGGTCCGTAAATTGCTGCATAGACAAATTACATCTTGGAAGCACCGCTAGGTGCGAAGCCCACTGCAGGAGCAACACCAGATGTTATGAACGTTTGGCAGAATAAAGCTGATGACTACTCGATAGTTCAGTGTGCCATGCCTTACAACTTAGAA
This sequence comes from Triticum urartu, assembly GCF_056163025.1. NCBI lineage: Eukaryota > Viridiplantae > Streptophyta > Magnoliopsida > Poales > Poaceae > Triticum > Triticum urartu. The sequence goes on from NC_141877.1 coordinate 493,746,037, forward strand.
CCGGGACTTCAATGACGTTTCGAACGTCATGGAGCATATGAGATGTTCCAGGAGTTGAAGTTAATATTTCAAGCAAATGCCCAGATTGAGAGATATGAAGTCTTACCACAATCACTTGACTCAACTGGGAGTTAATCTTCCAGTTGATAATGTCATTGACAGAGTTCTTCAATCACTGCCACCAAGCTACAAAAGCTTTGTGATTAACTATAATTTGCAAGGGATGGATAAGACAATTCCCAAGCTCTTCGCAATGCTAAAGGCTGCGGAGGTAGAAATCAAGAAGGAGCATCAAGTGTTAATGGTTAACAAGACCACTAGTTTCAAGAAAAAGGGCAAGGGGGAGAAGGGGAACTTCAAGAAGAACGGAAAGCAAGTTGCTCCTCAAGTGAAGAAGCCCAAGTCTAGACCTAAGCCTGAAACTGGGTGCTTCTACTACAAAGGGACTGGTCACTGGAAGCGGAACTGCCCCAAGTATTTGGCGAAAAGTAGGATGGCAAAGTGAAAGGTATATTTGATATACATGTTATTGATGTGTACCTTACTAATGATCGTAGTAGCGCCTGGGTATTCAATACTGGTTCTGGTTCTCATATTTGCAAGTCGAAATAGGGGCTACGTATTAAGCGAAGATTGGCTAAGGACAAGGTGACGATGCACATGGGAAATGGTTCCAGATTCGATGTGATCGCCGTCGGCATGCTACCTCTACATCTACCTTCGGGATTAGTTTAGACCTGAATAATTGTTATTTGGTGCTAGCATTAAGCATGAACATCATATTTGGATCTTATTTGATGCGAGACAGATATTCATTAAATCAAAGAATAATGGTTGTTCTATTTATATGAGTAATATCTTTTATGGTCATGCACCCTTGATGAGTGGTCTATTTTTGTTGAATCTCGATAGTAGTGATACACATATTTATAGTATTGAAGCCAAAAAATATAAGTTTAATAATGATAGTGCAACTTATTTGTGGCACTGCCGTTTAGGTCTGTTAGAGTACGTAATGGGCCTAATGGCCTGGGCTGGCAGTATAGCCCGTTAGTCTTAGGGTTAATTAGAGATAAGGGTCGCTTGCTTAGGGGTCAAGTAAGGCTTTCTTGGGAGTCAAGTAAACCTCTCTATATAAACAGAGGAGATGTATCAATCTAATGAAGCAAGAATTAAGAAGGAAATCCCTTTCATCTTGCCTGGTCGTGGGCAAAAGGCCCCCGACCGGCCCTCTCGCGCCGTCCTTCTAGCAGCGCCATAACAATTTGGTATCAGCTAGCTTCGGTTCGATCATGTCTTCACCGCCTCCCAACCCGTCTCTTCTGCTGCCAGGATCCTCTGTCGCGCCCGCCCCCACCGCCTCACTCCGGAGGAGGTGTCCGGAGCGCTGCGGGACCTAACCCAGACGGTCCAGGAGATCCGCCTGTTCTTGGCCGGGTCCTACGGGCCGCACCCGGCTGCGCCACCGTGCCGCCGTGGCTGCCGTGGCAGCCGCTGCACAAGGCAGCCTCCGCCGCGCTCGCCAAGCCGCTGCAGCTGCCATCCACTGCCCCGCCCTGGCTGCAGTGGCAGCCGCCGCTCCTGGCGGCCTCCGCCGCAGAAGCCGCTGCCCCAGGGCGTCCGCGCCACGCTCGCCGGGCCGCTCCAGTAGCCGTTGCAGCTGCCATCCACCGCCACCACCGCCCCGCCCTGGCTATAGTGGCAGCCGCCGCTCCTGGCAGCCTTCGCCGCGCCCCGCGCTCCACTGCAGCAGCCACCGCCAGTCAGCTCGGACCCTGCATCGATCGCGCCGGCGGGAGTCTCAATCCACCAGATCAAGTTCCCGCCGTCGCCATTACCGCTTCCCCAGGGCGTCCACATCCAGCAGATCAAGTTCCCGCTGTCGCCGTCATCGCTTCCGACTTGGATCACTACCCGCCACGTGTCGGCGGTGGTGAGGCTGCAGGCTGCTGCGCGCGGCCTCCTAGCGCGTCAGCGTGTGCGGGAGATGCGTGGTCTGTAGCTGCCGCTCCTCCCATCTGCGCTTCCCTACGCAAAGGACCTCGATCTCGTCCGCTGTGTCGGGGATCTTGGGCATGCTGTTTTCCCCGCGGGCAGCAACCTCAAAGTCTGCGACATTAGCGGTTGGGGGGCGCACCCCTCCTCGTCATTCTCCATCCCAAGCAATCCACTCTTTTCTGTGCGGCGCAGACCAACAACCATCCGGCGCGAAGAAGGCACAGTGTCACCGATAGGAGCGCACCACGTAGCACCACTGGATTCCGCCGGCCGCCGTGAGGGCACCTCTGCTGGTCGCTGTAACATCGCAAATTTTCAATTTGGAATGTTATACACTAGATCATCATTGCATATCATATTTTATTGCATTTTGGTTGATCCTAGAAAATTCTACGCAACTCAAGGACCCTCAGAGAGTGTTGGGGATTTCGTTATTTTCATATTTGAGTTTTCTCAAATTTTGAATATAGGATCATATGATTTTATTTATTTTATCTTCAATTATTTCTATTACAAAAAATATGAGAGAGGGAATAAAATGACTTTCCCCAAATAAAGAAATATTAAGGATTTAATAAAAAATCAAATAAGATTTTATTTTGGTTTTATTTGCTATTTTATTTGAATTTAGGAAAAATGCGTGTTCTTCAAAATTGCATTTAGGCCCCAAATAAATGTTCATCCTGTGCGGCTTGATTTTAGAAGCCGGGAGAAATTTATTTCGAGATTTTTGGAGTCCCTTTAGTATTCCTTTTGTTTTTTTCTGAGCGTAGTTATTAAAAAAAAGTCCGAACCGACTCTGGGCCGTAAGTGGCCAGGACTCCGCCAGGCCGGGCCCTTTATATAGCACCGCCAAGGCCCGAGGCCAGCCCAGCCGCGCCCCGCCCCAAAACCCTAACCCTAGACCGCCGCCGCCGCCGCTGCACCGCGCCGCTGCCGCTCCGCGCCGCCGCCTCGCCGCCCGCCGCCGGACCGCCGCCGCCGGATCGGCCGCCGCCGGAGGTAGCTTTTCTCGTCGCCGATTTTTTTAGAAAACCGATCGGTTTTCCGTCGGTTTTGTTCGGTTTTTTTAGTTTCGGTTTTTTTAAATAGATCGGTTTTTCCGGTTTATTTAATTAGCGAGCGTTCGCCCGTTCGTTCGTTTTAACGAACGTTCGTCGTTTTTCTTTTTCTCGGATTAAATCCGCGATTTTTCTGATCGCGATTCCTGATCCGATTTTCGTTTTAGTCTAACTTTTCGCTCGTTTATCGGAATCAGGCGATTCAAGCGCCTGGAGTTTCGTCTCGAAACCCTCTTTCCGTTTAACCAACTTAAACAAGTTTTTTCCACTGTAAAAATTACCCTAGATCCAGAATAGTAAACGAGGCCTGTTTCTTTTGCCGTTTGACTTTCGTTATTTCATTCGATTTGATTCTTTTTGCGAACCGGAGTTCTTAAGTTGAACTTTCTGGTTAGATCTCTTATTTGAGTTTTACCTGTGCATTAGTTGAGTACTTATTGTATGCTTGTTTGTTTGCGATAGAGTACCCGGAGTGCGTCGCTTGCTACTTCGAATCGCTAGGTTTTGCGGATCATCATCAAGGCAAGTAACACTTTGATCATACCTCCTACTACCCAGTTTTATTGCATTAGATCAATCCTCACACATTGCATGATTAGGATCGAATTAAATTGTGGGTTGGGAAGTAGTAGTTGAGGTAGAACCTATTACCTGTTATTATCGAACCTTTGGGAGTTACTTCTACATTTGCTTATTGCCATGCTATGCTAGTAGACGTGGATGGGGTGAGTGTATCCTTGACAGATGTGAGATTGTTAATTAATGGTTGATTTAAGGTGGCAACCTAAACACACATCTGGGTGGATTGAGGCACCTAGGTATTCCAGCGATGGCCTGTTTTCTTTTGGACCGCCACCCAGGCTCAAAGGGATCATGAGATTGTTCATTCTAGAAACTTCCGTGTGCAGCCACAAGCTACTATGGGCTCTAGCATAGTTGAGTAGGTTGTGTGACCTCTTACAGTGGTAGACTAGCAGATGTAGGGGAAAGTAGGTGTAACGGTCTACCCGATCGTAAGGTGCTAGTGCTTCTGAAAGATTATGTCTCGGTCATCCGTTTCTCAAACACCATGTAGTGCGAGAATCCCAACGGAGGAGATCGAGTCTTGTGGGGAAAAGTGCGCAAACCTCTGCAGAGTGTATAAACTAATCATGGTTAGCCGTGTCCCCGGTTATGGACATCTTGAGTATCTAGTACTTGGATTATCATGTGAATCTCATCATGTTACTCTAAAATTAATTTGTTTGGTTTTGTTTAATGATGATGCTTAATTGGGATTGAGAATGATGTCAACCATTCTCAATGTTTAACAACTACCATGATAGTTAAATAAAATTTATTACGCAAAAAATGCAACCATAGAGCTTTCCACCAGCCAAATATGCATATAGTATAGCTTTATTCTTTCTTTACTCTCTATGTGTTACATTGCCAGCATATTCCATGTGCTGACCCGTTTCGGGCTGCAACATTAATGTTGCAGACTTTTCAGACGACGATTGAGGTGCCTTTAGGTCGTGGTTCTATACTCAGTGATGCCGTTGGAGTTGATAGACTCAGTTATCTTCCAAGCCTTCCGATGTTATCGTTATTAGATGGCCTTATGCCATATATATTGCAATAAGCTCTCTTTTGAGGCACTCGATGTAATAAGTGTGTGATTGCTACTATGTTATAAATCCTTCAAGTACTGTGTGGTATCAGTATTACTGATCCAGGGATGACACCTGAGCACAGAGATTGGACAGTTTGAGGTCTGGTCGCTACAAGATGGTATCAGAGCACACACTGACTATAGGACACGACCACTATGCTAAAAGACCTAGATCACTACTCACTCTCTTCTCTTTCTGACTTCTCATCTTTTCTACTCTTTTAGGATGGCGGATGCAAGGAACAAGTTCACGCAACTGGATGAAGATACACCCTTTGGACGTCACTTGAAGGAAGTCACTAGATACCTGAACATAGGAGTACCAAGCTTCACCGGAACCTACAACGCCACTCTACCCGAAGAAGAGCGCTGGATGATTCAAGTTCAAGTTCCAGGAAGGACGTTCATGCCAGTCACTGAGCCTATAGAGTTTTCTTTTAATGCACCAACTTGGAGTCTAGGAAAGAGCATGGCAGCTCACATCGCCATGGGACGCATTGGAGAAGTTTACCGCAATGATCTCAAGGATACTATCTACCAGATTTGTGGGCGTCGAGATGAGCACTGGGAGATGATCAGCACCAGGAAGGATAGATCAGTTGCAACTTTTATCCAGGAGTTAAACCAACACATTCGACATCAGGAGAACCAGATGTGCGCCGACATGATAGATCTGAAGAAGGCGAGGACAAGAATCAAGGAACTGGAGGAAGAACTCAAGGCTACACGTGAAGATTATATGGAGGAAATCGAAGTATTAGTGGAGAAGAATGACGATCTGACCAAGAAGATTGAAATATTTATAGGAGGCCCTACACTAGTAGAAGAAGACGAAGAACCCAAGGAAATTTGTCCTGAAGACTACATCATCATCGACGACACCGACTCGGATCCAGATGATAGCGATGATGACTATGTGGATGAAGCTGGAGCAAATATCATGGAATCTGCAACCGAAGAATATTTCTAGTAGACCACCCCAACAGTAGTAGTAGTCCACCATGTAAATATAGTAGTTCGAGCACTTTTGCGATAGTTAGATCGATTGTATCCCCTTGTTTGATTGATTGAATGAAGTGAATTGTTTGCTTTTGTCTCATGTGCATATGGGTAGTGTATTCTCTTTAGACCCCCTCTATTCTTAAATCTCATCTTTTCTAAACCCTCAGATGCCTCCGAGACGTGACCCCGGATTTACCTTCCCACCGGAGCTCACTCAGTTGATCCAGTAGCAGAACACATTGGTGCATTTGCTAGTCCAGAATCAAAATCAGGGGAACAACAACAACAACCCGCCACCACCACCACCACCTGTTGATCACTTAGCCCGTTTTCTTAGGCTGAATCCGCCGGTGTTTTCCAGTAGCACCGAGCCGATAGTAGCAGATGATTGGCTCTGCAAGACAGCTAGAGAATTGACCACAGCAGGATGCACGGATGCGGAAAAGGTGAAGTTTGCCGCACATCAGCTGGAAGGACCCGCAACATCATGGTGGGAGAATTTCACGGCCACTTTCCCTGTCGACACTGTCACGTGGGACCAGTTTCAGCAGGCTTTTCGTACTGCCCATGTTTCAGCAGGAGCTATGGCCATGAAGAAGCGAGAGTTTCGCAACTTGCACCAAGGAGGACGAACAGTTGGCCAGTATGTGGAGGACTTTAGTAAGTTAGCACGTTATGCCCCAGATGACGTTGCTACGGATGCAGCTAAGCAGGCGAAGTTTCTGGAAGGACTGAATGATGAGTTGAGCATGTAGTTGATGGTAGCAACCTTCAACAACTATCAGGAGTTGGTACATCGTGCTCTTATGATTGAAGGGAAGCAGCAGCAGATTGAGAATCGCAAGAGGAAGTATGGACAAGGGAAGTACAATTCAGGAGCTCAGCAGAAGCCACGTTTTACCCCTAGACCGGGAGGACATTTTCAGCATACCCATGGAGGAGGTAGCTCGCACAATCACAACGGCACCAAGAATGGTAATGGGAATGGAGGAAGCAACGGCCAGAATCGCACCAACCCATCAACCCCAGCCAAGAGAGACCTGAGCCAAGTCACTTGTTTCAAGTGCCAGAAAACCGGACATTATGCCAATGAATGTTCTGTAACACCCCGGATATGATTTACCTAATATGTAATCCAACTCTTGCCGTTTCCGGCGTTAAGTTATTTTATTTTCTCGGGTTCGGGTTTTTTGTCTCCGTGTGTTGTTGTCGTTATCATGCATCTCATATCATGTCATCATGTGCATTGCATTTGCATATGTATTCGTCTCATGCATCCGAGCATTTTCCCTGTTATCCGTTTTGCATTCCGGCGCTCCGTTCTCCTCCGGTGGTCTTTTCTACCTTTCTTTCATGTGTGGGGGTTAAACATTTACGGATTGGACCGAGACTTGCCAAGCGGCCTTGGTTTACTACCGGTAGACCGCCTGTCAAGTTTTGTACCATTTGGACTTCGTTTGATACTCCAACGGTAAACCGAGGGACCAAGAAGGCCTCGTGTGTGTTGCAGCCCAACACCCCTCCATTTTGGCCCAAAACCCTCTCCATCATCCAGAGCGTTCGATCACGATCGCGTGGCCGAAAACCGCACTTCATTTGGACTCTCCTAGCTCCCTCTATGCCTATAAATATCACCCCTCCGAGATCCACATTTCTTCTTCCCCCCAAAACCCAAAAATCATCTCCTCCGCGCATCGGACATGTCCGCCGCACCAGACACCTCGTCCGTCGCCGCCCACGGCCACTGAGAGGCCGCCACATGGCACCGGCCGCCCCTCCCGCCACCGGCCCATCCCGGCCCAGGGCGGGCCCTCTCCGCCAAGTCAACCGGGCCGCGCCCTGCCCCCCCCGCGCCGCCACCTTCCTCCTGCCACACGCCGCCCGCCTCGCCGATCCGCCACCGCGCGCCCCGCCGCCGGCGAGCTCGGCTCCGCTGCCCGGTCGCTGGGCCACCTGGTCGTCCCGCGCCTCCTCGTCGCCGGGAGCGCCCCGGCGAGCTCCTCCGCCGCTCCGGCCACCTTGTCAGCCGGCCGGCCTCGTCTTCCCCTCCCCGCGGCAAACTCCGGCCGCCACGAGCCATTGACGCCGGCAAGCCCTCCGGTGAGCTCGGATCCGCCGCCACCTCCATCCGTGTGCGAACCCTAGATCTGGAGGTGGTAATTTCTTCCAAGTCCCCGTTTTCCAGATTCAAATGCCCTTGTTCATCATGCCGTAACTCCGCACCCGTAACTCCGATTTGCGCGTATAGCATATCAAAATGTTCGCCTCAGAGAGCACATAATTTCATCTTATTGCATCATTTTCATTTGAGTTCATTGTGATGCCCGAAATTCTGTTGGAAGAGTGCTATTTGAGTTAATTGTCAGATTTGCTGCTCCAAATAGCTATTTGTCATTTTTGCCATGATTAATGTGTGCATGATATGCCCCTGAGCTCTATATGTGTTTTGTTATATACTTTGCCATCTTTCCATAGGTGCCATCCATGTCTTTTTTTGATGTGTGTGGTGACTAGCACAAGCTTGCAAAGTGGTGCATTCGTTAATGCTGATTTCAGGGACTTAGCAATTCCACTAAGTCCTTGGACTGTTTTTATCAATATGTCATATGTTCATGTTGTTTCCTACTGATCCGTGCCTCTTTTGAGGATGATCACTAAGGATGATTTGTTAATCTTGTAGTGCTATATCCATCCATGTCTTTTTTGCAATTATGGAGCACCCTAGCTTGAGTCAATCAAGCTCTACTTTTGCTATTTCGTGAATCTGGGCAGATTGTCTACTTGTTAGCAATTTTGCCGAGGATGTTGTAGTTGATCCGTGCATGCTATGTTATTGTTCTTGCCATGTCTAGCTTATATAATGTGTATTCTTGATGTGTGTATGCTTAGTTTGTCATGCCTTGCTCCGTAGTAAGTGCATCGAGCTCGTAAACATGCCTACTTGATATCTGATTTGCATGTTCCAGTTTTTCTCTAAGTCTGTGATCTGATTATGTTTTTGGCTTGTTCACATGCTTGCAATTGTATTTTCTGATCCCTTTTGGCTCAAGGTCAGTAAGGGGCTTTTGTTAAGCTCTTTGAGTATCTCCATGCGATGCTTTGCTTTGCCATGTTAAGTTCCTGTAGCATATAGTTTTCATGCTCCAAAGTGTGCTACCTGATCTGAAATTCCAGACAAGTGTTAATTTCCCTAAGTCTGAAACCTGTTTACCAATTGCACTTTTGCCATGCTTGTTTGAACCTGTTAATAGATGAATTGGCCGTAGCTCAGTGTTCATCTTTTCTTAAGCTTTATGAGTGGATCCCTGCCATGTATTTTGTTGCCATGTTTGAGTGCTTTAGCTTAATTATCTTAATGCATTTAGATGGCTACTTGCTGTTTATCGCAGACCGTTGCCATATTTGAATTGCTTGCCATTTCCAAACCGTGTCTCCAATTCCGGTGTTCTTTATATTGTTTTCAACCGAAATCACCTCACCTTTCCAGTGGAACACTTGGATTACCAAGTTGAGGCCAGGTTCATTTATTCCTTGCCAAATCTTGCATATGCATCACATATCGCATCCCGCATAGCATACCATGTTTGCATCATGTTGTTTGAGTTTGCACGTGGTTGATTGTGTTTCCGTTTGCTTGTTTGTCTTGTTTGGGTAGAGCCGGGAGAGGAGTTTGCTAACGAGGAGCATGTTGAGTTTGCTTTCGAGGATCCAATCAACTCTGACAACTTTGCAGGCAAGATGATCATACCCTCGAAATCACTTCTATCTTTGCTTTGCTAGATGCTCGCTCTTTTGCTATGCCTATGCTACGATGCCTACCACTTGCTTATCATGCCTCCCAAATTGCCATGTCAAACCTCTAACCCACCATGTCCTAGCAAACCGTTGATTGGCTATATTACCGCTTTGCTCAGCCCCTCTTATAGCGTTGCTAGTTGCAGGTGAAGATTGGAGATCGTTCCTCGTTGGAACATTATTTACTTGTTGGGATATCACTATATTATCCTGTTATCTTAAAGCATCTATATATTTGGTAAGGGTGGAAGGCTCGGCCTTTTGCCTAGTGTTTTGTTCCACTCTTGCCGCCCTAGTTTTCGTCATATCGGTGTTATGTTCCCGGATTTTGCGTTCCTTACGCGGTTGGGTGATAATGGGAACCCCTTGATAGTTCGCCTTGAATAAAACTCTTCCAGCAATGCCCAACCTTGGTTTTACCATTTGCCACCTAGCCTCTTTTTCCCTTGGGTTTCCGGAGCCCGAGGGTCATCTTATTTAAACCCCCCCGGGCCAGGGCTCCTCTGAGTGTTGGTCCAACCTGTCAGCTGCCGGTGGCCACCAGGGGCAACTCTGGGCTGGCCTACTCGTACCTTAGACAATCTGAGTGTGCCCTGAGAACGAGATATGTGCAGCTCCTATCGGGATTTGTCGGCACATTCGGGCGGTGTTGTTGGATTTGTTTTAACTTGTCAAAATGTCTTGTAGAACCGGGATACCGAGTCTGATCGGAATGTCTCGGGAGAAGGTATATCCTTCGTTGACCGTGAGAGCTTGTCATGGGCTAAGTTGGAACTCCCCTGCAGGGATTTGAACTTTCGAAAGCCGTGCCCGCGGTTATGGGCAGATGGGAATTTGTTAATGTCCGGTTGTAGATAACTTGAACCTTAACTTAATTAAAATGAATCAACTGTGTGCGTTACCGTGATGGTCTCTTCTCGGCGGAGTCCGGGAAGTGAACACGGTGTTGGAGTAATACTTGTCGCAGGATGTTCTCTAGTTCTTCGTTCGCGCTTTGACTTCTCTTATCGCTCTCTTTTGCGAACAGGTTAGCCACCATATATGCTAGTTGCTTGCTGCAGCTCCACATATTACCTTGCCTTACCTATAAGCTTAAATAGTCTTGATCGCGAGGGTGCGAGATTGCTGAGTCCCTGTGGCTCACAGATTACTTCCAAACCAGATGCAGGGCCTGATGACTCTGTTCCAGATGACGTGCTTGAGCTCAAGTGGTAGTTCGACGAGGACTCACGCCGTTACTATGTGTCTTTCCCTGATGATCAGTAGTGGTGCCCAGTTGGGGCGATCGGGACCGTGTCGCATGTTGGGTTGATCTTTTATTTTGGCCCCGTAGTCGGGCCATGAGTGATTGGATGATGTAATTCTCTTTATGTACTTTGTTTGATGTGGCGAGTGTAAGCCAACTATGTACCTTCCCCTTTTATTATCTATATTACATGGGATGTTGTGAAGATTGCCTTACTTGCGACATTGCTTTCAATGCGGTTATGCCTCTAAGACGTGCTTCCACACGTAGGAGATATAGCCGCATCGAGGGCGTTACAAGTTGGTAATCAGAGCCTTCCCCGACCTTAGGAGCCCCCACTGCTTGATCGTTTTTAGCAGCCTTTGTTGAGTCTAGAAAAATGTTTTGAGTCATTTAGGAATTATATATCGGAGAGTTTACGAATTCTTTTTACTCCCCAGTAAGGCATCCTGGTGTAGAATTTTGACTCTTCTCTTCTCAAATTTCACTAAATTTTTTTTACGATCACACGGGTATCTTGGAATCGTTCCGATGGATTTGTGACGAGAACATTGTTGTTGGTACCTCCTGTCATTTAGGGGTTGTGGCAGTGTCCCGGGGAGTTGAGCTCCGAGGTGTTGTCGTCACAATTTTATCGTTGCAGTTCTGGAATACCTGAGTTTAGTTCGCCGACATCGAAAATCTCTTTTATACAGTTGTTGGTGAGATAACCTCGACGCCACCCAGTACTGGGGCGGGAGTTCGGGAGTATTGCCATAACTTGTATAACGGATGCTTTTCGAAGGTTGAGGTAGATGGTTTCCGAAGTTTTTTCTCGGTTATGTGTTGAAGGATGGATACAGCTGGATGTAGGAATTGCTAGATTTGGGTGAGATATTATGCTTCCCATGTATCCCCAACACCTGATTGCATAACCGGAAAGGTTCGGGAGTTTCATAGGTGGGAATTCTTGTAGCTCTAGTTCTTCTTCCACGGATATTTGGTTTGAGATTGGGATTTCTTACCAAGTATTCGTTCTTGCTCCGTACCTTATTGATTTTATTCCTCTACCTAAATTCTAAGTGGCTTCTCACTTTATGGATATGTGACCATTTCAAGTGGAATGCATTCGTTCTTATGTTCGGATGTGAAGACTATATGTTGCAATTTCAACCCGCTTGATTCAGCTTCAATTTTATCTGTCAATGTGCTAACGGATGTCACCCTCTTCAGGATGGCTCCTGCTAAGAGCAGCAATCAGAATCAGAATCAGGATCCGCCACCACCTCCTCCTCCTCCGGAGGCATGGCAAGCCGTGATGGCCGCTACCAATGCAAACACGCAGTTGATCATGCAAATTCTTCAAGAGCGCAATCAAGCGAACCAAGGCAACCAAGGCAACAATCAGAATCACTTTGCTACACTCAACCAGTTCCTTGCTAACCAGCCAAAGACCTTCAGCAATTGTGTTGAGGCAACTGATGCTGACGATTGGCTCGTGGACTTATGCAAGCATTTCGAGTGCAGTAACGTCAGGCCTGAGGACTTTGTCAAGTTCGCTTCCTTCCAACTCAAAGACCAAGCTGCAGAATGGTTCCATAAGTACAAAGATTCCAGAGGAGGCAGGGTGATTACCTGGGATGAATTCCGTCAAGACTTCAAAGCTCATCATATTCCCCAGAGCATGGTTGAAAGCAAGCGTGAGGAATTCCGCAACCTGAAGCAAGGCTCTTTGTCTGTCTATGACTACAACAAGTTGTTTCAGAAGCTTGCCCGCTTTGCTAAGCAGGACATCCCTGACGAGAAGAGCATGATATACCAGTTCAGGGGTGGTCTCAGAGAAGAAATCCAACTAGCTCTTGTTCTCTTTGAGCCCTTGACGTACGATGAGTTCTACAACATGGCATTGAAGCAAGAGGCTGCTCAACTGAAGTGTGATGCTTCCAAGAAGCGAGTCAGAGATGCTACTCCTTCTTCCTCTACTCAAGTGGCCAAGCAGCAGAAGTATTGGCTTCCTCCTCCTCTGTTCTGTCAGCCGTTTCAATAGAAGAGCAAAGGTGGCAGTGGATCTTCCCACCCACCCAACCCTGGCTTTCAGAACAAGACTTCGTCTCAAGCTCCAAGATCGAGTGCTCCGTATCACCGTCCACTTTCAGAGGTCACGTGCAACAAGTGCCAACAGAAGGGTCACTATGTCAACAAGTGCTTCAATCAGAGGCGCCTCCCTCCTCCTCCTCCTGTGAGATCGGCAAGTACAGCTATGGTCAAGCATAACCCCAAGCACGCCAAGGTCAATTTGATGAATGCAGCTCAGGCAGAGGACTCGTCAGATGTCATCATGGGTAACCTCCCTGTTAATGATATTCCAGCTAAAGTTCTTTTTGACACTGGTGCATCGCATTGTTTCATCTCGAGATCGTTTGCATCTAAGCATGGGTTGGCCATGCAAATTTTGCCTAGACCGTTAGCAGTTGTCTCTCCCGGTAGGCGCATGCATGCTAACTCCATTGCTCCGGATGTTACTATCAGTTTGGGTGACTACAAATTTCTATCTTCTCCTTCGGTTCTTGGTGACTCGGATATTGATCTTATTCTTGGAATGGACTGGCTTTCTAAGCACAAGGCTCAGCTTGATTGTGCTGCCAGGCAGATTCTATTGACTCATTCGTCTGAGGATGTAATTGTCTTTGCTGCTCGTGATGATACCATCTGTCTGTTTTCTCTCAGTGAGAAGGGTGAACTAGATGCCATCTCTCAAATTCCAGTCGTTTGCGAATATCAAGACGTCTTTCCAGAAGAGCTTCTAGGAATGCCTCCGCACCGGCCAGTTGAATTCGTCATCGATCTTGAGCCTGGCATGGAACCGGTTTGCAAGCGTCCTTACAAGCTGGGACCTGAAGAGTGAAGGAGCTGAAGAAGCAACTCGATATTCAAGAGAGAATGGGTCTCATCCGACCTAGTTCCTCTCCGTGGGGTTGTGGAGTTCTTTTTGTGAAGAAGAAGGATGGAACGAATCGACTTTGTGTTGACTACCGTCCATTGAACAAGAAGACTATCAAGTACAAATACCCACTTCCCAACATCAACGAGCTGTTCGAACAACTCAAAGGTGCCCAAGTATTCTCCAAGCTTGATCTCCGTATGGGTTATCATCAGATTCGAATCCGTGAGCAAGATATTCCCAAGACGGCTTTCAGAACAAGCTATGGTTCATATGAATACACTGTCATGTCTTTTGGCCTCGTCAACGCTCCTCCGTCTTTCTCTCGCATGATGAACTTCATCTTCAACGCCTACACCAATGACTTTGTTTTGGTCTATCTCGACGACATTCTGGTCTTTCCGAAGAACAAGGAAGATCATGCCAAGCATTTGCGTTTGGTGCTCAATAAGCTCAGGGAACACCAGTTCTACGCCAAGTTCTCAAAGTGCGAATTTTGGCTCGATGAGGTTCTTTATCTTGGGCATATCATCTCTGCCAAGGGCATTGCGGTGAATCCTGAGAAGGTGTCTGCAATTGTGAATTGAGAACCACCTCAGAACATGAAGCAACTCCGTAGCTTCCTCGGTCTCGCATGCTACTGTCAAAGGTTCGTTGAGAACTTTTCAAAGATCGCGAAGCCTCTCTCAAATCTTCTCTAGAAGCACGTCAAGTACGTTTGGTCTCCGGAATGTGACATTGCTTTCAACACTTTGAAAGATAAATTGGTCACTGCTCCAGTTCTGACTCCTCCTGATGAATCCAAACCGTTCGAGGTCTTTTGCAATGCCTCTCTTCAAGGTCTTGGTGCAGTGTTGATGCAAGAGAAGAAAGTTGTGGCTTATACCTCAAGCTAGTTGAATCCCAACGAGAAGAACTACCCCACTCATGACCTCGAGTTGGCGGCAGTTGTGCATGCTCTTTTGACTTGGAGACATCTCTTATTGGGAAGAAAAGTGGACATCTTCACTGACCACAAGAGTCTCAAGTACATCTTCACTCAGCCTAATCTCAACCTCAGGCAGACTTGATGGGTCGAAATGATTCAAGATTATAATTCGAGTATCGAGTATACTCCAGGCAAGGCCAATGTGATTGCTGACGCTTTGAGCAGGAAGGCTTACTGCGACAGTCTGATTCTCAAGCCTTATCAACCCGAGCTTTGTGAAGCTTTCCGCAAACTCAATCTGCAAGTTGTTCCTCAAGGTTTCCTCGCCAACCTTCAAGTCTCTCCTACCTTGGAAGACCAGATTCGCCAGGCTCAACTTCTTGATGCTATGGTGAAGAAGGTGAAGATTGGGATTGCCAAGAGTCAACCCAAGTACAAGTGCTACCGCATTGATGACAAGGATACTCTCTTCTTCGAGGATCGTATTGTTGTGCCCAAAGGTGACCTTCGTAAAGTGATCATGAACGAGGCTCACAATTCTCTCCTCTCCATCCACCCTGGGAGCACGAAGATGTATCAGGACCTCAAGCAGACTTATTGGTGGACTCGAATGAAGCGCGAGATTGCTCAGTTCGTGAATGAGTGTGATGTCTGCAGAAGAGTGAAGGCAGAACACCAAAGGCCAGCTGGTCTCCTCCAACCTCTTGCCATTCCAGAATGGAAGTTTGACCACATTGAGATGGACTTCGTGACTGGGTTTCCAAAGACCAAGCGTGGCAATGATGCTATATTCGTTGTCATCGACAAACTCACTAAAGTGGCTCACTTTCTGCCTATCAAAGAGTCAATCACTGCAGCTCAATTGGCGGAGCTCTATACCTCTCGAATTGTCTCTCTGCACGGTATTCCACATGTGATCTCTTCAGACCATGGCAACATCTTTACCTCCAAGTTTTGGGATTCTTTTCAGAAGGCCAGGGGCACCAACATCCGCTTCAGCACAGCTTTCCATCCTCAAACTAGCGGTCAAGTCGAGCATGTCAACTAGATTCTTGAAGATATGCTCAGGGCTTGTGTGATCTCCTTCGGCATGAAGTGAGAAGATTGCCTTCCATACGCAGAATTCTCCTACAACAACAGTTTTCAAGCAAGTTCGGGCAAGGCCCCATTCGAAATTCTGTATTGCAGGAAGTGCCGTACCCCTCTCAACTGGTCTAAAACCGGTGAACGTCAACTTCTGGGAAATGAATTAATCACAGAGGCAGAGGAAATGTGTAAAGTCATTCGAGATAACCTCAAAGCAGCGCAATCGCGCCAGAAGAGCTACTATGATAGTAAGCACCATGATTTGGCTTTCGAGATCGGTGATCATGTTTACCTCCGCGTCTCTCCAATGAGAGGTACTAGTCGCTTCGGTATCAAAGGGAAGCTTGCCCCTAGATACGTGGGACTTTCAAGATCATCAGCAAGAGAGGCGATCTCGCCTATCAACTCGAGCTTCCTTCAAACTTTGCCAATGTGCACGACGTGTTCCATGTCTCTCAGCTCCGCAAGTGCTTCAAGACTCCTGACCGCACCGTCAACTTTGAAGACATTGATCTCCAAGAAGATCTCTCTTATCGTGAGCACCCTGTTGTTATTCTTGAAGAGACTGAACGCAAGACTCGCAATAAGTCAATCAACTTCCTCAAAGTCAAGTGGTCACACCATTCCGACCGTGAAGCCACCTGGGAACGCGAGGATCACCTCCGTTCTGAGTACCCGGCGTTCTTCCAGTCCTAGATCTCGGGACGAGATCCTTTCGTAGTGGTGGAGTGTTGTAACACCCCGGATATGATTTACCTAATATGTAATCCAACTCTTGCCGTTTCCGGCGTTAAGTTATTTTATTTTCTCAGGTTCGGGTTTTTGTCTCCGTGTGTTGTTGTCGTTATCATGCATCTCATATCATGTCATCATGTGCATTGCATTTGCATATGTGTTCGTCTCATGCATCCGAGCATTTTCCCCGTTGTCCGTTTTGCATTCCGGCGCTCCGTTCACCTCCGGTGGTCGTTTCTACCTTTCTTTCGTGTGTGGGGGTTAAACATTTCTAGATTGGCCCGATACTTGCCAAGTGGCCTTGGTTTACTACCGGTAGACCGCCTGTCAAGTTTCGTACCATTTGGACTTCGTTTGATGCTCCAACGGTTAACCGAGGGACCGAGAAGGCCTCGTGTGTGTTGCAGCCCAACACCCCTCCATTTTGTCCCAAAACCCACCAAAACCCTCTCCATCATCTAGAGCGTTCGATCACGATCGCGTGGCCGAAAACCGCACCTCATTTGGACTCTCCTAGCTCCCTCTATGCCTATAAATATCACCCCTCCGAGATCCACATTTCTTCTTCCCCCCAAAACCCAAAAATCATCTCCTCCGCGCATCGGACATGTCCGCCGTGCCGGACACCTCGTCCGCTGCCGCCCGCAGCCACTGAGAGGCCGCCACGTGGCACCGGCCGCCCCTCCCGCCGCCGGCCCGTCCCGGCCCAGGGCAGGCATTCTCCGCCAAGTCAACCGGGCCGCGCCCCGCCCCCGCGCGCCGCCACCTTCCTCCTGCCGCGCGCCGCCCGCCTCGCCGATCCGCCACCGCGCGCCCCGCCGCCGGCGAGCTCGGCTCCGCCGCCCGGTCGCCACGCCACCTGGTCGTCCCGCGCCTCCTCGTCGCCGGGAGCGCCCTAACGAACTCCTCCGCCGCTCCGGCCACCTCGTCAGCCAGCCGGCCTCGTCTTCCCCTCCCCGTGGCGAACTCCGGCCGCCATGAGCCATTTACACTGGCAAGCCCTCCGGCGAGCTCGGATCCGCTGCCACCTCGATCCGTGTGCGAACCCTAGATCTGGAGGCCGTAATTTCTTCTAAGTCCCCGTTTTCTAGATTAAAATGCCCTTGTTCATCATGCCGTAACTCCGCACCCGTAACTCTGATTTGCGCGTATAGCATATCAAAATGTTCGTCTCAGAGAGCACATCATTTCATCTCATTGTATAATTTTCATTTGAGTTCATCGCGATGCCCGAAATGATGTTGGAAGAGTGCTATTTGAGTTAATTGTCAGATCTGCTGCTCCAAATAGCTATTTGTCATTTTTTGCCATGATTAATGTGTGCATGATATGCCCCTGAGCTCTAGATGTGTTTTGTTATATGCTTTGCCATCTTTCCATAGGTGCCATCCATGTATTTTTGTGATGTGTGTGCTGACTAGCACAAGCTTGCAAAGTGGTGCATTCGTTAATGCTGATTTCAGGGACTTAGCAATTCCACTAAGTCCTTGGACTGTTTTTATCAATATGTCACATGTTCATGTTGTTTCCTAGTGATCTGTGCCTCTTTTGAGGATGATCACTAAGGATGATTTGTTAATCTTGTAGTGCTATATCCATACATATCTTTTTTTGCAATTATGGAGCACCCTAGCTTGAGTCAATCGAGCTCTACTTGTGCTATTTCGTGAATCTGGGCAGATTGTCTACTTGTTAGCGATTTTGCCGAGGATGTTGTAGTTGATCCGTGCATGCTATGTTATTGTTCTTGCCATGTCTAGCTTATATAATGTGTATTCTTGATGGGTGTATGCTTAGTTTGTCATGCCTTGCTCCGTAGTGAGTGCATCGAGCTCGTAAACATGCTTACTTGATATCTGATTTGCATGTTCCAGTTTTTCTCTAAGTCTGTGATCTGATTATGTTTTTGCCATGTTCACATGCTTGCAATTGTATTTTCTGATCCCTTTTGGCTCAAGGTCACTAAGGGACTTTTGTTAAGCTCTTTGAGTAGCTCCATGCGATGCTTTGCTTTACCATGTTAAGTTCCTGTAGCATATAGTTTTCATGCTCCAAATTGTGCTACCTGATCTGAAATTCCACACAAGTGTTAATTTCCCTAAGTCTGAAACCTGTTTACCAATTGCACTTTTGCCATGCTTGTTTGAACATGTTAATGGATGAATTGGCCGTAGCTCAGTGTTCATCTTTTGTTAAGCTTTATGAGTGGATCCCTGCCATGTATTTGGTTGCCGTGTTTGAGTGCTTTATCTTAATTATCTTGATGCATTTAGATGGCTACTTGCTGTTTATCGCAGACCGTTGCCATATTTGAATTGCTTGCCATTTCCAAACTGTGTCTCCGATTCCGGTGTTCTTTATATCGTTTTCAACCGAAATCACCTCACCTTTCCAGTGGAACACTTGGATTACCAAGTTGAGTCCAGGTTCATTTATTCCTTGCCAAATCTTGCATATGCATCACATATCGCATCCCGCATAGCATACCATGTTTGCATCATGTTGTTTGAGTTTGCACGTGGTTGATTGTGTTTCCGTTTGCTTGTTTGTCTTGTTTGGGTAGAGCCGGGAGACGAGTTCACTAACGAGGAGCCTGTTGAGTTTGCTTTCAAGGATCCAGTCAACTCTGACAACTTTGCAGGTAAGATGATCATACCCTCGAAATCACTTCTATCTTTGCTTTGCTAGATGCTTGCTCTTTTGCTATACCTATGCTACGATGCCTACCACTTGCTTATCATGCCTCCCAAATTTCCATGTCAAACCTCTAACCCACCATGTCCTAGCAAACCGTTGATTGGCTATGTTACCGCTTTGCTCAGCCCCTCTTATAGCATTGCTAGTTGCAGGTGAAGATTGGAGATCGTTCCTCGTTGGAACATTATTTACTTGTTGGGATATCATTATATTATCCTGTTATCTTAAAGCATCTATATATTTGGTAAAGGATGGAAGGCTCGGCCTTTTGCCTAGTGTTTTGTTCCACTCTTGCCGCCCTAGTTTCCGTCATATGGGTGTTATGTTCCCGGATTTTGCGTTCCTTACGCGGTTGGGTGATAATGGGAACCCCTTGATAGTTTGCCTTGAATAAAACTCTTCCAGCAATGCCCAACCTTGGTTTTACCATTTACCACCTAGCCTCTTTTTCCCTTGGGTTTCCGGAGCCCGAGGGTCATCTTATTTAAACCCCCCGGGCCAGGGCTCCTATGAGTGTTGGTCCAACCTGTCAGCTGCCGGTGGCCACCAGGGGCAACTCTGGGCTAGCCTACCCGTACCTTAGACAATCTGAGTGTGCCCTGAGAACGAGATATGTGCAGCTCCTATCGGGATTTGTCGGCACATTCGGGCGGTGTTGCTGGATTTGTTTTAACTTGTCGAAATGTCTTGTAGAACCGGGATACCGAGTCTGATCGAAATGTCTCGGGAGAAGGTATATCCTTCGTTGACCGTGAGAGCTTGTCATGGGCTAAGTTGGGACTCCCCTGCAGGGATTTGAACTTTTGAAAGCCGTGCCCGCGGTTATGGGCAGATGGGGATTTGTTAATGTCCGATTGTATATAACTTGAACCTTAACTTAATTAAAATGAATCAACTGTGTGCGTTACCGTGATGGTCTCTTCTCGGCGGAGTCTAGGAAGTGAACACGGTGTTGGAGTAATGCTTGTCGCAGGTTGTTCTCTAGTTCTTCGTTTGCGCTTTGCCTTCTCTTCTCGCTCTCTTTTGCGAACAGGTTAGCCACCATATATGCTAGTCGTTTGCTGCAGCTCCACATATTACCTTGCCTTACCTATAAGATTAAATAGTCTTGATCGCGAGGGTGCGAGATTGCTGAGTCCCTGTGGCTCACAGATTACTTCCAAAACAGATGCAGGGCCTGATGACTCTGTTCCAGATGACGCGCTTGAGCTCAAGTGGGAGTTCAACAAGGACTCACACCGTTACTATGTGTCTTTCCCTGATGATCAGTAGTGGTGCCCAGTTGGGGCGATCGGGACCGTGTCGCATGTTGGGTTGATCTTTTATTTTGGCACCGTAGTCGGGCCATGAGTGATTGGATGATGTAATGCTCTTTATGTACTTTGTTTGACATGGCGAGTGTAAGCCAGCTATGTACCTTCCCCTTTTATTATCTATATTACATGGGATGTTGTGAAGATTGCCTTACTTGCGACATTGCTTTCAATGCGGTTATGCCTCTAAGTCGTGCTTCGACACGTAGGAGATATAGCCGCATCGAGGGCGTTACAAGTCCTGAATCACAGAATGGTAATGGCAATGGAAGCTCTGGAAAGAAGCCGAACCCTTTCAATAGGGGACAGGTGAACCACGTTAACGTGGAGGAGGTTGAAGAGCAGCCGGATGCAGTAATCGGTAAGTTTTTGGTTAAGTCATTTACTGCACTCGTTCTTTTTGATACTGGTGCATCACATTCATACATATCAAGGGGATTCGTGGATAAGTATAACCTGCCCACCAAAGTTCTTAGAACACCAATGTTAGTAAGCTCACCAGGAGCGGAGTATATGGCTAGCCAAGGATGTTTTCAAGTGCCATTGAGTATAGGTAGGCATGTGTTTCCTGCGGATTTAATCATTTTGGAATCACAAGGTTTGGATGTAATTCTGGGTATGGATTAGCTGTCGATGTATGGAGGAAACATCGATTGCGCCAGTAAGTCAATTTTGCTCACCACTCCAGAAGGAAGAAGGATCAAGTATGTATCCCGACATGTGCCAAAGAGGAATCAGGTAAATTGTTTAACAGGAGTTGTGCAGGAGGAAGTACCAGTGGTGAAGGATTTCCGGATGTATTTCCAGAAGAATTGCCAGGCATGCCACCGGATAGAGATATTGAGTTTTTGATTGAGCTTTTGCCAAGCACCGAGCCAATATCAAAGAGACCATATAGGATGCCCGCAAAGGATTTGGTGGAGATTAAGAAGTAGATTAAGGAGTTACTGGATAAAGGATATATTCGCCCAAGTTCTTCACCTTGCGGATCGCCAGTACTTCTAGTGGAGAAGAAGGATGGATCGTTAAGGATGGTTGTTGATTATCAAGGATTGAATGAAGTAACCATCAAGAACAAGTACCCACTACCGATGATCAATGATCTATTTGATAGATTGCAAGGAGCTAAGGTATTTTCCAAGATCGATCTGCGATCAGGATACCACCAGTTGAAAATTCGAGAACAGGATATACCTAAGACGGCTTTTACCACCAGGTATGGGCTGTATGAGTATACCGTTATGTCATTTGGTCTGACTAACGCACCTGCATATTTTATGAACATGATGAACAAGTTGTTTATGGAGTTTCTGGATAAGCTCGTCGTAGTGTTCATTGATGATATCCTGGTTTACTCAAAGAATGAAGAGGAGCATAAGGAGCATCTGCGTTTGGTTCATGGAAAACTCAGAGAACATTAATTATATGCCAAATTTAGCAAATGTGAGTTTTGGTTGAAGGAAGTTGGATTTCTCAGACACGTTATATCTGGAGAAGGTATAGCAGTAGATCCCACCAAGGTTGACACTGTGACAAATTGGGAAGCACCAACAACATTTGGAGAGATCCGGAGTTTTCTTGGACTTGCAGGATACTACCGGAGATTCATTGAGAATTTCTCAAAGATTGCGAAGCCTATGACGGAGTTGTTGAAGAATGATACCAAGTTCATATGGACTGAGGAATGTGAGGCTAGTTTCCAGGAGTTGAAGAAACGTTTGGTTACATCACCTATGTTGATTTTGCCAGATCAGACCAAGGATTATGAGGTGTATTGTGACGCTTCACGTCGAGGACTTGGAGCAGTGCTTATGCAGGAAGGAAGAGTTGTTTCATATGCCTCATGACAGCTTAAGCCTCATGAGTTGAATTATGCTACGCATGATTTGGAGTTAGCAGCCGTAGTGCATGCATTCAAAACCTGGAGACACTTTCTCATTGGAAACCATTGTGAGGTGTACACGGATCAGAAGAGTTTGAAGTATATTTTCACGCAGAAGGAGTTGAATCTCAGGCAAAGGAGATGGTTGGAGCTCATCAAGGATTATGATATGAGATTGCATTACCACCCCGGAAAGGCTAATGTAGTAGCTGACGCGTTGAGTCGTAAAAGTCATGTCAACACCTTAATGACGGGAGATTTACCAAGGGAGTTAGCCGAGAATCTTTGTGAGCTATGTTTGGAGATAGTTCCGAGAGGCTACGTAGCAGCATTGGAGATTCAGTCTACTTTGATGGATAAGATCAGAGAAGCCCAGAAGACCGACAAAGAGATTGCTTCTATTAAGGAGAAAATGAGCAAAGGAAAAGCTAAGGGATTTCGTGAGGATGAGCACGATACCTTATGGTTTGAAGATCGTGTTTATGTGCCTAATGATTCGGAGATCAGGAAGTTAATTCTGCAAGAGGCCCATGATTCACCATATTCGATTCACCCAGGAAATACCAAGATGTATTTGGATTTGAAGGATACTTTCTGGTGGACCGGAATGAAGAAGGATATTGCGGAGTATGTAGCAGTTTGTGATGTATGCCAGAGAGTAAAGGCAGAGCATCAGAAGCCAGCAGGATTGCTATAGCCACTGCCGATACCCGAATGGAAGTGGGATAAGTTAGGCATGGATTTTATTACAGGATTGCCTAGAACACATTCAGGCTATGACTCGATATGGCTTGTAGTCGATCGTTTGACAAAGGTAGCTCATTTCATTCCAGTGAAGACTACCTATACCAGTGCAAATGTGGCAAAGAGATACATGACCCGAATCGTATGTCTGCATGGAGTTCCAAGGAGCATTGTATCAGATAGAGGAACCCAATTCACCTCAAAGTTCTGGAATCAGTTGCATGAAACCTTAGTGTGATGGCCTAGCTTATTAGGGATGATAGACTACTCATATCAATAAGGAATTCCTTCTTTTCCGGGAGCCCATTCGGACAGAACTCCAAAGTTAAGCGTGCTCAGCTTGGAGTAGTGTCAGGATGGGTGACCGACCGGGAAGTTGCCCCCGGGTGCGCACGAGTGAGGACAAAGTGCGCAGAAAAGACTAGTATTGATCTGTGGGGCCAGTCTAGATCCCGCCAGGAGTAACGACCACCGGCGGGTGTGTCCGGGGCGTTACACTTAGGTACCAGACTAGAGTTTAGTACATCTTTCCATCCGCAGACAGATGGACAGACCGAGAGAGTTAACCAGGTTTTGGAGGATATGCTGAGAGCTTATGCCCTAGATTATGGATCTAGTTGGGACGAGAATTTGCCATATGCAGAGTTCTCTTACAACAACAGTTATCAATCCAGTTTGAAGAGGGCCCCTTTCGAAGCCTTGTATGGAAGGAGGTGCAGGACCCCATTGTCTTGGGATGAAGTTGGAGACCGCCAGTTGTTTGGACCGGATCTGATAAAGAGTCTGAACAGAAAGTAAAATTGATTCGCGATAGGCTCAAGGTAGCTCAGTCCAGCCAGAAGAGCTACGCAGATTCAAAACGCAAGGAGACAGTTTACGAAGTCAGAGACCGAGTTTATCTTCGAGTATCACCACTTCGAGGAGTTAAGCGCTTTGGAGTTAAGGGAAAGTTAGCGCCATGTTTTGTGGGCCCATACATAGTTTTGGAGCGTATGGGAGAAGTAGCCGATAAGTTGGAATTGCCCAAAGGATTGTCAGGAGTTCACGACATATTCCACGTTTCCCAGTTGAAGAAGTGCCAAGCAGAGATAGCTGATATACCGCTGAGAGATACAGTGCCGCTGGAAGCGATTCAGTTGGACAGTGATTTGATCTATGAGGAGAAACCAGTTAAGATTCTAGAGTATGCGAGTCGAGTCACCCGCAACAAGGTTATCAAGTTTTGCAAAGTTTAGTGGAGCCACCACACGGAGGATGAAGCCACCTGGGAGCGAGAGGAAGAAATGTTGAAGGACCACCCTCACCTATTTTCTAGCCAACCCGAATCTCGAGGGCGAGATTCATCTTAAGGGGGTAGGTTTGTAACATCCCAAATTTTCAATTTGGAATGTTATACACTAGATCATCATTGCATATCATATTTTATTGCATTTTGGTTGATCCTAGAAAATTCTACGCAACTCAAGGACCCTCGGAGAGAGTTGGGGATTTCGTTATTTTCATATTTGAGTTTTCTCAAATTTTGAAAACAGGATCATTTGATTTTATTTGTTTTATCTTCAATTATTTCTATTACAAAAAAATATGAGAGAGGGAATAAAATGACTTTCCCAAAATAAAGAAATATTGAGGATTTAATAAAAAAATCAAATAAGATTTTATTTTGGTTTTATTTGCTATTTTATTTGAATTTAGGAAAAATGCGCGCTTTTCAAAATTGCATTTAGGCCCCAAATAAATGTTCATCCTGTGCGGCTTGATTTTAGAAGTCGGGAAAAATTTATTTCGGGATTTTTGGAGTCCATTTAGTATTCCTTTTGTTTTTTTCTAAGCGTAATTATTTAAAAAAAAGTCCGTACCGACTCTGGGCCGTAACCGGCCAGGACTCCGCCTGGCCGGGCCCTTTATATAGCACCGCCGAGGCCCGATGCCAGCCTAGCCGTGCCCCGCCCCAAAACGCTAACCCTAGGCCGCCGCCGCCGCGCCTCCGCCGCTGCCGCTCCGCGCCGGCCGCGCCGCCGCCTCGCTGCCCGCCGCCGGAGGTAGCTTTTCTCACCGCTGGTTTTTTTAGAAAACCGATCGGTTTTTCGTCGGTTTTGTTCGGTTTTTTTAGTTTCGTTTTTTAAAATTGATCGGTTTTTCTGGTTTATTTAATTAGCGAGTGTTCGCCCATTCGTTCGTTTTAACGAATGTTCATCGTTTTTTTCTGATCGCGATTCCTGATCTGATTTTCATTTTAGTCTAACTTTTCGCTCGTCTATCGAAATCAGGCGATTCAAGCGCCTGGAGTTTTGTCTCGAAACCTTCTTTCCGTTTAACCAACTTAAACAAGTTTTTCCCACTGTAAAAATTTCCCTAGATTCAGAATAGTAAACGAGGCCTGTTTCTTTTGCCGTTTGACTTTCGTTGCTTCGTTCGATTTGATTCTTTTTGCCAAGCGGAGTTCTTAAGTTGAACTTTCTGGTTAGATCTCTTATTTGAGTTTTACCTGTGCATTAGTTGAGTACTTATTGTATGCTTGTTTGTTTGCGATAGAGTACCCAGAGTGCACCGCTTGCTACGTCGAATCGCTAGGTTTTGCGGATCATCAGCAAGGCAAGTAACACTTTGATCATACCTCCTACTACCCAGTTTTATTGCATTAGATCAATCCCCACACACTGCATGATTAGGATCGAATTAAATTGTGGGTTGGGAAGTAGTAGTTGAGGTAGAACCTATTACCTGTTATTATCGAACCTTTGGGAGTTACTTCTACGTTTGCTTATTGCCATGCTATGCTAGTAGACGTGGATTGGGTGAGTGTATCCATGACAAATGTGATATTGTTAATTAATGGTTGATTTAAGGTGGCAACCTAAACACACATCTGGGTGGATTGGGGCACTTGGGTATTCCAGTGATGGCCTGTTTTCTTTTGGACCGCCACCCAGGTTCAAAGGGATCATGAGATTGTTCATGCTAGAAACTTCCGTGTGCAACCACAAGCTACTATGGCCTCTAGCATAGTTGAGTAGGTTGTGCGACCTCTTACAGTGGTAGACTAGCAGATGTAGGGGAAAGTAGGTGTAACGGTCTACCCGATCGTAAGGTGCTAGCGCTT
The DNA here is from genome assembly GCF_056163025.1 of Triticum urartu. Taxonomy (NCBI): domain Eukaryota; kingdom Viridiplantae; phylum Streptophyta; class Magnoliopsida; order Poales; family Poaceae; genus Triticum; species Triticum urartu. Next base: position 493,772,201 of record NC_141877.1, read on the forward strand.
CTGAAAGACTATGTCTCGGTCATCCATTTCTCAAACACCATGTAGTGCGAGAATCCCAACGGAGGAGATCGAGTCTTGTGGGGAAAAGTGCGCAAACCTCTGCAGAGTGTATAAACTAATCATGGTTAGCCGTGTCCCCGGTTATGGACATCTTGAGTATCTAGTACTTGGATTATCATGTGAATCTCATCATGTTACTCTAAAATTAATTTGTTGGGTTTTGTTTAATGATGATGCTTAATTGGGATTGAGAATGTTGTCAACCATTCTCAATGTTTAACAACTACCATGATAGTTAAATAAAATTTATTCCTTTGTAGTAGGGAAAAATTGGCTTTACGCAAAAATTGTAACCATAGAGCTTTCCACCAGCCTAATATGCATATAGTATAGCTTTATTCTTTCTTTACTCTCTATGTGTTACATTGCCAGCATATTCCATGTGCTGACCCATTTCGGGCTGCAACGTTAATGTTGCAGACTTTTCAGACAATGATTGAGGTGCCTTTAGGTTGTGGTTCTATACTCAGTGATGTCGTTGGAGTTGATGAACTCACTTATCTTCCAAGCCTTCCGCTGTTATCGTTATTAGATGGCCTTAAGCCATATTTATTGCAATAAGCTCTCTTTTGAGGCACTCGATGTAATAAGTGTGTGATTGCTACTCTGTTATAAATCATTCAAGTACTGTGTGGTGTCAGCATTACTGATCCAGGGATGACACCTGAGCACAGTGATTGGACCGTTTGAGGTCTGGTCGCTACACTCGCTCTTGCGACCACTTCCAGGTGGCCATACACATGCACTCTTTTTGTCCAGATGGTGTCCATGGGATCCAGGTGGTTGTACACGTGCACGTCCGACGTGCGGATGGTGTCCACTTTTTATTAAGGGGTCCAAAATAAATCGTCCTAGTCCATTTTAGGTTGGGGGTAATGATACGTCCATTTTGCATCATGCTTTTATATCTATATTTATTGCATTATGGGATGTTATTACACATTATGTCACAATACTTATGCCTATTCTCTCTTATTCTACAAGGTTTACACGAAGAGGGAGAATGCCGGCAGCTGGAATTTTGGGCTGGAAGAGGAGTAAATATTAGAGACCTATTCCACATAACTCCAAAAGTCCTGAAATTCCATGGAAGTCAGTTCAAAATATATAAAAAATATTGGTCAAAGAAAGTACCAGAGGGGCACCACCCACCGTCCACGCGGGTGGGGGGCACGCCCTACCCCCTAGGCGCGCCCCCTGCCTCATGGGCCCCCTGACAGGCCTCCGGTGCCCATCTTTTGCTATATGAAGTCTTTTGCCCTGGAAAAAAAATCATAAGCAAGCTTTCGGGACAAAACTCCGCCGCCACGCGGCGGAACCTTGGCGGAACCAATCTAGGGCTCCGGTAGAGCTGTTCTACCGGGGAAACATCCCTCCTGGAGGGGCAAACCATCATCATCATCATCACCATCGATCCTCTCATCGGGCAGGCGTCAATCTCCATCAACATCTTCACCAGCACCATCTCATCTCAAACCAGTTTATCTCTTGTATCCAATCTTTGTCTCAAAACCTCAGATTGGTACATGTGGGTTGCTAGTAGTGTTGATTACTCCTTGTAGTTGATGCTAGTTGGTTTATTCGATGGAAGATTATTTGTTCAGATCCTTTATGCAAATTAATACCCCTCTGATTATGAACATGAATATGATTTGTGAGTAGTTACGATTGTTCCTGAGGACATGGGAGAAGTCTTGCTATAAGTAGTTGTGTGAATTTGGTATTCGTTTGATATTTTGATGAGATGTATGTTGTCTGTCCTCTAGTGGTGTCATGTGAAGTCGACTACATGACACTTTACCATTGTTTGGGCCTAGAGGAAGGCATTGGGAAGTAATAAGTAGATGATGGGTTGCTAGAGTGACAGAATCTTAAACCCTAGTTTATGTGTTGCTTCATAAGGGGCTGATTTGGATCCATCTGTTTCATGCTATGGTTAGGTTTACCTTAATACTTATTTTGTAGTTGTGGATGCTTGCAAGAGGGGTTAATCATAAGTGGGATGCTTGTCCAAGTAAGGGCAGTACCCAAGCACCGGTCCACCCACATATCAAATTATCAAAGTAACGAATGTGAATCATATGAGCATGATGAAAACTAGCTTGACGATATTCCCATGTGTCCTCGGGAGCGCTTTCCATTATATAAGAGTTTGTTCAGGCTTGTCCTTTTCTACAAAAAGGATTGGGACACCTTGCTGCACCTTATTTACTTTTATTACTTGTTACCCATTGCAAATTACCTTATCATAAAACTATCTGTTACCGATAATTTCAGTGCTTGCATAGAATACCTTGCTGAAAACCACTTGTCATTTCCTATTGCTCCTCGTTGGGTTCGACACTCTGACTTACCAAAAGGACTACGATAGATCCCCTATACTTGTGGGTCATCAAGACTCTTTTCTGGCGCCGTTGCCGGGGAGTGAAGCGCCTTTGGTAAGTGGAATTTGGTAAGGAAAGATTTATATTGTGTGCTGAAATTTACCGTCACTTGTTACTATGGAAAGTAATCTTTTGAGGGGCTTGTTCGGGGTATCTTCACCCTGACCAGTAGAGCAAAGAGTTGCTCCTCAACCTACTGAACCTATTGAAAATGTTTACTTTGAAATTCCTTCGGGTATATTAGAGAAATTTCTAGCTAATCCTTTTATAGGAGATGGAACATTGCATCCCGATTTACACCTAATCTACGTGGATGAAGCTTGTGGATTATTTAAGCTTGCAGGTATGCCCGAGGATGTTATCAAGAAGAAGGTATTCCCTTTATCTTTGAAGGGAAAGGCATTGACATGGTTTAGTCTATGTGATGATATTGGGTCATGGAACTACAACCGATTGAAATTGGAATTTCATCAGAAGTTTTATCCTATGCATCTGCTTCATCGTGATCATAATTACATATATAATTTTTGGTCTCGCGAAGGAGAAAGCATCGCTCAAGCTTGGGGGAGGCTTAAGTCAATGTTATATTCATACCCCAATCATTAGCTCTCAAGAGAAATTATTATTCAAAAAATTTATGCTTGGCTTTCTCTCAATAATCGATCCATGCTCGATACTTCTTGTACTGGTTCCTTTATGATGAAGACTATTGAATTCAAATGGGATTTAATGGAATGAATTAAATGCAAATCTGAAGATTGGGAACTCGACGAAGGTAAGGAGTCAGGTATAACACATAAGCTTGATTGTGTTAAATCTTTTATAGATACCGATGTTTTTCATGAATTTAGCACTAAATATGGACTTGACTCTGAGATAGTAGCTTCTTTCTGTGAATCATTTGCTACTCATGTTGATCTCCCTAAGGAGAAGTGGTTTAAATATCATCCACCCCTTGAAGTAAAAGTACTTGAACCTATTAAATTTGAAGAAAAGACTATCACTTATAATGTTGATCCTATTGTTCCTATCGCTTATATTGAGAAACCACCTTTCTCTATTAGAATAAAAGATCATGCTAAAGCTTCAACTGTGGTTCGTAAGAGTAATGATAGAACACCTACACCCCATGAGCAAATTAAAGTTGAACCTAGTATTGCTATGGTTAAAGATCTCTTGGTTGATAATATTGATGGGCATGTTATTTACTTTTGTGATGAAGCTGCTAGAATTGCTAAACCTGATACTAAAGATAAACATAGACCTGTTGTAGGCATGCTTGTTGTTTCTGTTAAAATAGGAGATCATTGCTATCATGGCTTATGTGATATGGGTGCTAGTGCAAGTGCAATACCTCATTCCTTATACAAAGAAATAATGCATGATATTGCACCTGCTGAGATATAAGAGATAGATGTTAAAATCAAGCTTGCCAATAGAGATACTATTTCACTTGTTGGGATTGTTAGAGATGTTGAAGTCTTGTGTGGGAAAGTTAAACATCCTACTGATTTTCTTGTTCTTGGTTCTCCACAAGATGATTTTTGTCCCATTATATTTGGTAGACCCTTCTTGAATACGTTTAATGCTAAGATAGACTGCAAAAAGGATATTGTTTCTGTTGGTTTAGGGGATATGTCTCATGAATTTAATTTTGCTAAATTTCATAGACAACCCCATGATAAAGAATTGCCTAGTAAATATGAAATTATTGGTCTTGCTTTTATTGCCGTACCTCCTAATGATCCTTTAGAGCAATATTTGCTAGACCATGAAAATGATATGTTTATGAATGAAAGAAGGGAAATAGATGAAGTATTCTTTAAACAGGGACCTATTTTGAAACACAACTTGCCTATTGAAATTCTATGGGATCCTCCTACACCCAAGGGAGATCCCATGTTTGAGCTTAAACCATTACCTGATACTCTTAAATATGCTTATCTTGATGAAAAGAAGATATATCCTGTTATTATTAGTGCTAACCTTTCAGAGAGCAAGAAGAAGAGACATTATTGAAAACTCTGAAGAAGCACCGTGCTGCTATTGGATATACTCTTGATGATCTTAAGGGCATTAGACCCACTCTATGCCAGCACAAAATAAAATTGGAGAAAGACGCGAAACCGGTTGTTGAGCACCAACGACGGTTAAACCCTAAGATGAAAGAAGTGGTAAGAAAAGAAAGACTAAAGCTTCTGGAGGTAGGTATAATTTATCCTGTTGCTGATAGTCAGTGGGTAAGTCATGTCCATTGTGTCCCTAAGAAGGGAGGTATTACTGTTGTTCCTAATGATAAAGATGAATTGATCCCACAAAGAATTGTTACAGGTTATAGAATGGTAATTGATTTCCGCAAATTAAATAAAGCTACTAAGAAAGATCATTACCCTTTACCTTTTATCGATCAAATGTTAGAAAGATTATCTAAACATTCACATTTTTTGCTTTCTAGTTGGTTATTCTGGTTTCTCTCAAATACCTGTGTCAAAAGAGGACAGGGAAAGACCACTTTTCCTTGCCCTTTCGGTACCTTTGCTTATAGAAGTATGCCTTTTGGTTTATGTAATGCACCTGCTACTTTTCAAAGATGTATGACTGCTATATTCTCTGACTTTTGTGAAAATATTGTTGAGGTTTTCATGGATGATTTCTCCGTTTATGGAACTTCCTTTGATGATTGCTTAAGCAACCTTGATCGAGTTTTGCAGAGATGTGAAGAAACTAATCTTGTCTTGAATTGGGAGAAGTGCCACTTTATGGTTAATGAAGGTATTGTCTTAGGGCATAAAGTTTCTGAAAGAGGTATTGAAGTTGATAAAGCTAAAGTTGATGCTATTGAAAAGATGCCGTGTCCTAAGGACATCAATGGTATAAGAAGTTTCCTTGGTCATGCCGGTTTTTACAGGAGGTTCATTAAAGAATTATCTAAATTTTCTAGGCCTCTGACCAATCTCTTACAAAAAGATGTTCCTTTTGTCTTTGATGATGATTGTGTAGAAGCATTTGAACTACTTAAGAAAGCCTTGATTTCTGTACCTATTGTTCAGCCACCTGATTGGAATTTACCCTTTGAAATTATGTGTGATGCTAACAATTATGTTGTACGTGTTGTTATAGGACAAAGAGTGTGACGCCCGGATATTTAAGCTATTGTAATTCCCTGTTAATGATGCCACATCACCTCGATTTCTGTTGCTAATCTCGTGTTAGTTCAAAAACCGATTTAAATTCAAATTTAAAAATTCGGCAAACAACAAAAGTTTTCAAAAGGATAAAACTAAAATGTTCTTATTATGACAAATAATTCACAAGATATATTGGTGGAGAAAACAAGTTTTTATAAAATGTTTAAATGCACTAAACTAATTAAATTAGTAGCTATAACCAATAATCAAATGCTTTTTGTAATATATAAAATATTAAACTAATTTATTTGGGAGCCCAAGTTATGGTGGCATTAGCATAAGTAGTAGCACTATTTTAGGAACAAATTATATATTTTACAAAAATAAAATAAATAGAAATAAAATAAAACAATAAACATGAAAAGTAAAACAAAAACAAAACAATAAAAGTAAGTAAAAAAAGAAAGCAGCCCCCCTCCCACTGGGCCACCGGCCCAGCGGGCCGGCCCAGCCACCCCCCACTACACCTACCCCCACTTCCCAGGAACCCTAGCAACCAACCCCACTCCCCCCACTTTTTTGTCGCCCCCCACTCCCCTGATCGGATCTGGATCGGGGCAGTTGCCTCGGCCCCGTCGAACGCCGCCCGCCGCCCAAAGAAACCCCCCCTCGCCGGACGCCTCTCCTTCCTCCACTCCTCCCCCTCTCTCTACTGGATCCAGGCATTTCACATCGCCCCTGACCCCGCCTCGCCGTCACTGCCGTGATGGCCCTCGCCTCTGCCCCGACGGCAGTCGGTGCCCCCGTCGCTCGACGTTGTTCGCCGTCGCCGGCGCCGCCCATCATCTACGGACCGTCCCCGTCTTCCTCATCAACGGCTCCAATAAGCCTCACCTCCCGATCACCTGCAATGCTAGTGAGGCCACCGGCCTCCTCTCCCCTCATTCTCTGTCGCCGTCGTCGTCCGCCGCGCGCCGACGCATTCGGTCCCGCGCCTCGCCGTGGGCTCCGGCACCTGCCTACCTCGCCGCGCGCCGCCCTGCTCGCGCTTACCGTGGCCCGCGCCGCTACAGCCTCCCCTGCTGCCTCCACCGCCTGGCCGATCCATCGCCGCCCGCCTCGCGCTCCACCTCGCGGCCGATGCCCTGCCACTGCATCGCCCACCGCTGCGGCCCGCTCTACCCTTCCCCGTGCGCCGCCTCCGCCGTCGAGCCTGCTATGCCCACGTTGGCCGATCATCGCGTCCGACCCCGCCCTGACCTCGCTCGCCTCTGCTCCGCCGCATCCCGCTCCTCGCTCGACCGGTGAGCCGCCATCCTTGTCGTCGCCGCCGCCTCCGCCGGCTGCTTGCACCGGCGGCCGCGCCCCAACTGCCCCTCCCTCGTCGTCCTCTGTCCGACCCTGCTTGCGCTGCGGCCGCCCGGCTCACCGGCGCTCCCGCTCGGGCGATGCCTCGCCCGGGCTCGCCCCTGTCGGGCGCCCGCACCCGTTCACGCACTAGCGCCCGTAACCCGCTTGTGCCCGCTAGGCCTCTGGCCCAATGACATGTGGGGCCTACCCCTGAGAACATTTTAAAAAAAGAAGAATAAAAATAAATAAATAAATAAATAAATAGTAATTAATTAATTAAGTTAAGTTAATTAATCCTGTTTAATTAATCTAATTAACTATTTAGTTTAATTAAACAATAATTAGATTAGTTAAACCCTAATTAGACTAAACAGTCAATGACATGCGGGACCCACACGTCAGCGACCTAGTCAACACCTCTGTTGACTGCTGACGTCAGCATGCACTGTTCTGGATAATGTTGAATTTAAATAATTAAATAAATCCTAAAAATGATTTAAATCTTTTAAAATTAATATAAAATAAACCGTAGCTCGGTTGGAAAAACTTTATACATAAAAGTTGCTCAGAACGACGAGACGAATCCGGATACGCAGCCCGTTCTTCCGCCACGCATCCCTAGCATAGCGAACACGCAACTTTCCTCCTCCGATTCATCTGTCCGAAAACGCGAAACACCGAGGATATTTTGCTGGATGTTTTCCCCATTCACCGGTATCACCTCATACTGCATTAGGGCACACCTAGCACCGCACATTGACATGCCATGCATCGTCACGCTTATGTTTGATTAATATTTATTGTTTCTTCCCCCTCTTCTCTCGCTAGACACCGAAACCGACACCGCTGCTACCCAATACGACTACGGTGTGACGACCCCTCTCTCTTGCCAGAGCAACCAGGCAAGCCCCCCCTTGATCACCATATATCACCTACTCTCTCTTTCTACTGCTTGCATTAGAGTAGTGTAGCATGTTACTGCTTTTCGTTAATCCTATTCTGATGCATAGCATGTCATTGTTGCTACAACTGTTGATACCTTACCTGCAATCCTACATACTTAGTATAGGTTGCTAGTACTACATCAGTGGCCCTACATTCTAGTCCGTCTGCCATGCTATACAATCGGGCTGTGATCACTCGCGAGGTGATCACGGGTATATACATACATATATACATACTATATAGGTGGTGACTAAAGTCGGGTCGGCTCGTTGAGTACCCGCAAGTGATTCCGATGTTGGGGGCTAAAGGGGCACGTGGTTCCACCCAGGTAGTGGTGGTCCTGGGTTCCCGACGGCCCCCGACTGTTACTTTGAGGCGGAGCGACAGGGCAGGTGGAGACCACCTAGGTGAGAGGTGGGCCTGGCCCTAGTCGGCGTTCACGGTTACTTCAAAATAACACGCTTAACGAGATCTGGGTATTTGATCTGAGTCTGGCTACTGGCCTATACGCACTGACCAACTACGCGGGAACAGTTATGGGCACTCGACGTCGTGGTATTAGCCGAAGCCTTCGTGACATCAACGACTGAGCGGCGCGCGCCGGGTTGGACTGGAACGCCTGCTCTTGTATAAGGGAGGCTAGGTCTGCTCACAGACCGGGTTCGCAACATGCAGGTGTGCAATGGGCGATGGGTCCAGACCCCTGCGCCATAGGATTTAGACCGGCGTGCTGACCTCTCTGTTGTGCCTAGGTAGGGCTGCGACATGTTGATCTTCCCAGGCCGGGCATGACCCAGGAAAGTGTGTCCGGCCAAAGGAGATCGAGCGTGTTGGGAAATGTGGTGCACCCCTGCAGGGAAGTTAATCTATTCGAATAGCCGTGATCTTCGGTAACAGGACAACTTGGAGCTGTACCTTGACCTTACACTACTAGGAAAATGCCTATACATAGAATTTTAGTAGTAGCGCCTGTTTGGGCACCCATGCTACTGGTATTTACCAGTAGCGCCGGCCAAAACGGGCGCTACTGCTACTGCGTAGCAGCAGCACTGGTTGGCGCGGGCCACGCTACTGTTTAGTGGGCCGCCAGGGCCAAAGGGCAGGCCACTTAGCTGTAGCGTGTGATTTGCGCCCGCGCTACAGCTAGTGGGCTTAGCAGTAGCGCTTACCCATTGCCCGCGCTATTGTTAAGCCCACTACCTCCTCCCGCGCGCCCCCCGACCCGGCCTCATCACTCTCACTCACACTCCACACTGCTCCCTCGATCCCCCGCGTGCCGCCGTTGACCCCCGCACGCTGTTGTCCCCCGCGCCGGCCCTCCTCCCTGCGTCGGCCGCCCTCGCCAGCGCCGGCCCTCCTCCCCGCCGGCCGCCCAGCTCCCCCGCGTTGGCCTCCTCCTCCACCCTCCGCCTCAGCACCCGCGCCGGCCCTCCTTCACCGAGAGGTACTCCTCCCTCCCTAGTTATAGTTATTAGAGTAGTTATTTTGAATCCTATGTAGTTGAAAAATGTAGGTTATTAGAATAATGTAAGTTATGATCGAACCTTAGCTAGGACAGATTAGGTATGAACCCTAGTTAATTCGTATGAACCCTAGGTTTTTAAATTTAGCTAGGTTTTAAAGTTAGGACAGAAATTTAGCTAGGTTTTTAATTAGGTGTAGTTAATAGAATTTAGGTGTTTTAAGTGTATTTAAAAAAGTGTTAGGTGTTTTAGTTGTTTTAGGTGTAGTTAACAGAATTTTAGGTGTTTTAGTTGTCTTAGGTGTAGTTAACAGAATTCTAGGTATTTTTTTAGTTAAGGCAATTGTTGTTATTTTTTTAGTTAAAGCAATTTTTCTTGTTATATGCAAATTTGCAGTGGACATGTCATATTTTGAACATGTCACATTTTGGACATGTCATATTTTTCCGAGTGGCCTATGTTTTGCCAGAGATGTCGATTCGTTTACATTCTGGCAAATTTCAGGCGCTCGATATGTCCTGTTTTTAGCAAAGGTCATGCCAAATTTTGCTAAGTGTTTATTAATTTTGTTTTCATAATTAAGCATTTTGTTCTCGACGTCGATGATGCCTATCCCGCATCCTCGTCGTCAACTCGGCGAAGGACTCTAGGTTGAGCCGAGGGGCCATGTCCGGGACTGGGCTCCGCTGGGCTGGTACTGGGTTGTGCTACCTTCTGGTGAGCGCAGCTTAGTGAGGAGCCATCCCGTCGTCGACCCGGAGCTTCATTGGTGGTGGTCACGTGGGCCTGCATCGGTGGAGAGGCTTGAGTCCCCCGCGCAGGTGGTACAGCACCGTGTCACGGAGGATAACGCGCACGTCCAGCGCTACTTGGTTGCATTGGCGAACGGCCGGTTCTCCAATACCTGGCAGATTCTTTGGGGATCTCACCGGCGCTACGATCCGGTGATGGTTCCTTCTCTTTGGGTGTCCACCGCAGCCCACTGAACCTAGAGCTATTATTCGAGATGTATTAGTGATATTATATGATGATCTTTGCTACAAACTACTATATATGTATTCGATGATGGATTATTAATTGCCTATTAGTTATTTGCTTATTGAATGCAAAAGATGAGCGCGGTTTGTGCTACAAACTACTATATATGTATTCATGATGGATTATATGATGATCTTTGCTACAAACTACTACAAACTACAAATTTTAGGTGTTTTAGTTGTTATATGATGATCTTTGCTACAAACTACTATATATGTATTCGATGATGGATTATTAATTACCTATTAGGAAATGTCTCACGACGAAAGGGAATTTGCTATGTGCGAGTACTGCAAAGATGAGCGCGGTCTGTGCGACATGCCTCACCTGGTAGAAGGTAGGCGCTTCAACATCAAGCTCCAAGAGACCTTCGATGTTGAAATGGTATGCAACGACAAGTGTTTTTTGTTATTTTTTGCACGACTTCTCTGCTTCTTCAACGTGTAATTTCCGTATTTTACAATTCGACAACTTATCCCATGCCATGCAAGACGCTATGTCTTGGAGAAGATGGGTTTTCAAGATCATGAAAGAATGGAGACAAAGATAATTCAACTAAGGACCCATCATGGTTATGATTTTGCTGTAAATCTATACAATTCTGTGAACTCATCCAATTTTGGTTGCCTGAATTGGGAAGCCCTTTGCAAGGCGTTTGATTTTCATGAGGGTGTGCTTCTCACCTTCGATCTTGGTGATCCTGACATCGATGAAAATGATATGACCATTTGGGTCCTTGTTGACACGCTTCCAGTTCTACCGCTGTGTGAGTTTCTTAAACATATTTACTAAGTAATTTATATTGTTTATTTCAAAATATTTGACAGCTTATTTCCATTGACAGCTTATTTTCATTCTTCAAAAAATGTACGGAAAATGGTAGACAGAACCTACTACTACAATGATGAAGCACAATTAACTTATAAGGAGCAAGATGGTCTTATCGCATTTTTTACTAATCTTGAGAATTACAATAGCTATTATCAAACTCCTCCGTGTTATGGTCAATACGTGCCACTAGTGCACATGTTGAACTACGGTAACATCAATGGAGATATCATGGTAAGATTTTCTACTATTACGACATCCGTGCATCTTTTGCATAAATTCTTCTAAAACTAAACTACATTGCTAACTACAAAGTTATTACTATGTTTTTGAACAGAAAATCCCGATGGATTGTGTGCCTCATCTGATGTTGCCGAGAGGTCGCGTTAATGTTATGAGCTTACGGCCACCACGACCAGGTCAGCCATAGTATCCACATCACTCCTGTCCATACCGGATTTCTATAAGCGAGGAAGCCATGATAATAAACGATTTCAAAAAATGTTTGAACCATCGTAGAGAGCTACTTGGAAGCAACATTGTGCGTAGGCCAAGACTTGGAGATAGGATGATCTCCGTTCTTTATTATGGAGAGTCAATTTTTCTTAATGGAGAGTCAATGCCTATCTTGTTTTATGATATTTTACCTAAGAGAGGGTAGAGTAGGTCCTATGAGAGGAGGTCGTAGCTAGAATGTGTTATTATATGCTACAATGTGTTAGAGTTGATGATTATGAGGAGGAGTTGTGATTATGACTAGCGACCAACTTGTTATATGATGTCTCATTGACGCACATTGTTTGGTGGTGATGACAAGTGGTAATGAATATGCTATTTAAACAGACTAGTTCATGATGAGTTGTTATTGTATAAAAGATATATCTGTTTAAACATGTACAGTGCTAAAATGCTAAAAAACATAAATGGTAGCAGTAGCGCTGGCATAAAAACGTGCTACTAGTACTTGAACTTACCAGTAGCGCTGGCCTAAAAACGTGCTACTGCTACAAAATAGTTGTAGCGTCGTAGCAGTAGCGCTGGTGCCCGCGCTACTGGTAGCACAAAAACCGGCGCTACTGGTAAGCTTTTCTCTAGTAGTGTTATGACAACTAGAACCGGATACTTGATAAAACACACCCTTCCAAGTGCCAGATACAATCGGTGATTGCTCTCTCACAGGGCGACGAGGGGAGGATCATCGGTTAGGATTATGCTATGCGAAGTTACTTGGTGAACTTACCTTCTACTCTCTTCTTCTGCTGCAAGATGGAGTTTACCAGAAGCGTAGTCTTTGACAGGACTAGCTATCCCCCTCTTATTCCGGCATTCTGCAGTTCAGTCCACATATGATACCCCTTTTCCATTTGATACCAATGCATACATATGTAGTGTAGCTCCTTGCTTGCGAGTACTTTGGATGAGTACTCATGGTTGCTTTTCTCCCCCTTTTCCCCCTTCCTATACCCGATTGTTGTGACCAGACATTAGAGTCCAGGAGCCAAACGCCACTGTCGATGACGACTGCTACTACTCGGGAGGTGCCTACTACTACGTGCAGGCCGCTGGCGACGACCGGGAGTAGTTTAGGAGGATCCCAGGCAGGAGGCCTGCGCCCTTTCGATCTGCATCCCAGTTTGTGCTAGCGTTCTTAAGGCAAACTTGTTTACTTATGTCTAGACTCAGATTTTGTTGCTTCCGCTGACTCGTCTATGATCGAGCTCTTGTATTCGAGCCCTCGAGGCCCCTGGCTTGTAATATGATGCTTGTATGACTTATTTTTATTTGTAGAGTTGTGTTGTGATATCTTCCCGTGAGTCCCTGATCTTGATCGTACACGTTTGCGTGTATGATTAGTGTATGATTGAATCGGGGGCGTCACAAGTTGGTATCAGAGCCGACTGCATGTAGGAATCCCCCTTCCACACTCCTTGGCCAAAGTCGAGTCTAGACATTACAAAACTTTTTACTAACATGGATGTGTGTCTTACGGGCCCACATCGCCATTTGGGTGGTATTAGGATCTTTTACTCCTCGATCCTTACTCTGGGACTCTGAACTCTCTTCTACTCGGGTTAAAATGGTTTTACTAACTCTAACATTAGGATCTCGTGATCACATCGACCTGGAGAGCCCCTTATTACAGATGATCGCCTGCTACACCAGAAGGTTCTGAAGATACTCTACGACGTTCTCTTGCGACTTTGTGCCATCAATTTTGCAATTCCCTTCCATCGATAGACCCCTATGGATAGCGATGTACACTTGCCATTCATATAACCATCCCTTGTTGATCTTGTTATTACAAGATACCCTGAAATCCTCTCTATTGTTCTGAGAATATTTTGTGCCACTGCCCTTGCAGTCCTTTGCAACCTGAAGACCCCTACGAATACTTTCTCGCACTTATCAAGTAGCCGCCCATCCCCAGTTGATTATGTGTTTCACTAAGGTCTTCAAAATACTATTGATCTTCCGAAAATCCTTAGCATCTTATTGCTCTTGAAATTATTGCTTGCTTGCATTATGGTTAATCCCATAAGTATAGTAATCTTATTAGCAGCATTTGTCACTATCATTTTGAGTCCATTGATTCAATATGTTGTGAATGCTCGCAATCCTCAATCAGGTCCTAGAATTCATCCTTTCGGCTCAGACGTCATTTTAAGCATGAGCTGGATTTCGACCAATCAAATTGCCATCGATTGTACCCCTAAGTCTATTCAACTTATCCATCCCTGATCAGAGCATTGCTTCTGATCCCTTGTCTTGGAATTAATAATTCCTTTGCATTTGAGCCTTGAATTAGTCAGTTGTTTCTAAAGTCTGATCTCCTTGCATTGTTTCTTCCTCTGGTTGAGTACCGATGCTCACATCAGATCCCTTGAGGACCACCGGATCCTTTGTTGGATTTTATCCGATAGCGTCCTTCATATTCAATCACTTTGGAAGTTCTTTTTCCATGGGTAAATCTATCCTCTGATTGACCAACCATGCTCTGCTTTCGAGCTTGTGTTATTACTCCGAAGTTTGTGGTATATGTTCTTAAGATGCCCTAATGGGTTGAACCTACGCCTTTCCTAATCCGTATGAACCCGAAAGATTTCAGGGGTCATACTTATCTGGTATTGCACCAGGTAAAATTTTCAACAACTAATGTCATTTTCGAAATACGAGAGGTGAATGAAAGGTTATGCGTTGAACAAGTGGGAGTCGACCTTGAACCCTGTGTTCATGCCCATGGACACGATGTATACCTTATCATGGAAGCTTCCCTTAAATTAATTATCCCCTTGTTATAAGTTCATCTTGTATTTGTGGACGTGGTTCCGACCATGTTTCTCCTTGATTCCATTTCTCGTGCAAGTTTGAGCACTTCTCTTCTGCAGAGCAATACCCTAGTCCAACCTCTACTTTGATCTGTCATCGAGTATTACCCCCCTATTATCTCAAGATTATCATGGAACTGCATAACTTCTTATGAGTTCTTCATCAAGTACTACATTCTCACCGATTCCAATTTTTCACAGGCTCTGAGTTATTAAACACTCAAAGACACTGATAACCGAACCAAGCCTGCACTACAGTTCAACAACTCTTAGTAATCTTCTTTACATATGAGTTTGTACCTGATCACGTCATTCCTAGCTTGTTTGGCCATACCATTGTCGTGATGATTTTAACTGTGCTACCTGGTCTTTATCCCCGGAGCACTACTTTCGACGATGAGCTAAGCTTACGTCGATTTTCCTCGTCATATCATTTCGCCTTGAACAACAAGCTTGATTTCGAGTTTGTGTCGTACTCGTGGTTCCAATAATTTTTCGCTTCATCATTCCGTTGACTTGATGTCATCGCCGACCGATTACATCTTCATGAAATCTCTCGACAACTGTGTCATGATAATCATCAACATCCTAAGATCTTCCAAGATTTATATATCGAATTATTAATGGGTAATACCATCCTTGCCCCTCGATGATTCGTGTTATCATCGACCACTTTATTGCCTTCCGTTCAACACAAACTTGTTCATGTTTTGTGTTATACCTTGAGATCCTTGCTATCCAACATTTGTTCTTCCTTGACTTGGAGTATTTATCTATTATGTCAAGAATGTCATGAGAATTTCACCACCTCTTAATAATTCTTGATATAGTAATATTTCTAGCCATCTCCGTTCATATCTTGGTCCCCGTGTTGTTTCTAACCGGGATACCAGCCATTTAACTATGATGTGTGAAGTCAAAACTTCTAGCAACCCTAGTGCTTGTAAGTTATTGGTCGATAGTTTCATTCTAAGTTTATTGCTTATTGAATCATCATTCAAACATTGACCATGCTACCCAATCTAGATTTCAGGGTGCACCTTTCTATCATTGTTAAACTATGTATGTTTTCCTTGAGCATACATCATTATACCATTTGATCTTTTTGGAAATCTTGATGGATTGTCGCTGAGTTCATCAGTCACCTCCTCATCCTATCCTTGGTTTAGTGAGGAACTCTTGTTTCAAGACTCGCTTCCATAGTTCATTTCCCGAGAGTCTTACAATGACATCTCGTCAAATTTGTGTTGCATCTTTTTCTTCTAAGACATCCTGAGTCTGAGGTATCCTGACACCAATTAGATCTGAATCTCGGTCAGATATGATGGTTGGAACGTATTTTCGAGAGTTATATCATTGGTCCTCATATCACTCGGTAAGGTGATGTCATGCCTAGCACACCTGGCTGGCGGGCCTATTGTTATAGTTGCCTTTTTAGCAAGGTTAGCCATTCTTCCATGAGGAAATTGTAAGACTTATTCTACAAGCCGTTACTGATGGGTCCTTTGTGTTTCCAAAGTCTGACCTTCACCTGATAAGCATGTCAATGCTATCTCGATGCATGTCTATGGTACTCCAATTTTCAACAGGAACATTTGAAGCCCAATGCTAAATGTTTCCTACTCAATTATCCAAACAACGTTGTATGGTTAATGTTAGGAAACTTCTCTCCCCTTACCTAAAGAGTTTTCTACATTATATCATGTCATGGATATCATGCTCTACTTGTCCTTGGGAAGGATATACCCTTGAAATATATGTTTAAGCACATTTTCCTTTCCATTCTTCTGTTTAATCTAATAATCACATTTTCCTTTCCATTGTTTTGTTTAACCTTATTGAGGTTTATATGATCTAAGCAGTAATAAGTCACTACTTTTGTAAGCACCTCGGTGTACAACTCTGTCAGTAAGAACCTGTTACTATTGATTGATCACATTCCGGTATCCACCGATGGACGAGAACTTTGCCTAATGGTCCGCCTCGTTCAACGAGCAAGAGGGTGGTTCTCTTCGTCCCTCGCCCTTGGTACCGATGTTGTTGCCGACATAACTAACAGGCTATCCCCTGACATGCCTTGCTTACATGATCATGCAAGATATCACCGCTCCTTCTACTTTTAACCCACATGGTGGGCCCATAACCCATAGTTCCACAGGATCGAAACCTGACTCTCATGAACACCCCTGTTTCTAAAGTTATTCCTCACGCTTGGCTTCGTATGAAAGATCACGAGCCACCTGCCTAGTGATATAATGTGGTATCAGACGCATTACTTATTCCCATTGCTCTGAACCCCTTTCACCTTCTGATTAGGCCATCGAACGATTGCCTGCCCATTAGAAACTTCTCATGGTACCTTCTTACTTTACTCTCGATATGTTCTTAAGTATCTATTCGAGAGTTACTTTCTACCACGTTCCCTGAGTTATCTGCCGGATAGTCAACCTTGTAAGGTCCGTTCTTCCAAAATTACCCCTTGTCCTTTCGTAAGTACGACGAAATTTCTGAAGAAAGGATGATGACTTCATCATGATGGCCTGAAGCAGACGAATGAAGACATCGATGTAATGGATCGACCTCTTCGAGAAGAGCAACCAAGACCGAGAAGACTCGATAGATTTTCGTAGCCACATCTTTCCCCTTACTCCCCTGTTAAATCTCGGGACGAGATTTCTTGTAGTGGAGGAAAATTGTGACGCCCGGATATTTAAGCTACAGTAATTCCCTGTTAGTGATGCCACATCACCTCGATTTCTGTTGCTAATCTCGTGTTAGTTCAAAAACCGATTCAAATTCAAATTTAAAAATATGGCAAACGACAAAAGTTTTCAAAAGGTCAAAACTAAAATGTTCTTATTCTGATAAATAATTCACAATATATATTGGTTGAGAAAACAAGTTTTTATAAAATGTTTAAATGCACTAAACAAATTAAATTAGTAGCTATAACCAATAATCAAATGCTTTTTGTAATATATAAAATATTAAACTAATTTATTTGGGAGCCCAAGTTATTGTGGCATTACCATAATTAGTAGCACTATTTTAGGAACAAATTATGTATTTTACAAAACTAAAATAAATAGAAATAAAATAAAACAGTAAACAGGAAGAGTAAAACAAAAACAGAACAATAAAAGTAAGTAAAAAAAGAAAGCAGACCCCCCTCCCACTGGGCCACCGGCCCAGCGGGCCGGCCCAGCCACCCCCACTACACCTACCCCCACTTCCCAGGAACCCTAGCGACCAACCCAACTCCCCCACTTATCCCTCGGCCCCCTCTCCCCCGATCGGATCTGGATCGGGGCAGTTGCCCCGGCCCCGTCGAACGCCGCCCGCCGCCCAAAGAACCCCCCCTCGTCGGACGCCTCTGCTTCCTCCACTCCTCCCCCTCTCTCTGCTGGATCTAGGCGTTTCACATCGCCCCTGACCCCGCGTCCCCGTCACTGCCGCGACGGCCCTCGCCTCTGCCCCGACGGCAGCCGGTGCCCCCGTCGCTCGACCTCGTTCGCCGTCGCCGGCGCCGCCCATCATCGCCGAACCGTCCCCGTCTTCCTCCTAAACGGCTCCAACGAGCCTCGCCGCCCGATCACCTGCAACGCTGGTGAGGCCACCGGCCTCCTGTCCCCTCATTCTCTGTCGCCGTTGTCGTCCGCCGCGCGCCGACGCATTCAGTCCCGCGCCTCTCCGCGGGCTCCGGCACCCGCCTACATCGCCGCGTGCCGCCCTACTCGCGCCTGCCGTGGTCCGCGCCGTCGCAGCCTCCCCTGCTACCTCCACCGCCTGGCCGCTCCGTCGCCGCCCGCCTCGCGCTCCACTCCGCGTGTCACGCCCCAAGACCGGGCCTAGGCGAGACAGCCGCCGCTCGCCTATAGACCAGAGGCCTATAGTCAACTGTCATGCTCTGAGACCAGGCCTAGACGAGACAGCCGCCGCGAGCCTATAGACCAGAGGCCTATAGTCACGCAAGGCGTGATAAAGTAGGCATAAACCAGCAGTGGGTCACATAAGCTCATATATTTACTATACAAATTCCTTGACATTTACAAATAGTTGAGTAAAGACATCATATTCTCTAGTCGCTTCCCACCCGCTGGTCAAGTCTAGTTTTGAATGAAGACATCTTCTGAACATACTTAAGTTACATTGTCTGCATCTAAAAAACAGAGGAGGCAAGGGTGAGTACGACAAATCATACTTAGCAAGTAGATACTTCACTATTCAACAAGAGTAGAATTTAAGGATATTGATACAGTAACAACAGGTTGACTGTATCTAAAGAAGCATAAATAACGTGACAAATTGCTGGAGCCAATTCATTGGAAATAGATAAAAGAACAACATAACCGGATATAATGAAAATGGGCCAAGAAATTATTGGCGTCACACATGACCGCAAGCTTCCCAACTCGGGAGTCACAGGGGTGAAATTTCACACTTTTACACTCTTAAGAGGGGTACTCCGACGTTGACAGCCTCGACTAGAACCACACAGGTTCCAGAAGAGCAGAGCTCTTTGATCCCCTAAGAACCGACCACCCGACTTACTAGTGTCGATCGCTCCTACGGATCCATCACCGACACGCTTCTGAACGGGTGTCGTTCTTAGCAGAGAACTCAGACAGTCCCATACCTGAACTGTGACCGGTACAATTACGTTTGCCGTCGTGACACCAATATTGATGGATGTGTGTTTGAATCAATGGATGTGTGTTTGAATCAACGATAGGACCACTGAAATATCAGTCAAAGACAATACACTCATGACTTTTCATGAGTTCCTCCAAAATACTCTGATTCTATCAACAAATGGATTATGAGGAAAACACATCCCTCTCTCAAGGATCAACAGAGGCTCAACAAAGATCAAGGTGCAATGATATTACCAGATAATCAACCAATATAAGGAGAGATCAGGGAGTTTAGCAAAGCAACTACTTGCCTCGGTGACAAGAACTATTCTCCATGGCATCAGATAAATTTGTCATCGATCGACCATTGTTATATAATGCCACATCGTAGTATATGTATGTTCTATACATAACATATACAACTCGATTGTCTTCTGCTACATCTGCATCTATTTGTAGTCTCTTCTATGTAATCTATGCATATCAGCATCTTCACCTAGCTCTGCCCTCTCATCTGGACTCTAGTTCTATGCGTTCCTATCTTTCTCTTGGTAGTGTGAGGTGCAAGTGAGCGGGTAGGAGGTATTTATAGGGAGTGAGCAGGTGTGAACATCGCCTAAATATCCAGCCGCAGGTGACCTTTCAAGCTGACCTTTGGAGCAGTGTCAGAATGCTGGCCGACAGCTTCTTGGCGACCAAAGAGTCATCTAATGCTGCCTGGAGACAATGCATAGAGTCCACGTTGTGAGTCAGCTGAGTAAGCCACTAGTACAACGCCAGCACATCCAATTTCTTGTACGTTCCTTGCCACGTTGCCTCTCTCATGATTATACATGCATGCACGAACTGGTAGAAAGGAGTCAACCCAATCTTTGCTTCTCTTCATCTCATACACGTGTGATTGATTCACTAGAGTGTAT
The DNA here is from genome assembly GCF_056163025.1 of Triticum urartu. Lineage (NCBI taxonomy): Eukaryota > Viridiplantae > Streptophyta > Magnoliopsida > Poales > Poaceae > Triticum > Triticum urartu. The sequence continues at coordinate 493,792,277 of NC_141877.1, forward strand.
TTGCCAACACATGCATGCCTATCCTCTATAATCAAGCCACGTACCCCTTGATAATTAATTACTAGTCTTCATCCTAATCATGCATGGTTCAACATAAAATGCTTATATGCACGTACCAAGCTTCATGGCATCGCCTCATCTGATTGAATAATTTTATGTGTTACATGAATATAACATTCACAGATAATAACTCCTAAAATATAGTGTTAAAAGAGTTTACAGACTAGATAAGGCGAGAGGAAAGGAAATCCCGCCACAAGCCGGCGTGGACCTTGTCCTCGGCCTTCTTAGGACGGTGAGACAATAGAGTGAGATCTGCAATGATAGCCTTAATTACATCATTGGGCAAGACATTGATTTGGCGGGGGGGGGGGGGGGGGGGATGCATTTCGCGCGTCCCAAATTTTTCCAGACAATGAGAAGAATGAAAGGCCAAACAGACCCAGGAAGCCCTGCGTGGCCAGGGGGCGATCAAAGAGCTGGAAAGGGAAAGGAGCATGGAAGGAACCCAAGGGCATCCCAGATGCTGTGAGCGGCTGAACAACTGACGAAAAGGTGAGCACGGTCTTGAGGCGCAGACTCACATCTAGGGCAGGAGGAGGACTCGATGATGGATTTCCGATGAAGATTAGCCCTGGTGTTGAGCCTGTCGAGGTAGAAGAGCCATTCAAAGACCCTCACACAGCTAGGGATCTGCGAGTCCCAAATGCTTGCCAATGTGGGGATCAGCAAGTTGTGAGGCGAGGGCATCGTAAGCAACTTTGGTGGAGAAGGGTGAACCATTAAGTAAAGACCTGATGTCCAGAGCACCTGTCAGACACACCTCCTGCAACATAAGACTCAAAGAAACAAGTTCATTGGAAGCACTTAAGGTCAGCCGGCTATGCAAGGCCAGATCAATCCCATCCATCATGATACTAGCTACAAGAGCATTTGGTTTGGTGTGGTGAGAGAAGAGGGCAGGGAAAACAACGCAGAGGGGTTCAGGAAGAACCCAACAATCTAACCAAAAGAAGGTAACGGAGCCGTCTCCAATAGCCACAGGTGATATCTCGTGGAGAGCATTTAGGTGTTTAAAGATAGCTCTACTGTTATGCTCCCACTCGAATCTTAGCAACACAAGAGGAATTCGGGATACAAATCTCAATCGATCTAGGGTTCCCGGGGAAAGGGGAAAGGGGATCGAGAGAGAGATACGCCGCCACCAGCCTACTACTTTCTCCACACCTCGCGCAGGAGGGCTCGAGTCCTACTTAACCCTACGTGTCGTCACCCAAGTGTGGGCCGGGAACTTGCTGTTGGGCTTGGCCTCCTGTCTTGGTCGTTCCTGTCCGCCTGCTGGAGAAGCGGCCTGGCCCGTAGTGGTGGCTATAGATGGGGCCAGGGTGGCAGGGGTCGTAACATCCCCTCCCCCTCGAAACACAGCTTGTCCCCAAGCTGGCGCATCCTGGAAGTGGTGTTGAAGTTCAGTAGCATCCTCCCAAGTCGCCAACTCCAGTGGTTGCCCGTCCAGCGCACGCGGACCTGTGATGCACTGGTGCCTCCGCGCCGAACGACTCGCTGCTCCAAGATCTCCTCCGGAACTGGGCTTGCCGCTGCTGCTGCTGGCAGTTGCTGGAGGACTTGCTCAGTAGGTGGTAAAGCTTGACGGAGTTGGGATACGTGAAATACCGGATGCACGGTGCTGAAGTCCGACAGCTGAAGCTTGTAGGCCACTGCTCCCACGCGCTGCAGTATCTTGTAAGGCCCGAAGTACTTGAAGGCCAACTTCTGGTTTGTGCGGGTGGTGACCGAACGCTGCACATAAGGTTGCAACTTCAAGAACACCCAGTCGTTGACGGCGAAGACGCGGTCGGACTGACGCTTGTCAGCAGACTCCTTCATGTGTTGGCGCGCCCACAGAAGATGTTGCCGGATCAGTGCCTCCATTTGCGCTCTGTCTTGTAGCCACTCCGCCAGATCCGGTGACCCGCAGGCCACGGGGTCGACAATGCCAAAGAAACGGGGCGCATGTCCGTAGAGCACTTCAAAAGGAGTCGTCCCCAACGCCGAGTATGGCGATGTGTTGTACCAAAACTCCGCGAGGGCCAGCCATGCTTGCCACTTGGTGGGGCAGGCATTGACGAAGCAGTGGAGGAAAGTCTCAAGGCATTGGTTAACTCGCTCCGTCTGCCCATCAGTCTGAGGGTGTCTTGCGGTGCTCATGCGAAGCTTGGTGTGTGTGAGACGAAAGAGCTCCTTCCACAGGGTGCTGGTGAAGACTGGGTCACGATCCGAGACGATCGACTCGGGCAAACCATGCAGCTTGTAAATGTTGGACATGAAGTCCTGCGCCATTTGAAAAGCTGTGAAGGGGTGAGATAACGGAACAAAATGTGCATACCGGGAGAACTTGTCGACTACCACCAAAATGGAGTTGAATCCCGAAGAACGCGGCAGGCCTTCGACAAAATCCATAGTGATCATCTGCCAAGCTTGGGTTGGTACTGGTAGGGGCTCGAGAAGCCCAGGATAACGAACTCGCTCTGGCTTGGCCTGTTTGCAAGTTTGGCATGCTTCCACAAACATTTTGACGTGGTGTTTGAGCCCTGGCCAGGTGAACAGCCGCCGGACACGTCGGTAAGTTGCATTGAATCCCGAGTGGCCCCCAATAGCTCCAATATGCAGGGCCTCCAATACTTGCTTCTGCAGGGACACATTATCACCCAGCCACACTCGGCCATTCTGCTTGATGATGCCATCACATAGCTGATACCCGTCATGCGCGTCTGGGTTTGTTGCCAACCGGGCCAGGAGGCGCTGTGCGGCCAGGTCTTCTCGATAACCAAGTTGGACTGCTTCCAGCCAAGCCGGCACTGCCGTGGTGATAGTTGCAAGATCGCCCTGCGGAGGGCCAGGAAGGCGAGAGAGAGCATCAGCCGCTCGGTTGTCTAAACCTCGTTTGTAGACGATGCGGTACCTCAACCCCAGCAGCTTGACCATGATCTTCTGCTGCCGTGGAGTCGATAGCCTTTGATCTTCCAAATGAATAAGGCTTCGTTGATCGGTATGAATGATGAATTCATCATGTTGAAGATACGGATGCCAATGATCGACAGCCAAAAGGATCGCCAGGCCCTCCTTCTCATAAGTCGAGAGCATGCGATTGCGCGGCCCCAGCGCACGGCTCAGGAAACCGAGTGGATGTATCTCTTGCATCAAAACTGCCCCAATGCCCAGATCTGAAGCATCTATTTCAAGCTCAAACATTTTAGAGAAATTCGGTAGGGCTAGCACTGGCGCAGCCACCAACGCCTGTTGCAGAGCTCGAAATGCACCATCTTCCAATTCTGTCCAGCGGAAGACGGTCCCTTTCTTAAGCAGATCTGTGAGCGGCCGAGAGGTGATAGCAAAACCATGGACGAACTTACGATAGTAACCAGCCAAACTGAGAAAACCCCGCACTTCCTTCACATTGGTAGGTACAGGCCACTTTTGCACTGCTGCAATGTTCTTCTCGTCGGTGCGCACCCCGTCGCCACTGTTTTCGTGGCCCAAATAGAGCAGCTTCGAGCGAGCAAATGTGCACTTGCTGTACTTGACCTTCAACTGGTGCTCTTGCAGCAACTGAAACACTTGACGGAGCAGCCGAATGTGCGAGTCCAAGTCTTCACTATAAACGAGAATGTCATCAATGAAAACGAGCACTCGATGACAAAGGAACGGCGCCAGGACTATGTTCATGCCCCCCTGAAAGGTTGGCGGACCACCGGTGACGCCATAAGGCAGGACTTTGAACTCAAAGTGACCATGGTGTGTCTTGAATGCCGTCTTGTGCTCGTCCTCAGGTCGCATCCGGATTTGGTGGTAACCTGCCCGCGAGTCCAGACTGGTGAACACCCGGGCTCCTGCGAGCTCGTCAAGCAGCTCGTCAATAACCGGAAGAGGATAACGGTTCTTGATTGTGATCGCATTGAGGTGTCGATAATCCACACAAAAGTGCCAAGTGAGGTCTTTTTTCTGCACTAGCAAAACTAGAGAGGCAAACGGGCTCACACTTGGCTGGATGATTCCCTGGGCTAGCATGTCCGCCACCTGTCGTTCGATCTCATCCTTTTGTGCGGGACTGTACCGGTACGGGCGCAGGTTGACAGGTCGTGCCCCCGGCACCAAAGGGATAGCATGATCAAAGGCCCGTTGTGGTGGCAGACCACGTGGTTCCTCAAAAATCACCCCATACTGCTCAATAAGGTCGCCAATGGCTGCTGGAATAGGAGGGTGTTCCATATCTTCTACGATGGAGCAGAGTTGCACCACTCTAGTCACAACCTCTTGATTTAGCAAACTATGCAATTCCTCCCCAGATATCAAATCACAGCGAGTAATATCCGCCTACACACCGCTGAGATGCACTTGGTCTCCCTTGTACTCGAAGTCCATGGTCTTCTGTACCCAATGCACTTTCATGGGACCATGGCACGCCAGCCAGTTGATACCCAAGATTACATCATAGCAACCCAGCGGCAACACCTTGAGATCAGTCACGAAATCGATGCCCTGAGAACGCCAAGCACATGCTGGTATCTCCTGATCGCAATGAAGGACCCCACCATTTGCCACACGCACCGAAATGGCACGCTTGGCTGGCTGCACTCCCTAAAGGTGTTGAGCCAAAGACGAGCTAACAAAACTGTGCGAAGATCCAGAGTCCACAAGCATGAGCACTTCCCGCTGTTGGACCTAGCAATGCAGCCTCATCGTTGTGGGAGATTCTGCCCCTTCGACAGCATCTCGAGACAGAACACAACAGTCGGCTTCACTCGTAGTCGCTTCCACTTCAGCTAGCTCGATTGGTGCTTGTTGGAGCATCTCGATCAGTTCTTCGACCACATGAAGCTGCACAGTAGGGGCACAACGCTAGTCGCGCCCCCACCGTTCGCCACAAGTGAAGCACAGTCCCTTGGCACGGCGATAGGCTCGCAACGCAGTCAGCTTGTCGTCGTTGGCCGGTGGTCGGGGAGTGTCCACGGTGCGGCGATCGTCTTGACACATCTCGCTAGGGGCACTGCTGGTCTTTGTTGGCGGGGCCGGCAGCGGCAGCACCGTGCGAGGAATTGTCCGTCCCCCCATTGCAGTGGAGAAAGGCCCCGACGGCCATCGTTCGTCTCGCCGAAACGTGTCCACCACCTCTTCCTGTAAACAAGCAAGATCCACAGTAGTATCCAAATTTTGTGGGCGATGAAGAACAACAGCAACACGAATATCACGTTGCAACCCTTCCATAAACTGAGTAACAAAAAATGCAGGGTCCCAGGAGGTGTGGTGAGCTAACAGGTTATGCATAATTTGAGTAAATTTCTCAGCATATTCGGCGACGGTGCCTGTCTGCTTTAACCTGTTAAACTGCCTAAGGAGATTTTGAAATTCCTCTCTACCAAACTGAGTACATATGGCAGCAGCAAACTCCCCCCACTCCTGATAGTGCAAATGTGCTTGTGACGATTGCAACCAGGTAAGAGCTCCATATGTGAAGTACATGGCAGCACAACTAACCCAAGTGTCTGGACTAAGCGTGCACACCGGAAAATACGCCTCGCATTTGAGGCGCCAGGCTCTGGGGTTAGTCCCATCGAACAAGGGAAAATCGAAACATGGTGGCGGTGGCATGCGAAGGTAACCCCGGTCCCTAGCAAAGGATTGCTCGCCATAGAGATCGGACGTACCAGTGGCCGGAGGTAATCGAGGGGTGCGGATCTCCCCTGACGATTTCCCCCGAAGATCAGTGAGCACACCATGGCCATCGGGCCCGTGACTATTGTCACCACAAACTGGAGCATCGACAACGCGCGGATGGAGTGCGTCGCCCGTCAATGGCGGAGGTCGCGGCCGTCCCCCTTCCACGGATTGGGGAAGCAGTGGCGGAAGCTCGCTGAGTCGCAGGGGAGGGGGAAGTGGGGCGGTCGCCGCGGCCTTGTCCGCGGCGGTTGTAGTGGCTTTGTCGATCTATGTCCGCAAGTGACCCACCTCCGATCGGATCTCCTCATGGACTGCTCGATCAAGGGGCGCCACCCTTGCAGGACGTGGACGACGGGGTGGATGTCTTTGATTTTGGCGGTGAGGGTCGCGATTGCTGCGGTCAGATCAGCAATTGCCTTTGTATGCTCCTCCATCGCTGTGGCCTTGCCTTTCCGCGTCTGGATGATAGATGGAAATCGCCCAGCCAGATTGGGGCGGGTGGAGAAAATTTTTGGGTGAATCGGACGGCTCTGATACCAATTGTTATGCTCCCAGTCGAATCTTAGCAACACAAGAGGAATTCGGGATACAAATCTCAATGGATCTAGGGTTCCAGGGGAAAGGGGAAAGGGGATCGAGAGAGAGATACGCCGCCGCCAGCCTACTACTTTCTCCACACCTCGCGCAGGAGGGCTCGAGTCCTACTTAACCCTACGCGTCGTCACCCAAGTGTGGGCTGGGAACTTGCTGTTGGGCTTGGCCTCCCGTCTTGGTCGTTCCTGTCCGCCTGCTGGAGAAGCGGCCTGCCCGTAGTGGTGGCTGTAGATGGGGCCACGGTGGCAGGGGTCGTAACATCTACCAAGGAAGGAGACAATTAATATGTCACAAGGCGCTGGTTACTTTTCGCCAGTATATAAAGCAACCAGGTATTGTAGCTTAGGACCATAGACACACTAGTCAGAGTCACCTGCGGGGAGAAGAAATTGGAGCTCACGTTGCTATGGTTCGTAGCACCCGCGTGGTAGGCGGATACTGCGGTTCAGGCAAGTAGCAGTTCCATTGTTCTTATTCTTTTGATGTGCTCAGTCCAGTGACTTGCACTCTGTTTCATTGATGTAGAGATATACTGCTTCTAGTATCTCTTTACTAGTCTATACCATGATATATATATATATATATATATATATATATATATATATATATATATATATATTCTTCTGTAATTGTTCTCTGTTCGTTGGCCACGGTATGATTGAGAAGAAATATGTTCTGCTAAGCAAGTAATCGTCATGATTATTTGGGCTTACGCGGAGACTTAAGAATTGCATATATTTCTGGCATCCTAATTAATTCTTTGGCATACACTAATACAACCCTTACATGTAGTATCAGTGTGTAATAAATAAATGGTTCATAGTAAGTTTTGGTTCTGAATTTCGAGGACGAAATTCTTATAAGGTAGGAAGAATGTAATAACCCGAATTTTTGGTTATTATTTAATTCCAAATAAACATATAACTGATTCCTTATAGTTTATAGTATTACTAATATATTATATTTTAGGAGTTATTATCCCTGAATGTTATATTCATGTAACACATATAATTATTCAATCAGATGAGGCGATGCCATGAAGCTTGGTACGTGCATATAAGCATTTTATGTTGAACCATGCATGATTAGGATGAAGACTAGTAATTAATTATCAAGGGGTACGTGGCTTGATTATAGAGGATAGGCATGCATGTGTTGGCAAATACACTCTAGTGAATCAATCACACGTGTATGAGATGAAGAGAAGCAAAGATTGGGTTGACTCCTTTCTACCAGTTCGTGCATGCATGTATAATCATGAGAGAGGCAACGTGGCAAGGAACGTACAAGAAATTGGATGTGCTGGCGTTGTACTAGTGGCTTACTCAGCTGACTCACAACGTGGACTCTATGCATTGTCTCCAGGCAGCATTAGATGACTCTTTGGTCGCCAAGAAGCTGTCGGCCAGCATTCTGACACTGCTCCAAAGGTCAGCTTGAAAGGTCACCTGCGGCTGGATATTTAGGCGATGTTCACACCTGCTCACTCCCTATAAATACCTCCTACCCGCTCACTTGCACCTCACACTACCAAGAGAAAGATAGGAACGCATAGAACTAGAGTCCAGATGAGAGGGCAGAGCTAGGTGAAGATGCTGATATGCATAGATTACATAGAAGAGACTACAAATAGATGCAGATGTAGCAGAAGACAATCGAGTTGTATATGTTATGTATAGAACATACATATACTACGATGTGGCATTATATAACAATGGTCGATCGATGACAAATTTATCTGATGCCATGGAGAATAGTTCTTGTCACCGAGGCAAGTAGTTGCTTTGCTAAACTCCCTGATCTCTCCTTATATTGCTTGATTATCTGGTAATATCATTGCACCTTGATCTTTGTTGAGCCTCTGTTGATCCTTGAGAGAGGGATGTATTTTCCTCATAATCCATTTGTTGATAGAATCAGAGTATTTTGGAGGAACTCATGAAAAGTCATGAGTGTATTGTCTTTGACTAATATTTCAGTGGTCCTATCGTTGATTCAAACACACATCCATCAATATTGGTGTCCCGACGGCAAACGTAATTGTACCGGTCACAGTTCGGGTATGGGACTGTCTGAGTTCTCTGCTAAGAACGACACCCGTTCGGAAGCGTGTCAGTGATGGATCCGTAGGAGAGATCGACACTAGTAAGCCGGGTGGTCGGTTCTTAGGGGATCAAAGAGCTCTGCTCTTCTGGAACCTGTGTGGTTCTAGTCGAAGCTGTCGACATCGGAGTACCCCTCTTAAGAGCGTAAAAGTGTGAAATTTCACCCCTGTGACTCCCGGGTTGGGAAGCTTGCGGTCATGTGTGACGCTAATAATTTCTTGGTCCATTTCCATTATATCCGGTTATATTGTTCTTTTATCTATTTCCAATGAATTGGCTCCAGCAATTTGTCATGATATTTATGCTCCTTTAAATACAGTCAACCTGTTGTTACTGTATCAATATCCTTAAATTCTATTCTTGTTGAATAGTGAAGTATCTACTTACTTGCTGAGTATGATTTGTCGTATTCACCCTTGCCTCCTTTGTTTTTTAGATGTGGACGATGTAACTTAAGTATGTTCAACTTAAGTATGTTCAGAAGATGTCTTCATCCAAGACTAGGCTTGACCAGCGGATCGGAAGCGACTAGAGAATACGATGTCTTTACTCAACTATTTGTAAATGTCAAGGAATTTGTATAGTAAATATATGAGCTTATGTGATCCACTGCTAGTTTATGCCTGCTTTATCACGCCTTGCGTGACTATAGGCCTCTGGTTTATAGGCTTGCAGCGGCTGTCTCGTCTAGGCCCGGTCTTGGGGCGTGACACCGCGGCCGATGCCCTGCCACTACACCGCCCACCGCTGCGGCCCGCTCTGCCCTTCCCCGTGTGCCGCCTTCGTCGTCGAGCCTGGTATGCCCATGCTGGCTGGTCATCGCGCCCGACCCCGCCCTGACCTCGCTCGCCTCTGCTCCGCTGCATCCCGTTCCTCGCTCGACCGGCGAGCCGCCATTCTTGCCGCCGTCGCCGCCTCCGCCCACTGCTTGCGCTGGTGGAATGCCCCAACCGTCCCTCCCTCGTCGTCCTCCGTCCGGCCCCGCTCGCGCCGCGGCAGCCCGGCTAACCGGCGCTCCCGCTCGGGCGATGCCGCTCCCGGGCTCGCCCCTGTCGAGCGCCCGCACCCGTTCGTGCACCAGCGCCCGTAACCCGCTTGTGCCCGCTAGGCCTCTGGCCCAATGACATGTGGGGCCTACCCTTGAGAACATTTTAAAAAAGAAAAATATAAATAAATAAGTAATAATTAATTAATTAATTAATTAAGTTAATTAATCTAGTTTAATTAATCTAATTAACTAGTTAGTTTAATTAAACAGTAATTAGATTAGTTAAACCCTAATTAGGCTAAACCGTCAATGATATGCGGGACCCACACGTCAGCGACCCAGTCAACACCTTTGTTGACTGCTGACGTCATGCTGACGTCAGCATGCACTGTTCTGGATAATGTTGAATTTAAATAATTAAATAAATCCTTAAAATGATTTATTTTTTAAAAAATTAATATAAAATAAACCGTAGCTCGGTTGGAAAAACTTTGTACATAAAAGTTGCTCAGAACGACGAGACGAATCTGGATGCGCAGCCCGTTCATCCGCCACACATCCCTAGCATAGCGAACACGCAACTTTCCCCCTCCGATTTATTTGTCCGAAAATGCGAAACACCGGGAATATTTTTCTGGATGTTTTCCCCCTTCACCGGTATCACCTCATACCGCATTAGGGCACACCTAGCACCACGCATTGACATGTCATGCATCGTCACACTTATGCTTGATTAATATTTATTGTTTCTTCCCCCTCTTCTCTCGCTAGACACCAAGACCGACGCCGCTGCTACCCAGTACGACTACGGTGTTGACGACCCCTCTGTCTTGCCAGAGCAACCAGGCAAGCCCCCCCTTGATCACCAGATATCGCCTACTCTCTTTCTACTGCTTGCATTAGAGTAGTGTAGCATGTTACTGCTTCCCGGGGATATTTTCCCGGATGTTTTCCCCCTTCACCGGTATCACCTCATGCCGCATTAGGGCACACCTAGCACCACGCATTGACATGTCATGCATCGTCACGCTTATGTTTGATTAATATTTATTGTTTCTTCCCCCTCTTCTCTCACTAGACACCAAGACCGACGCCGCTGCTACCCAGTACGACTACGGTGTTGACGACCCCTTTGTCTTGCCAGAGCAACCAGGCAAGCCCCCCCCTTGATCACCAGATATCGCCTACTCTCTTTCAACTGCTTGCATTAGAGTAGTGTAGCATGTTACTGCTTTCCGTTAATCCTATTCTGATGCATAGCCTGTCATTGTTGCTACAACTATTGATACCTTACCTGCAATCCTACATACTTAGTATAGGTTGCTAGTACTACGTCAGTGGACCTACATTCTAGTCCGTCTGCCATGCTATACTATCGGGCCGTGATCACTCTGGTGGTGATCACGGGTATATACATACATATATACATACTATATAGGTGGTGACTAAAGTCGGGTCGGCTCGTTGAGTAACCGCAAGTGATTCCGATGTTGGGGGCTGAAGGGGCAGGTGGTTCCACCCGGTAGTGGTGGGCCTGGGTTCCGAACGGCCCCCGAGTATTACTTTGAGGCGGAGTGACAGGGCAGGTGGAGACCACCTAGGTGAGAGGTGGGCCTGGCCCTGGTCGGCGTTTGCGGTTACTTCAAAATAACACGCTTAACGAGATCTGGGTATTTGATCTGAGTCTGGCTACTGGCCTATACGCACTAACCAACTACGCTGGAACAGTTATGGGCACTCAACGTCGTGGTATCAGCCGAAGCCTTCGTGACGTCAGCAACTGAGCGGCGCGCGCCGGGTTGGACTGGAACTCCTGCTCTTGTATAGGGGAGGCTAGGTCTGCTCACCAGCCGCGTTTGCAACATGTAGGTGTGCAATGGGCGATGCGCCCAGACCCCTGCGCCATAGGATTTAGACCGGCGTGCTGACCTCTCTATTGTGCCTAGGTAGGTGTCGGTGTCAAAACCGACGGATCTCGAGTAGGGGGTCCCGAACTGTGCATCTAAGGCGGATGGTAACAGGAGGCAGGGGGCACGATGTTTTACCCAGGTTCGGGCCCTCTTGATGGAGGTAAAACCCTACATCCTGCTTGATTATTCTTGATAATACGAGTAGTACAAGATTTGATCTACCACGAGATCGGAGAGGCTAAACCCTAGAAGCTAGCCTATGGTATGATTGTATGTTGTCCTACGGACTAAAACCCTCCGGTTTATATAGACACCGGAGGGGGCTAGGGTTACACAAGGTCGGTTACAATGGAGGGGATATACATATCCGTATTGCCTAGCTTGCCTTCCACGCCAAGTAGAGTCCCATCCGGACACGGGACGAAGTCTTCAATCTCGTATCTTCATAGTCCAATAGTCCGACCAAAGGATATAGTCTAGCTGTCCGGAGAACCCCTAATCCAGGACTCCCTCAGTAGCCCCTGAACCAGGCTTCAATGACGATGAGTCCGGTGCGCAGTGTTGTTTTCGGCATTGGAAGGCGGGTTCCTCCTCCGAATACACCACGAAAGAGTTTGAATACAAGGATGGTGTCCGACCCTGCAAAACATGTTCGACATACCACCGTAGAGAGAATAATATTTTCACAAATCTAATCTGCTGACATGTTTTGGCAGCATGACATCATGCCATGGCCTGGTCATTATTCGAACCGTTTTACTTTAACCAGCCCCGTACATAACGTGAGGCGGTTTCTTGACACGTCTTGTCAAAGCAGAGATCGTGCTTCCCTTATTACGGGATTCTCATCAATACGGGCGTGGGTAACTCAACCGTTCCCAGGACTCCTAGATCTTAGGAATGTCCCAAACGGCCACGAGGAGGATGCTTGATATTGACCCTCTTTATAAAGGGACAAGGCTTTTACTTTTTTCCCTCCCGTGCTCAATCGAATCCTTCCCCCGCCTCGAGTTCTAACACCCAAAGCCCAGGCCAGGTGCTTCGGACCTTCAATCATGTCCGGATCCAGCCTTCAAGGCCGGTGGATGCCCTCCTCCGTCACAGAGGAGGATATCAAGAAGTTGAGGGAGGCCAGATATCTGACCGCTGAAATTTCGCACAGGCTGCCCGCCCGAGGGAAGGTTGTCCCTACTCCCGAACCCAATGAGAGCGTCGTGTTCGTCTCCCACTTCCTCTGAGGGCTAGGCCTCGCTCTGGATCCCTTCGTTAGGGGTCTTATGTTCTATTACGGGATGGATTTTCACGATCTGGCCTTGGATTCCCTTCTTCGCATCTCGTCATTTATTGTCGTTTGTGAGGCCTTCCTCCGCATTACCCCTCACTTCGGCATGTGGCTCAAGACCTTCGATGTGAAGCCGAAGATGGTCGAGGGGCAGTACGCAGCGTGCAGAGTTGCTCTAATAAGAAAAATTTCTAACGCTCCATGGCTAAAGGGCTCCTTTCCAGAGGTGTCCGGATTGTGGCAACAGGAGTGGTTTTACGTCACAGCTCCCCGAAGTGCCAAGTGGGTAGCTGCCCCCACCTTTCGCTCGGGCCCTCCACCACAACTGATGTCATGGATCAGCAGGGGGCTGAGCTGGGGTCCAGCCAAGGACGTGCCAATACTGCAGAGCCGTATCCGAGATCTCTTCGAGGGAGATTTCAGTCTGGTTATGGTAATGCAAGTTATGCTGGTTTGTCGGGTCCAGCCTTGCAAACGCTGGCCCGTCCGCATGTGGGAATTCAACCCGGAAGGACCGCCCACTATTCAGAATTTCCTTGGCATGACGCACGAGGAGATGTACAAATCGTTCTTCGAACCCCAAATAGAGTGTCCAGACACTATCGAGGACGTGGGCCTGAGCAGCAATCGCACCGCTGCCCAAGTAAGTAATCCCATGGCCGAACACACTATCCTTTTACTTATCATGACATCATTCTGAAGAATCGTTCTTTGACCAGGACTAGATAACAAAGGCGAAGATGATCCGGTGTTCGGCCCCCTTCCTGAAGGCTTGGACAATCCGGTGCTGGAAAAGATGCTCGAGTCAGCACCTTGTCTGGTGCCCTCAAAGGAAGACGAAGGAGGGAGTAAAGAGGGCGATAGCGGGCCTCCATCGCTACCTATTCCAACCGAGGGAATGAGCGCCTCCACGAGGGAGGATAACCAAGGGGAAGAATCTGACGTTCTGTCTCCCCGGGGAAGGAAGAGGACTACCTCTGAAGATCCAGAAACCAAGGTTTCCAAACGAGAGAAGTAATCTCCGCCAGAGGGTCCTGCCTCGGAGGGTGTTCTTGCCGCACAATGTCCGCGCGGGGATCAGCCCTCTAACAAGCTGTAAGTAATCAAAAAGTACTTGATAGTGAAGATATCCTACCTTACTTCTGAGGAAAATAACCGAAGCATTTATCTTGCAGTTTGGATCTTAGCCCTTCTCAGCAGAGCTCGTCTTCAGGGGATCTTCTTCCAGAGATGATGGAGAGCGAAACGCCTCCCCTGGACTCCCCAGCTCAAGAAGCGGGCGACCTTGAAGTGTCGTCGCGAAGGGTATCTTCGGATCCGGCAAGGCCAGGAGGTAATCCTATGGCCACCCGAAGTCCCCAGTATCCGGCTATTGAAGAGAGCAATCAAAAGAGTCCGACACCATCTGGTATGCGGTCGGACGTGCTGAGGGATCTGCTAGAGCGAGCGACTATCTCAGAAGAGCACCGTACGTTGATGGGCATGGTGATTGAAAGGATTTCGTCCGCCGAAAGTGGATTGCATGAAGCCTTTATGAGTCTACTGACGGGTTTTGAGGTACGTGAAATGATGTATATTTTTGACAGCACCGCACATTTTTAGGTGTGCCCTGTGTAGATAGTAGCCCCTGAGACTCTGGTTGTCGTCGAAAACAGCAGCATACAGGGGATCATAGTCCCAGGTAATAACCAGACCGCTTGTATGCGCAGGTGGTTGAAGCTCCGGTGGCTAGACAGACTGATGGGTTTGCCGAACTAAAGCGGCAACTGGATGCGGCAGATGCCGATATCGTGCTTGTTAACAAGCGGCTTGACGAGGCACAGGGTAGGTGATTTTTCTTGTGAATGACACATAGTAAGAGCAGCATGATGCCAGTATCTTTAATATGTTGTGACTGCAGATGGAGCTTCCACCATGGAGACCCTTCGGGCGGAGCTTGCCCGAGCCAAGGAGCAAGCAAGGAGTAGTAATGCGGCCGCTTTAAAGGCGGCTGAAGAGTTAAGGGCTGAACAGGCCGCACATTGCGGGAGCAAAGAAAAAAATGCCAAGATGGCCGTTGAGTTGAAAGATGCTGCTGACCGTTACCAGCTTCTTGAAGAAGAAAACTGGGTGAAGGCGACGGACCTGGAGAAGGCCCGGGTGGCTGCCAAGGAGGCTCGCTCCAAAATTAGAGCAACGAAGGAGGAGCTGAATCAAGCTGCGAATATCGTTTCTGGGAAGCCCTTCTTGTTGAGGACTAAGTTCGGAGATCCAAAATGTGCTCCTCTAGACCGGCTATGGAGTTCTGCGGATGAGTACATGGATTTGGCTGCGAGTGCTGCGGATGCGACCGAGTACTTCAAGGATCAGAAACGTCCTGAAGTGGAGAAGCTATTCTGGTCACAGTTTCACGCTCCAGTCCGCCCTCTGCTACTGAATGAGCGATTGACCGGTTGGGCCGAGCTCCATAGATTATCCGGACTGGCCATGAGGTCCGTTGTGGATCATTTGTGGCCAGGAGGGCCAAGGCCGAGTAGCTACTTTAGTTTAGTGCAACAATTCCTTGAAGTTGTGCCACACATCGAAGCTGTAAAGAGATCAGTGTGGATAGAAGGTGCGCGGATGGCCCTTGCCCATGTCAAAACATACTGGGCGGAGATGGAGGCCACCACTGTTACGGCACAGGGTTCGGCCATAGGCCGAGTGGCTGCCGAGCACTACTTTGAAGAAGTTCTTGAAGGCGCTTGTTTGATAGAGGCTCAGTGCTCGAAGAATATTATGTTTGAATAACATGTATCCCCATTGTAAAAACAATGTTTTATTGAATTTATCAAGGCTATATTTATACTTTTGCCCCAAAGTGCTATAATGCCTCCTGTGCGGCCGTTTATGTATATATGTATATAACCTGAAAGATTGCAGTCGTCGGCTTCAGCCCCCACGCATATAATGCGGGGGTGTTCGCAGAAGACGCGTGTTCACACTTGATCCAATGTCTTGGTCCATTTAAGGAGGTGATAGCGCAGCGAACTAGGCAACCGGACTATAATGCTTTAACACTTTCCCTTAGCCAGAGGAGTTTGACAGTGGGGCTACTATATAGCCCCTGGTGGCTCCGCACTCATCCGAATTCGGGGTGCGTACATGCCTGGCCGGGAAACAGCCCTTCGTTAAAGCGGAGGAATCCCGAAGATTCCGCTAGGTCATCGAGTGGTTGACCAGTCTCACGCTATATCATGACAGTCAGTTTTCGGCTTTCTCTACTGAGGTGCTCGTCCGGATGAACCATGGCACAACCACAGTAGTTCTCCTGGTGCCGCCTTAGCTGATAGAGCGCAACGTAAGGCAGCAAAACACAGGAGCCGGGCAAACGCAACATTTGACCAAAGACATGATTCGGAGCTGATGCATATAAGGCCAAACTCGCGACGCCGAACACTCCCTAAGGTATTCGGTCTTTATGGTGGAAACCGGGCTTAAGCAGTGCCCTTTGTAATAAGCCCCTGGTGTCTAGGTACGTGCAATATTCTGACATGGCCACATGCCAATATGTCAGCATCCTTCTCAATTGTACCGAGAGTCCGGGGGATGTTTATCAACAAGAGACATAAAAAAGGTTTACGCAGGGTCTTAATCTAAAAAGAATCCTTGGAACGGGTCCCTGCTGCACGTCTGCACCTGTGTCTCCGTTGTGCCGTATCCTGGACGGGTGTAGCATGATGGTCATCTGTAAAAGAGAGGAACTTAGTTGAAAAGTTGTCATGCAAAAAGGTAGGTTATGCTAAAGAAACCATGTACAATTCAAGATGAGTAAAATTGAGCCTAATTGCCACTTGTTTGCGCGCGTTGAGCCCCTTGTATTGTAATAGGGGTATGGCTGTCAAACCTGTATCAATTACATATAGCTGTGCCGGACTCGTCTAACCGCGTCTGTGGTCTTAACGACCTGTCAAATGCTTTAGTTGGTGAGGCCGTTTAGTGTGCGGCTGCCAAGGCAGCCGTACTGTCTTCGGCGCGCAAGGAGTGCTCAATATTTTCATTTACTGTAATGATGCCGCGTGGACCGGGCATCTTAAGCATGAGAGAAGCGTAATGCGGTATTGCGTTAAAGCAAGCGAAAGCTTCACGTCCGAGTAGTGCTTGATAGCCACTTTGGAACGGAGCGATGTGGAAGGTTAACTTTTCGCTGCGGAAGTTATCGGGAAGGCCGAATATAACCTCTAGTAGCAGGGAGCCCGTGCAATGGGCTCCTGGGCCTGGTGTTACTCCTTTAAAGGTAGTATTGTTATGGCTAATTTTTGCTGGGTCTATCCCCATGGTGCGGACTGTGTCCTGATATATCAGGTTTAAACTGCTGCCGCCGTCCATCAGGACTCGTGTGAAGTAGTATCTGTCAATTATTGGGTCTAATACCAAGGCAGCCCATCCTATACTTGCCGAGTAATCCCGATGGTCAAAGCTGATTGGTTGGGACGACCAGTGGCAGAACTCTGCATGTGTCTCTAGGAGTGCCGCTTTGTTTCTCCCCTTTATCACGTGTAACACATTTACTGTTTTGACTTCTGGTGGGAATTTCTTCTGTTCCCCAGTGCTTTGCTTGTGAGGCTCGTCCTCGTCTTCGCTTGGTGTATCCTGCCCCTTATGTTCGGCGTTGAGCTTACCAGACTGCTTGAAAACCAAACATTCTCTATAGGTATGATTTGCAGGCTTATCTGGGGTGCTGTGGATCTGACATATGTTATCCAGAATCTTGTTTAGGCTGGACAGTTCGTCTCTGTTGCCTTTGGGGGGCGACTTTTGTTGACCTGGCCGAGAGCTTCTGAATCCGGCGTTTACCGCTGTGCTCTTCGGGCTGTCTTCTTTATTCCGGCGCTTGTTTTTGCTGCGTCGTGATTTCCCATTTCCGTCCCTGACTTCGGATGTACTTGGCTCGCTGGTGCTGCATCGGGCTAACCAGCTGTCCTCGCCCGCGCAAAAGCGGGTCATGAGGCTTGTTAATGTTGCCATTGTTCTCGGCTTTTCTTGGCCGAGGTGTCTGGCAAGCCATTCGTCGCGAACGCTGTGCTTGAAAGCTGCTAAGGCTTCGGCGTCCGGACAGTCAACTATTTGGTTATTTTTAGTGAGGAACCTGTTCCAAAGCTTTCGGGCTGACTCTCCGGGCTGTTGAGTTATATGATTTAAATCATTTGCATCCGGTGGTCGGACATAGGTCCCTTGAAAATTTGTCCGAAAGGCGTCTTCGAGCTCTTCCCAGCTTCCAATGGAGTTTTCGGGGAGGCTTTTAAGCCAGTGCCGAGCTAGCCCTTTGAGCTTGAGGGGTAAGTACTTTATGGCGTGGAGATCGTCTCCTCAAGCCATGTGGATATGGAGGATGTAGTCCTCAATCCAGACCCCAGGGTCTGTCGTTCCGTCGTACGCCTCTATGTTTACGGGTTTGAATCCCTCTGGAAATTCATGGTCCAGCACCTCATCGGTGAAACATAGGGGGTGTGTGGCACCCCTGTATTTGGGTGTGCCGTGGTGTTCGGATGTTTGTTGTGTTGCATTGAATACTGGAGCGCACTTGCGTGGTCCATAGATGGATCTGGTTGCGCCGTCCTTTTGATGCGAGCCCTCACGCGGATCGCATACTGGCTTATGTGCGGCGTCGTTTGCCACTCTATGTTGGTCACGAGGTCATCTATCCAACCGGATGGCCATTTTGTTTTTTGGTTGCGGGGGATCTAAGGCCTCCTCATCGAATTCAGGTAGCAACTTTCGCTTCGGGTAGCTCTTGGTGTGGCGATTACCGCCGTACTTCGCTGCAGTGTTGAGTACTTCACTCCATCTGATTCTTAGTGTGTCTTGTGTAGCCTTGAGCATTTGCTTCTGCTTTTTCAGACTCCTCGCAGTGGCAACAAGCATTCTGTTGCTCCGGGTGCCTGTCCGGTGTGATGTTGTCCGGACTGTTATCTTCAACGGAGTCGGGTTGTTCGGTTTGATTTTCCGTGTTGCCGTGGTCGGGTGATGGTTCACCCTGCTCTAACGCTGGGTCTATATGATCGCTATTTCTGCCGAGGCGGGATTTGGAGCGGCGCTTACACCATCGCTTTGACTACTTCTCGAGGGAACAATCCTTCGATGCGTCCTTCCGCTCTTCGTCGTTGTTTTCTTTGGGTGCGTCCACCATGTATACATCATATGATGAAGTGGGCGTCCAGTGCCCTATGGGCAGTGATTCCTGTTCGTCTCCTGCATCGTCGTTCATACCATCGATGTCTTCGGAGTCAAAGTCGAGCATGTCGGTCAAATCGTTGACAGTGGCTATTAAGTGGGTGGTGGGTGGGCGGCGAATTTCTTCGCCATCCGCGTCCCAATCCTGCTGGACATAGTTCGGCCAGGACTCTCCTGACAGGGAGAGAGACCTTAGCGAGTTCAGTATGTCGCCGAAGGGCGAGTGCTGAAAGATATCCGCGGAGGTGAACTCCATGATTGGCGCCCGGTGAGATTCGATAGGCACGGGCGCAGGCAGTTCGGAGTCCGTGGCCGAGGAAGAATCCGGCAGTTTGGCGTCACTACTCTCGTGAAGGGTAAGGTCGCTACTTGGCTCGATCGCCGATGAGAATGCGGCCTCCGTGGCGGGGTCTATCCACCCGTCCCTGGATGGCACAATTGGCTCCGAATTGAGGGTCGGAGCAGTCGCCGGTGCGATCTCCCGAACACTGTCCGATGGTAGAGCTAAATCATGCTCATCGTGACCGTGCGGCGCACTCGGCAGGGGCTCGAATCCGTCAAAGATCAAATCTTCGTGGATGTCGGCTGCGTAGTTCAAATTTCTAGATCTGACCTGATGGCCAGGGGCGTAACTCTCAATCTGCTCCAGATGGCCAAGCGAGTTGGCCCGCAGTGCGGAGCCGCCGAGTACAAGGATTTGTCCGAGGAGAAAAGTCTCACCCTGGACTGCATCGCTATCGATGATCAAAGGAGCCATCAAGCCTAACGGCGATGACACAGAGGAATTCTCAATGAAAGCACCAATGTCAGTGTCAAAACCGGCGGATCTCGGGTAGGGGGTCCCGAACTGTGTGTCTAAGGCGGATGGTAACAGGAGGCAGGGGACACGATGTTTTACCCAGGTTCGGGCCCTCTTGATGGAGGTCAAACCCTACGTCCTGCTTGATTATTCTTGATAATACGACTAGTACAAGAGTTGATCTACCATGAGATCGGAGAGGCTAAACCCTAGAAGCTAGCCTATGGTATGATTGTATGTTGTCCTACGGACTAAAACCCTCCGGTTTATATAGACACCAGAGGGGGCTAGGGTTACACAAGGTCGGTTACAAAGGAGGGGATATACATATCCGTATCGCCTAGCTTGGCTTCCACGACAGGTAGAGTCTCATCCGGACACGGGACAACGTCTTCAATCTCGTATCTTAATAGTCCAACAGTCCGGCCAAAGGGTATAGTCCGGCTGTCCGGAGACCCCCTAATCCAGGACTCCCTCAGTAGGGCTGTGACGTGTTGATCTTCTGAGGCCGGGCATGACCCAGGAAAGTGTGTCTGGCCAAAGGGGATTGAGCGTGTTGGGAAATGTGGTGCACTCCTGTAGGGAAGTTTATCTATTCGAATAGCCATGATATTCGGTAACAGGACGACTTGGAGTTGTACGTTAACCTTATGACAACTAGAATCGGATACTTAATAAAACACACCCTTCTAAGTGCCAGATACAACTGGTGACCGCTCTCTCACAGGGCGATGAGGGGAGGATCATCGGTTAGGATTATGCTATGCGAAGTTACTTGTTGAACTTACCTTCCACTCTCTTCTTGTGCTGCAAGATGGAGGTTACCGGAAGCGTAGACTTTGACAAGACTAGCTATCCCCCTCTTATTCCAGCATTCTGCAGTTCAGTCCACATATGATACCCCTTTTCCATTTGATACCAATGCATACATATGTAGTGTAGCTCCTTGCTTGCGAGTACTTTGGATGAGTACTCACGGTTGCTTTGCTCCCCCTTTTCCCCCTTCCTATACCTGATTGCTGCAACCAGACGTTGGAGTCCAGGAGCCAGACGCCACTGTCGATGACCACTGCTACTACTTGGGAGGTGCCTACTACTACGCGCAGGCCGCTGGCGACGACCAGGAGTAGTTTAGGAGGATCCCATGCAGGAGGCCTGTGCCTCTTTCGATCTGTATCCTAGTTTGTGCTAGCCTTCTTAAGGCAAACTTGTTTACTTATGTCTGTACTCAGATTTTGTTGCTTCCGCTGACTCGTCTATGATCGAGCTCTTGTATTCGAGCCCTTTGGCTTGTAATATGATGCTTGTATGACTTATTTTTATTTGTAGAGTTGTGTTGTGATATCTTCCCATGAGTCCCTGATCTTGATCGTACACGTTTGCGTGTATGATTAGTGTACGATTGAATCGGGGGCGTCACAAAGAGTTGATAAGAAATTAAATGTTATCAATTATGCTAGTAAATCTGTAGACAGTGCCCAGAGAAATTATGCTACTACTGAAAAATAATTTATAGCGGTTGTATTTGCTTGTGATAAGTTCAGTCCTTATATTGTTGATTCTAAAGTAACTATTCACACTGATCATGTTGTTATTAAATATCTGATGGAAAAGAAAGATGCTAAACCTAGACTCATTAGATGGGTTCTCTTGCTACAAGAATTTGATTTGCATATTATTGATAGAAAATGAGCTGAGAACCCTGTTGTAGACAACTTATCTAGGTTAGAGAATGTTCTTGATGACCCACTACCTATTGATGATAGCTTTCCTGATGAACATTGTTGCTAAATTTATACCACCTAGTTTCACATACTAGCAAAAGAAAAAGTTCTTCTATGATTTAAAACATTACTTTTGGGATGACCCACACCTTTATAAAGGAGTAGATGGTGTTATTAGACGTTGTGTACCTGAGCATGAATATGAACATATTCTACGCAAGTGTTACTCTGAGGCTTATGGAGGACACCACGCTGGAGATAGAACTGCACATAAAGTATTGCAATCCGGTTTTTATTGGCCTACTCTCTTCAAAGATGCCCGTAAGTTTGTCTTATCTTGTGTTGAATGTCAAAGAATTGATAATATCAGTAGACGTCAAGAAATGCCTATGAACTATTCACTTGTTATTGAAACATTTGATGTTTGAGGCTTTGATTATATGGGACATTTTCCTTCCTCTAATGGGTATACACATATTTTAGTTGTTGTTGATTACGTTGCTAAGTGGGTAGAAGCCATTCCAACTAGTAGTGCTGATCATAACACCTCTATTAGGATGCTTAAAGAAGTTATTTTTCCGATGTTTGGAGTCCCTAGATATTTAATGACTGATGGTGGTCCACATTTTATTCATGGTGCTTTTCGTAAAATGCTGCTAAGTATGATGTTAATCATAGAATTGCATCTCCATACCACCCACAATCTAGTGGTCAAGTTGAACTAAGTAATAGAGAGCTTAAATTAATTTTGCAAAAGACTGTTAATAGATCTCGAAAGAATTGGTCCAAGAAACTTGATGATGCATTATGGACCTATAGAATTGCATTTAAAAATCCTATGGGCATGTCTCCATATAAAATGGTTTATGGTAAAGCATGTCACTTACCTCTTGAACTAGAACATAAGGTATATTGGGCCATTAAAGACCTCAATTATGATTTCAAACTTGCCGGTGAGAAGAGGCTATTTGACATTAGCCCACTTGATGAATGGAGAACCCATGCCTATGAGAATGCCAAACTGTTTAAAGAAAAAGTTAAAAGATGGCATGACAAAAGGATACAAGAGCGTGAGTTTAATGTAGGTGATTATGTTTTACTATACAACTCTCGTTTAAGATTTTTTGCAGGAAACATCCTCTCTAAGTGGGAAGGTCCTTACGTTATCGAGGAGGTCTATCGTTCCGGTGCCATAAAAATCAACAACTTTGAAGGCACAAATCCAAAGGTGGTGAACGGTCAAAGAATCAAACATTATATCTCAGGTACTTCCATAAATTTTGAAACCAATGTTATTGAAACTGTAACCCCGGAGGAATACATAAGGGACACTTTCTAGAACATTTCAGTCTCTGAAAAGGAATAGGTATGTGGTACGGTAAGTACATCCACTCCAAAACAGTTCTAATAGCAAATTTTCTCCGTTTTGGAATATTTAAGAAAATAGGAAAATAAGAAGCAGTCCGGGAAGGACATGAGGCGCCCATGAGGGTGGAGGCGCGCCCCCCTGGGCATGCCCCCTGCCTCGTGGGCACCTCGTGTGTTCTCTGGACTCCATTTTCTTGCACGATACTTCTTTTGGTTGGTAAAAAATCATTATATAATCTCCCGAAGGTTTTGACCACTGTACAACGCAGATATCCTCTGTTTTTGTTTCGAGCTGTTTTTCTGACAGATCTAGATCGCCATGACGTCTTCAAGTTCCCCCAAGGACAAGTTCTTCGAGAAGGTCATCAACCCCTACGTCGCGGAGGTGATGCAACACCCTTAAACCATTGAGGTGCGTGAGGGGTTGCTGCACATCCACGATGTTGAGGGACCAAGGAGGACCGGAAGCATGGAGACAAGACTCGAAGCAATGGAGCAACAAGTTTTCAAGTGCCAGGAGATGGTGGAATGTGGACTCAACGCCAACCACATAATGATCATGGAGTTCACCAACAACACCAAGCTAGATGCCAGGAACATTGGGGAGACCATCTTCAAGCTTCATGAGAAAATCGAGCACCTCCAAGCCCAGATCTATGACCTGCAAAACCAAAACTATGAGTATGAATATAGATTCAAGAGGATGAGTTTGGCTGCAGATTCGAGGATCGTAGAGACTCTATCATCCTTCTATGATGGTGAGCCTATGCCTTGGAAGATGGACGACAAGCCTACATCATCAACACCTCCATCATCACCACCCCCTAAGGAAGGAGACATAAACACATGGGTATGGGCACTCCCCTTGGCAACTGCCAAGCTTGGGGGAGGTGCCCCAGTATCGTATCACCATCACACTTCTATCTTTACCGTTTTTCTTAGTTCGATCCTTTTTGGTAATATCTTGATCTAGTAGAATAAAGTTTTAGTATGATCTAGTTTTGAGTTTTGCTTTATGATCCTTCTATGTAATCGAGTTAGTGAGCTATATATAATAAATATTAGTGTTGAGTCAAGGGCTTGGTTATCTTGCTATGATATTGAGGGAACAAAAGAAAGGATAACAAGAAATAAAGAGACCATATTGATCTTATGGAGAGTAATGACTTCACATATAAAAGAGTATGATGAATAAAAGTTGTTGAGAGTTGACAAGCATAGTTTTGGTCATCGTTGCAACTAATAAGAAGTAATAAAGAAAGAGAGGTTTTTCGCATATAAATATACTATCTTGGACATCTTTTATGATTGTGAGCACTCATTAAAATATGACATGCTAAAACGTTGATGTTGGACAAGGAAGACAACGTAATGCGTTATGTTTTCTTATATCCAAAATAAAGTATATTGTCATGGATCATCCAACATGTTGAGCTTGCCTTTCCCCCTCATGCTAGCCACATTCTTTGCACCAAGTAGAGATACTACTTGTGCTTCTGAATACCCTTAAACCCAGTTTTGCCATGAGAGTCCAGCATACCTACATATGGATTGAGTAAGATCCTTCAAGTAAGTTGTGATGTTGCATGCAATAAAAATTGCTCTCTAAATATGTATGATCTATTAGTGTGGATAAAATAAGCTTTATGCAATCTTGTGATATGGAAGCAATAAAAGCGGCGGACTGCATAATAAAGGTCCCTATCACAAGTGGCAATATAAAGTGACGTTCTTTCGCATTATGATTTTGTGCATCCAACCATAAAAGCACATCACAGCCTCTGCTTCCCTCTGCGAAGGGCCTATCTCTTATTTTTGTCTTATACCTTATACAAGAGTCATGGTGATCTTCACCTTTACTTTTTACATTTTATCCTTTGGCAAGCACATTATGTTGGAAAGATCCTGATATATATATATATATATCCAATTGGATGTAAGTTATCATGAACTATTATTGTTGACATTACCCTTGAGGTAAAAGGTTAGGAGGCAACACTATAAGCCTCTATCTTTCTCTGTGTCCGATTAAAACTCCATACCCATAAGTATTGCGTGGGTGTTAGCAATTGTGAAAGACTAAATGATAGTTGAGTAAGTGGACTTGGTGAAAAGCTCTTATATTGACTCTTTCCGATGCTATGATAAATTGCAATTGCTTCAATGACGGAGATTATAGTTTGTTAGTTTTCAATGAAGTTACCGATTCATACTTGATATTGTGAATAGATTGTTACTTTAGCATAAGAAATAAGATGACAATATATATATATATATTGTTGTTCTAAGAATGATCATGATACCCTCATGTCTGTATTTTATTTTATCGACACCTCTATCTCTAAACATGTGGAAATATTTTTTGATATCGGCTTCCGCTTGAGGACAAGCGAGGTCTAAGCGAGGGGGAGTTGATACGTCCATTTTGCATCATGCTTTTATATCGATATTTATTGCATTATGGGCTGTTATTACACATTATGTCACGATACTTATGCCTATTCTCTCTTATTCTACAAGGTTTACACGAAGAGGGATTATGCCGACAGCTGGAATTCTGGGCTAGAAGAGGAGCAAATATTAGACACCTACTCTGCATAACTCCAAAAGTCCTGAAATTCCACGGAAGTCAGTTTCAGAATATATAAAAAATATTGGGTGAAGAAAGTTCCAGAGGGGGGCCACCCACCGTCCACGAGGGTGGGGGCGTGCCCTACCCCCTAGGCGCGCCCCCTGCCTCGTGGGCCCCCTGACAGGCCTCCGGTGCCCATCTTTTGCTATATGAAGTCTTTTGCCCTGGATGAAACTCTGCCGCCATGAGGCGGAACCTTGGCGGAACCAATCTAGGGCTCCGGCGGAGCGGTTCTGCCGGGGAAACATCCCTCCGGGAGGGGAAAATCATCACCATCATCATCACCATCGATCCTCTCATCGGGAGGGGGGAAATCTCCATCAACATCTTCACCAGCACCATCTCATCTCAAACCCTACTTCATCTCTTATATCCAATCTTTGTCTCAAAACCTCAGATTGGTACATGTGGGTTGCTAGTAGTGTTGATTACTCCTTGTAGTTGATGCTCGTTGGTTTATTTGGTGGAAGATTATATGTTCAGATCCTTTATGCAATGTGATACCCTTCTGATTATGAACATGAATATGATTTGTGAGTAATTATGTTTGTTCCCGAAGACATGGGAGAAGTCTTGCTATAAGTAGTCGTGTGAATTTGATATCCGTTCGATATTTTGATGAGATGTATGTTGTCTCTCCTCTAGTGGTGTCATGTGAACGTCGACTACATGACACTTTACTATTGTTTGGGCCTAGAGGAAGGCATTGGGAAGTAATAAGTAGATGATGGGTTGCTAGAGTGACAGAAGCTTAAACCCTAGTTTATGCGTTGCTTCATAAGGGGCTGATTTGGATCCATCTGTTTCATGCTATGGTTAGGTTTACCTTAATACTTCTTCTGTAGTTGTGGATGCTTGCAAGAGGTGTTAATCACAAGTGGGATGCTTGTCCAAGTAAGGGCAGTACCCAAGCACCGGTCCACCCACATATCAAATTATCAAAGTAATGAACGCGAATCATATGAGTGTGATGAAAACTAGCTTGATGATATTCCCATGTGTCCTCAGGAGCATTTTCCATTATATAAGAGTTTGTCCAGGCTTGTCCTTTGATACAAAAAGGATTGGGCCACCCTGCTGCACCTTATTTACTTTTATTACTTGTTACCCGTTACAAATTACCTTATCACAAAACTATCTGTTACCGATAATTTCAGTGCTTGCAGAGAATACCTTACTGAAAACCACTTGTCATTTCCTTCTGCTCCTCATTTGGGTTCGACACTCTTACTTATCGAAAGGACTACGATAGATCCCCTATACTTGTGGGTCATCAAGTAATAAAACAAGACGAGATGT
Organism: Triticum urartu; assembly: GCF_056163025.1. Taxonomy (NCBI): domain Eukaryota; kingdom Viridiplantae; phylum Streptophyta; class Magnoliopsida; order Poales; family Poaceae; genus Triticum; species Triticum urartu. The sequence goes on from NC_141877.1 coordinate 493,818,885, forward strand.
TGAAGGCTTGTTTTTAGGTGTTAGGTTTGTGTTGCGTCAAGTCATTGTTATAAGTTGGTTAGGCTATAGCTCGAGGACAAGCTGCATGTCCAAGTGGAGTATAGTGTTAGAGTACGTAATGGGCCTAATGGCATGGGCTGGCAGTATAGCCCCTTAGTCTTAGGGTTAATTAGAGATAAGGGTCGCTTGCTTAGGGGTCAAGTAAGCCTTGCTTCGGAGTCAAGTAAACCTCTCTATATAAAAAGAGGAGATGTATCAATCTAATGAAGCAAGAATTAAGAAGGAAATCCCTTCCATCTTGCCTGGCCATGGGCAAAAGGCCCCCGGCCAGCCCTCTCGCGCCCTCCTACTAGCAGCGCCATAACAAGGTCATATTGGTGTAAAGCGCATGAAGAAACTCCATGCTGATGGGCTTTTGGAATCACTTGATGCTTGCGAACCATGCCTCATGGGCAAGATGACTAAGACTCCGTTCTTCGGAACAATGGAGCGAGCAACAGACTTGCTGGAAATAATACATACTGATGTATGCAGTCCGATGAGTGTTGATGCTCGCGACGGGTATCATTATTTTCTAACCTTCACAGATGATTTGAGCAGATATGGGTATATCTACTTGATGAAACATAAGTCTAAGACATCTGAAGAGTTCAAAGAATTTTAGAGTGAAGTGGAAAATCATCGTAACAAGAAAATAAAGTTTCTACGATTTGATGATGGAGGTGAATATTTGAGTTTCGAGTTTGGTCTTCATTTAAAACAATGCGGAATAGTTTCACAACTCACGCCACCGGGAACACCACAGCGTAATGGTGTGTCTGAACATCGTAACCGCACTTTATTAGATATCGTGCGCTCTATGATGTCTCTTACTGATTTACGACTATCGTTTTGGGGTTATGCTTGAGTGACGGTTGCATTCATGTTAAAT